>NC_092727.1:117172073-117515308 GCF_047496885.1 Scyliorhinus torazame
TGCAGGGCATCCTAGCATGTTGTAATGCATCTACCGCTGCCCCAGAAACATCTGCTAACTTAACAGTCCGGTGCCTGAACCTGTTTCTGGTTCAGAGAAAATGGAGGAATTTTATAGCTTGACATGATTGTTTGCAATTAAACTTGCAACTGCATCCTGCAGCTTTGCATCTGCCACATTAGAAAATGTCTTCGTTGATATCTGAACCCAAGTAGTGATGCCTCATTTCTGTGTCTGTGGCATTCTCTGTAGGATGATCAGCACCAGCTCAGAGATAGGTCATCTTTATTTTCACTTCAACTTTGCCCTGGAAAAGGTGCAGCAGAAATCTCCGTCCAGGTATCAGTAGCCACCTGCATTATACAGGTCCTGCCAGTGACCGACCAACAAGCAGCTGCAGTGGATGATGGGATTTGATAGGAATACTTCAAACTTTCAGATACCATTTCAGAAAATAATAGAGAAGTAGATTCAATTATTATCTCCTTCAAACGCCAATAGTTTTTCTGTGCATTCCAATTTAGATTTTCAGCAATTTTCTTTCTTAATCTGTAAATTGAGTCGAACTGAAGAGGAGAGTTGAAGCTGAAGAAAAAAAGAAACGAGGAGCTTGAGTGCATTACGAAACAATTGGCAGACGCTAATGACGATACCATTTTGAAATGATTACCATTAAAAACAGAAGCATCAACGTGCTGCTTTCTCGGTTTGCTCGTATGGACTTGTCAGGTATATCTATTCAGCGCACATTTTGGGTCTACTTTTCCAATGAGCAAGAATAAATTTTATTTGAACAACATACTGCCTTCTGTTCATTTTCTGTCTTGAAAATCTGTTGTGGAAAAGTTGACATTGTGACAAAGCTGGCAGTGCTGTTCGGTAATTTGGACATTCTGAATTCTCCCTCCGTGTACCCGAACAGGCGCCGGAATGCGGCGACTCAGGGCTTTTCACAGTAACGTCATTGCAGTGTTAATACAAGCCTACTTGTGACAACAAAGATTATTAAATTAAATTAACTGTGCTCACGTCTGCCTGTGCAGTCCGATTTACCAGGTGTAACGCTCACTGCATTTTAAGCTCCATCACCCAATGCCTTGTGACTTCACAACATATGAAATTCGATGCCAACGTGAACTTTCTTACTCTGGAGTTCTCTGACGTACAATCACAGGGATTTACACAGCAGGTGGAATTTACGAAAGGTGTCAAGTAACCTTGCGAACGTCTTCGGAATTCTACCTCAGCATTAGTTACTGCCATCAAAGGGAGCAATTGGAAAATGCATGGGTACTACCCCATCAAACTGTGTTCAATTCTACCTGAAGGTACAGAATACTCAGGTTTACATCATGAGCATAGTGGTATGAAGCAATAGTTTACAGAGAATGCTTTTGTTTAAAGACATGAATCTACGGAACCTGCGTCAATAATGACAATTTACCTGCACCTTCCAGAACAAGCAATAATTATATTGCCAATCCACCACAAGCCCTCAATTCCTTTGGCCTCAATGCATTATTTTATTACTAACTTTCCTCAATCAGATAATACCTGTAGATGCCATAAAACACTCCTGTGTATTGATTGCACTTACTCTGTGTGGGAGAAGACTTTTGAACTGTGAGCTCTGATCAGTGTCTCTCAATCACACACAAAGAATCTGCAGGTCAATTAAACTAAGGATAATTGAATGTCTGATGAAAATCCAGGTAATTATAGGCCACTGCGCTTGACTTCAGTGATCGTGAAATTGTTGGAAAAGATTCTCAGAGATAGGATCTATGGACATTTGGAAGTGAATGGTCTTATTAACGACAGGCAGCCCAGCATGGTTTTGTATGAGGGGGGTCATGTCTCACTAATTTGATTGAATCTTTTTAAAGAGGGTGACAAAAATGATTGACGAGGGAAGGGTTGTGGATGTTGTCTACATGGACTTTAGCAAAGCACTTGATAAGGTGCCTCATGGCAGGCTGGTGCAAAATAGATCACATGGGGTCAGGTGTGAACTAGCTGGATGGATCCAGAACTGCCTTGGCCACAGAAGACAGAGGGTAGCAGTGGAAGGGTGTTTTTCCCAAATGGAGGTCTGTAACTGGTGGTGTTCCGCAGGAATCAGTTCTGGGACCTCTGCTCTTTGTAATATATACAAGTGACTTGGAAGAAAATGTAGCGGATCTGATTAGCAAGTTTGCGGATGATACTAAGATTGCAGGAGTTGCGGATAGTGATGAAGATTGTCAGAGAATACAACAGGATATAGATAGGCTGCAAAATTGGGCAGAGAAATGGCAGATGGAATTTAACCCGGACATATGTGAGGTGATGCATTTTGGTAGATCCAATTCAGGTTGGAGCTATAAAATAAATGGCAGAAGCATGGCAGAGACACAGAGAGATCTGGGCGTGCAGGTCCACAGATCCTTAAAAGTGGCAGCACAGATGGAAATGGTGGTAAAGAAAGCATATGGCAAGCTTGCCTTCATAGGACGGGGTATCGAGTATAAAAGCTCGAAAATTATGTTACAATTATATAGAATGTTGGTTAGGCCACATTTGGAATACTGTGTCCAATTCTGGTCACCGCACTACAAGAAGGACGTGGAGGCTTTGGAGAGAGTACAGAAAAGGTTTACCAGGATGTTGCCTGGTATGGAGGGTATTAGCCAGGAGGAGTGTTTGAATAAACTGGGATTGTTCTCCCTAGAGAAACAGAGGCTGAGGGGTGACCTGATAGAAGTTTATAAAATTATTAGGGGTATAGATAGGGTGAATAGTTGAGAGGCTTTTTCCCAGGGCGGAAATGACAATTATAAGGGGGCACAAGTTCAAGATGAGAGGGGAAAGGTTCAGTGGAGATGTGCGGATTAAGTCTTTTTACACAGAGGTGGTGGTGGCCTGGAATACACTGCCAAGTGAGGTGGTTGAGACAGATACGTTAGCGACCTTTAAGACTTATCTGGATAGGCACATGAACAGACAGGGTATAGGATTCGGCGGTTGGTCTCGATAGGACACGTGATCGGCGCAGGCTTGGAGGGCCAAAGCGCCTGTTCCTGTGCTGCATTGTTCTTTGTTCTTTTGAAAGGTCAGAGAGCTAGTCAGCAATGTCCCAGACAAGTTAATCATAGAATCCTTACAGTGCAGAAGGAGACCATTCGGCCCATCGAGTCTGCACCAGTCTTTGGAAAGAGCACCCTACTTAAGCTCACGCCTCCGCCCTATCTCTGTAACCCAACTTAACCTATTGGACACTAAGGGGCAATTTAGCATGGCCAGTACATCTGACCTGCACACCTTTAGACTGTGGGAGGAAATCCGAGTCACCCAAGGCCAGAATTAAACACAGGTCTCTGAAGCTGTGCGACAGCAGTGCCACCATTACGGCCTAAACTACACGGCCAGTCCTGCAAAATACTATGCTTGATGTAAGGATAGATTTAAAAAATATTTTGGGGGAATATTGGGCGGGATTCTCCAAAGGCGCGGCAGAGTGTCACGTTTCACGACGGCGCGAACAGGCCGCCGGCAGCATCGATTCAGGCCCTGAAAATGGGCCAGCAGTGGGACCACGGGAAACGCGGTGGGCGTGGCACCAGAGCAGTGCCATCATCGCGCGACGCCCGGATGACGCGGCGCCGTGTCATTTTGTGTGCGCAATCTGCGCACAGGCCCCGACACAGATGGCTGCGCCCCGCCGTGACGCCCCCAGGGACAATGACCTGGAGACACTGCTGGACGCAGTGGAAGAGTGAAGGTCGATCCTGTACCCAAGACGTGGCCACCGGCACCCGACCAGCAGTCAGGCGCAACTGGCGTGATGTGGGCATCGCCGTTAGCGCTGTGGGGCACACCCCTCATTCTGGGGAGCAGTGCCGCAAGAAGCTCCACGACCTCACGAGGGCAACCAGGGTAAGTACCCCGAGAGTTCCCCAGGGCCACATCCCCCCCCCCCCCCCCCCCCCCCCTTTTGCTTGACTCCATTGCGGATCTCAAAATGCTGCCTCGTCATAGATAACCTTACCCATTAGGCCATCATGGTAAGATGAGCTCATATCGGTATCTTTGGCAGACATAATATTATTAGAGCTAGGCCACTGAGCAGAGAAGTCAGGAAACACTTCTTCAAAGGACAGTAGAAATATATGGAATGGTTTTCGCCAAAAGTTGTGGATTCGGGGTCAAATGAAATCTTCTTGACCGAGATCAACGGATTTTCTTTACTAGATAAGGATAACAAGGGATGTGGATCAGCAAATAATCGAATTGAATTGAGGAATAGACTTGAGGCTGAATGACCTACTCCTGCTTCTGTATTCCAAGCATTGGTAGACTATTCCACAGTGGGCCCCATTATAGCAGAGCCAGATTCTGTTTTGACCTGACAGCCATGTACTGCACTTCCAGCAGAGGGCACTGGATGGCCACTGGAAGTGGCTAGCTTTACAGATTGTGGTTTGGCTCTTGGTCAATTGCTGCCACGGATACCAACTGGTTTAGAAGTAGGCAGGAGACTGGACGCGCGATCTAGTGTGCATTGCTCACCACTAGTCGGTGCCTTTTCCCACCTCGGCATTTGCAAAGCTAATGGAATCAGCATGTTACGTTAAGACTTGTGTGACTGCTCAGCAGCAGTGCTCAGCATTTGGTAAGTTCCTGGTCTCAGAAATGACACGTTTAAATTGGAGCGCGTGGACAGAGAATAATCGGCAGCCACGTTACCCTAAGGTACTGTTACAGCTATAATTACAGCAAATTACTGCGGACAGCTGGAAATTTGAAATAAAAACTCAGCCAGTCTGGCAAATCTGTGAAGGGACGTTTCAGTCGAATAAAGTCATATTGACTCAAAAGGCCAACTCTGTTTCTCGCTCCTCAGATGCTGCCAGGTCTGCTGAGCTTTTCCAGCACTTTGTTTTCATATGTACTTTTATTGCTGGCTGAAGAGCCCGGACTGGGGGTGGGAGCAGGGGTGGGGGATTGGCAGTATTTATTAAAACAAAACAAAGCTGGGAATACAAGCACAAAATTGACCCATGAAACCGGACTATGGTAAAACAAGTATCAGTGCAAGAACTTTTTTTCCCACACTTTATTAAACCGTGTCCACCAAATGGCAACAAAAATATTGATTACAAATCTCCATTTCTAAGAAGATTAAAAACTAGCCATCACAGTGTTCTGGGGTCTAGATTAGTCACACAACTGATATGTGAAATTTACAAATACAATCTTTTTAAGGCAAAAAATACTAAAAAAAAATTAATTACATTTAAATGCAACATTTTGAAAGTGTTTACACTCTGCAATATTTGACATATTTCTTTTAAACTAGAAAATGTCTGTTATAAAGGAATAATTACACACTTATTAGTCAGCCTTTAACATATAAACAACCTGTCTTAAAGCAGTCTAACAGGTACAGGCTAGACAGACCCCAGGGGTAGCAGACACATTAATCCAGGTTAACAGCATCAATGTTCAGGTCTGTAAACAACAAAGAAACAAACAGGCCTGTGGCCTGGTATATGTGGTGATACAATACCAATTTTATCCTCTGCAGCCCTCTTGGGAAGCAATGGCATGTAGCAGAATGGATAATGTAACACTACAATTCACTACTCATAATCCCCAATTGCTCACTAAACTCACATCAATAATTTTTACAGTCTTGACCTTAAAAAGCAGGTTGAAAAATTGTTGCCCAATGAAACGTTGAACACCTGGACCTGGCTTGCCTTTCTCTGCAATGTTACTTCTGCTCGCGTTTCTATTTACTGTATCAATGGTCACATTGCCACAAACCAACAAATCAAGGATATCCCCAAGTAAAGTGCTCTTATACAGCATTAATGCTTAATATGGTTGCGTTGGTGCACAAGAGATGCAATCACATGGTCATGTCGGCTCTATCCTATACAGCGAATGCGGAATGCATTATTTATAGAACAGATCAAGATTTCAGGTTGGTATAGTAATTACAATTGGGATAAAAAGCCATCCATCCCCCATTAGCGGCAGATGGTATTAAACCGAAACACAATCCGATTTGAAGTAGCATAAGCCAACTGCACGTCAACTTGCACCCACCTCACATTCTCCCGCATGAGAAAGCGTTTCTTTCAAACGTTAACACAACGCAATAGAAAATCTAATTCAATGGAGGCAACAGGATTTTGATTACCAATTACTTTTCAAAGCAAAAGGATGACTGACCGAGGTACACTTGTAAAAAGATGGCAGGGTTACCTTGGCTCCTGACTTGGGTGGAGGGGAGGAATTTATTTAAAAAAATAAAGAACAGGATTACGCAAAACAAAGCTTTTACCAAATTAATACTCTACACACAGGAGCACCTTAAAAGCCAGGCTGAAACCTAGGCTGTATGCACATTGTTTATGGCTACATCTTTCCCCTCTCCCTGTTAAAGACAAAATCAGTTAACTGTTTGACCATGCACTGGGCTGAAGACATTTTTGGATCATATATTGATAAGTGTGTATTATGCGATACAGAAAGTCAAGACCAGAGCAGGCTGACCCACAAATCAGTCAATATTAATCAACATCAAGGTTCAGTGGTTAGGAGATTATTGCTGTACTTTTTTTTGGAACTAAGTCACACTTGATCACACAGGACTCGTATTCAAAATCAGGCCCTTGTGGAATCGACTGCTGGTTTACTGCAATGTTACCATTCACACCATTAATGGAAAGCGGCACCAAGAACCTATACTCATAAACAGGTGCAAGAAAAGTGCCAAGGAGTCAGATGTGCTCATTGCTCTGCTTTGTCAAGGACCGGCATGTCCTGCAGCCAGAGTTAAATGATGGCCGTGAACATTAGCAACGTCAGCAACACTGCCGAGCCAGTAGGACGCCCATCAATGCCAACAGAGGACTCTGATTAGCAGTCAAATTCTGTCCACTTCTACATGGATTATTTTCCTTTCAAATTCATAGAGAAAGACTTCTCCCATCGTTAAGCTTCATTCCTTTCTTTCAGCTTTTCACTTCGGCTGTCCTGAAAAATAAATTGGAAAACTTCAAATCTCAACGAACTGGAATCACAAATTATTTTATAAAAGTTAAATAAATGCCACAATGGTATTTTTTATTAAATTTTAATGAAAGGCATTTGATTACTTTAAACATGAATATTCTGGTGTAATACAGTTAACCTCACGATCTTTGGGTTAGGGAGAAACAAAATCATCTTGAGCTTCTGATGCTGTTCACTGTCCAGTGACCTTTACTGGAAACAACATGTGCATCTCAGGTTAGGATATGTGAACTAGATTGTGTTGTCCTCCACAGTGAATCTGCCTGGCAAAGGCCACTGTTAAGGTTCATAATTGAAGAACGGCTACTTTGGTGAGCTACCTAAGAGAGCTTCAGTCATCTGTGGGGCTATATTTCAATAACTATCAACACATTTGGGATAGCTTACATGGCAAGTGTTTGATATCCGATTTTCCACCCAAGTTATCAGGAACTACAGCAAGAGTTAACCAGGCTCCTTGTCACGTGAAAGGAACAGTGGAGGATGAAGGAAAGCAGGTTACTCACTGCGAGGGCATGAGAGAAAAACTTCATGCCTGAAGTTCACATGCAGGCACATGGGTAACCTGGCCAAATTTCCTACTTTTCAATCCACACAAAGGACAAGCAGAGTGTCCTCACTGGCTGGTATTAAAAGGACAACGGGAGAACTTCCGAGACAATATATCTCAGTACCATATCAAATGGTGCATTGATACATTGAGTCATAAGGAAGCCTTGCTGGAGCTGTGCCTTAAAATATACTGCCACTTAAACTCTTAGTACATAAATCCTTTAAGAAAAACACAAAATCGTTAGCATACATTATAAATGATAGAGATATGTAAACTAAGTGAAAGAGAGAGACAGAAGAGAGGGTTGGAGAAAGAGATGGAGGGAGAGGGACAGTGGAAGAGAAAGAAAAGACTAACCACCTAGTTGAAGAACAGTACAGGTAGCTTGGGAGGGCACAGCAGAGGGAACAAAATGAAAAGTGAAAGAATGAATCCTTGGCAGGAGTGGGGGGAGCAATTGATGAAGAGAACTTAAAAGGAAACATTCTAAGGAGAGAGAGAGAAACATTAACATTAGACATCAGTAGAGATTAGTGATACATGGATTATACAATTTATCTTTACATCAACATGGTATTTTGCAGCTTCAGATGGGTGTTGTACCTAAGCTGCACGGAAACCAGATGACGGATGTATCAAGTACCTCAGGTGGCGGTGGTTTAACAGTAACAGGCTGCGATTGTCTCCGTGGAGGTGATGGTTTAGGCAGGACCTGTTGCTGTACAGTGTTGTAGTACGTGACTCCACCAAAGACCTGAGACTGGGCCTGACCACACATAACAAATAGTTAATATTTCTGTAATTCCTTATTTCGAATGTCAAACAGGATGTGCAACAAACATGAAATATTTTCTGCGGTGCTTTCCTCAGTGGGTTACCATTTTTGTGGTGGGTGAATTAATGCATAATCACAGTTTACAAAGTACAATAAAATCTTCAAATGCGGAGAACAAATAAATACAAAGGCAACTTTGGTTAGTATAATGAATTGCACCAACTAAGCTACTTTTTCACAAGCAGGAAGTGTGTGCAGAAGATGAGAAAGCTTTGGTGACCTAATTTTTACTGTTGTGGTACAGACAAATTAGGAGTAGGCCCTTGAACCTGCTCCGTCATTCACGGCTGATTTTGATTCGGGCCTGATCTCCTTTCCTTTCTACCCTCTATACCCTATGACACCCTTATCAATTAAGAATTTAAAAAATATTTAATGATTATAATATGACTTATTGGTCTCTGGAGAAGAGAGTACCACATACTCTCAACCCTCAGAGAAAAGAATTCTCCTAAATCTCAAAACAATCTCCGAATCTCGGTTTTTAAGCGCCTAGGATGAATTCCATTAGGAGCAAAGAAGAGCAAAGACAAAGAAAAGTACTGCATAGGAACAGGCCCTTCGGCCCTCCAGCCTGTGCCGACCATGCTGCCCGTCTAAACTAAAATCTTCTACACTTCCGAGGTCCGTATCCCTCTATTCCCATCCTATTCATGTATTTGTCAAGATGCCCTTTCAATGTCACTATCATCCCTGCTTCCACCACCTCCTCCGGCAGTGAGTTCCAGGCACCCACTACCCTGTGTAAAAACACTTGCCTCGTACATCTCCACTAAACCTTGCCTCTCGCACCTTAAACCTATGCCCCCTAGTAATTGACCCCTCTACCCTGGGAAAAAGCCCCTGACTATCCACTCTGTCTATGCCCCTCTATCAGGTCACCCCTCAACCTCCGTCATTCCAGTGAGAGCAAACCAAATTTATTCAACTGCTCCTCATAGCTAATGCCCTCCATACCAAGCAACATCCTGGTAAATCTCTTCTGCACCCTCTCTAAAGCCTCCACATCCTTCTGGTAGTGTGGCGACCAGAATTGAACACTATACTCCAAGTGTGGCCTAACTAAGGTTCAATACAGCTGCAACATGACTTGCCAATTCTTATACTCAATGCCCCGGCCAATGAAGGCAAGCATGCCGTATGCCTTTTTGACTACCTTCTCCACCTGTGTTGCCCCTTTCAGTGACCAGTGGACCTGTACACCTAGATCTCTCCGACTGTCAAAACTCTTGAGGGTTCTACCATTCACTGTATATTCCCTACCTGCATTAGACCTTCCAAAATGCATTACCTCACATTCAGATTAAACTCCATCTGCCATCTCTCCGCCCATCTAAATCCTGCTGTACCTGGGAACTTGTCCGCCTTTAATTCTAATAATTTTCTCAGTACCCTTTTCCCCAGTGATTGTAATTGTTTTTAGTACCCCCTTCCCTTTCACCTTTTGATGCATACTTATTTCTGGGATGTTATTTGTATCCTCACAGTGAAAAAAAATGCAAAATGTCTGTTCAATTGATTTGCCATTTCCTATATTCCATTATTAATTCCCCAGGCTCACCCTGTAGAGGACCGACATTCATCTTACATACTCTTTGCCTTTTTAAATACATGTAGAAACTCTTGCTACCGATAGCTTTCCCACACACTCTCTCCCTCATTCTTTCCTGTTTTTTATATTCTGTCCAATCTTCTAACCTGCCACTAATCTTGGCGGAACGCAACTTCTTTTCTTTCAATTTGACACCTTTTGTAACTTCTTCAGTTAACCACGGATGGTGCCTCCTTCCCCTAGAGTCCTTCTTTCTCACTGGAATGTATCTTCGCAGAGTGTTACAAAATATCTCCTTAAAAGTCAGCCACTGCATCTCTATTGACTTCTGCTGCAATCCAATTTCCCACGTGGGAGAGTAAATGTATTTTGAGGCATTAGTCCAGTTTTTAAAAAAACATTTGCATTTGTACAGCCCCATCTTAACAGGATGCCACAAAACGGATTTAATCCAGTGATTTTCTTTTTTGATGTGCAGTCACTTAAGAATAGTGGTAACTGTGCCATTTACTTACAATCCAGAGTCTGATTTGCTCTCCACCCTCTTGAAGATACTTAAGTTTGCAGTAAAATTGCAGTCAATGCTTAAAATGAAGGTAGTAAATATATTTTTTAAGTTGCTGTTGTTCCAAATGCGTATTCAGATTTTTGCCCCCATGGTAAAACTTTCCACATTGATAAATCTAAGGATATGTTCTGATCTATAAACTCCTACGTACCAACCGTTTCCCTGCCGGCACCCTCACCTGTGTGGTTGGATAAATGTGAGGTGGGAGGGCCCCAGTTGTGTATGGATAACTGGGATTTCCATAGTTCATCATTCCTGGCGTGAAGAAGGGAGGGGGCAGCACCTGAGGAGGGGGTGGTTGTCCAGTTGGCATTTGGACTTGTGGAGCGTAGAGACCAGGGTTGGTTAGGTGGCCAGGCGACTGATGGTGATTAAAACCTGGAACTGATAACAATTGGCAGTTAGCCAGAGGAATAAACTGACGGTAATTCACAAAGACTCCAAGGAATGATCCATAAACATGGTTACAAAAATAAAGCTATGGGATGGGATGCCATGAGAAGTTTTTTTTTTTTTTTTTAAACACAAAGAGCAATAACAAATTAACAGATACAAAGATCCAAAAGAAAGATTTTTAGAAATTGCTAAATGAAGAAAATATTCGGCTGTTAATGGCGAGACACTTTAAATAGTCAAACGTGAATCCAACCAGATAGTCTATCTTGATGAGTCTTCAATTGAGATTTTCTTTTTCCCTACCAAGTGCATCTGAATGCTAGTCAATCTCTCATTCTTGTTTCAAAAGAGTAATGTACCTGGGTGAGGAAGGTGTATATCTGGCTGGACAATCATGCCTTGGGGTGGTAGAGGAGTTGGACTTTCATTGTGGGTATATATTGGTCCTTGAAATTGTACTGCAAACAAAATCCACAGTTTAGATTATGCAGACAGGTCACAGCACTGCGAGCAGGGCACTGAAAAACTGCTTAAAAGGCACTTACTCATTCACAATAAATTACTATACGGATACTTTTTCCAGAAATATTGCATTAACTTAACATATCAATCCTTCAGAATGCTCTTTTCATGTTCACGGCTAGTTAAACAATAATCGTGAGCAAAATAATCATCTTCAACTTATTTTACTGAATATCTCCCAAGAAAACTCTGCAAATGGTTCCGTTTATACTGACTGCCCTTCAGTTCCTCTGCTGCTTGATGTATTATGAATCATTGCGAAACACACAATCTTTTTTCGGAAGATTTCTTTTTAAATCCATTAGCAAAGTACTCTCGGACTAACTGCAAATCTTACATCTTTCTGTAATATTAGGTTCGAGGAGAAATCCATCTAAAAACTGGATTTTTATTGCTCCCATGTTATTGCGAGTCAAATTATGAAGTCCGAAAGAAATCTTACTAGAATAATCTCAGTTGGTATTTTGTCATCCCAACATTCTAAACTAATATTAAACTGGGTTTCCCATTTGTAGGCCAGGTCATAGACAAAATTAGAAAGAAATCCTTTTACGTGGATCGTAATAATGTCCTTCCATGAGGCTGATGTGCATTGGTGCAGGGGCTGGAGCTGGTGCTGGTCCCAGGGCTGGTGCCGGTGCAGGTGGAGGGGGAGGAGGAGGAGGAGGAGGTGGTGGTGGTGGTGGTGGAGGTGCCTCAGGGACTGGCCGCTGCCGTTGAGATGAGTAACGCTTTGCCCGTCTTCCTTGGTTACCCTGTAACACATTCAACCATTTTAAGTCAAATACAAGGAATTCAACAGTGGGTGTGTAAGCTGCATTGCCGTACTCCATCAAACAAATCATGGCGCCACTTCCTCACTTTTTCCACTCGTAACAATCTGTTTTTTCCCTTTCCCAATACCATCCTCTCAGAAACACTACATTATTCATTACGAATATCACCTTGCTTATTTAGCTGCTAGCACACCTTGGTCTTACAAGTGCTTTGGTGCTTTTCCAAAATAGTAATGCTTCAAACAATTACACATAGCAGCAATGATTAAATATCTCTCAAGTCATGGGGCCTAGGTTAAAATTATATGTCTACAGTTTATTAAATTGCCACATCTTGTACTTTTACTTACTCGTTCACAGGATGTGGGCCAGCCCTTGAGAAGGTGGTGAGCTGCCTTCTTGAATCGTTGCAGTCCATGTGGCGCAGGTTTTTTAAAATTCTGCCACGGGGTGTGGGTGTTGCTGGCAAAGCCAGCATTTGTTGCACATCCCTAATTGCCCTTGAACGGAGGGCTGTTCAGAGTCAACCACAATGCTGTGGAGTTGGAGTCACATGTGGGCCAGACCAAGTAAGGATGGCGGTTTTCCTTCTCCAAAGGGCATTACTGAAGCAGATGGGATTTTACAACAATAGATGATAATCAAGGTCACCTAGATTCCAGATTTAAATTCCACCAGCTGCCATGGTGGGATTTGAACTCATCTCCCCAGAGCAATTGCCTCCAGATTACTAGTCCAGCCATATTACCACTTCACCGTCATGTCCCACAGGTAGACCCACAGTGTTATTAGGGAGGGAGATGCAGGATTTTGATCCATCTAGAATACTTCTAAAGATTTTATCTGCCACCTGATCCACCAACAATCGCTGCTCATATAAATGTCAGTCTGTCATTTTTTAAAAAACTTCAGCAACTAGCTTCCAGGAAAACGTGTTTGAAAAATAATACAGGTCGAATACCAACAGTCATAATGATTTTATACATAGCCATTCAACCATCGTGTCACAACTGAATTACTTACAGTCTAAAAATTACACTAATTGAAGGCAAATTCTGCTCAGCTTACCATTTCTTCCACCCGGGTATACTGGGCAGGAGCAGCACCAATGTGTAATGAATTAGGAATTCCTGGAAGAAACACAGCCATCAATTCCTACCTATCATACGGTGCTGAATGACTATTTATCAATTAGTAATATTTTCAGCAGCATCATTTTACTTGAATGAACAGCATTTAAAGAAAGTGGTGTCACCATCAGCATTCTAGAAAAATAACAGAACTTGGAACTAATAATTCGAGAGACCAGTTGCCAATTGCACTTTCTCTCCCTGTGCTCACTTTCAATAAGTTTTGAATTCTTGCTGCACTGGCACAATTTTGGCAAAATTACACTATTCTGATGTCGATAGCAGGGTTTAAAATCACTGTATCCCACAAGATCTGGTGGAGTGAGCATTTCCCCAACATAACAATAAAAAAAATTATATATCCTGGCTGCTGCTTCAGATCACATTCTCTAAATCAGATGACCTGTGGGAACTAAAGGAGGCTTTTCCATATTTATTTAAAATATTGTGTTTAAGTGCCTATCCTTAAATACACTATAATAAACATTTTTCCATGCTAACCAAGGCAGGTGTCAGACTAATGGAGGTGGCTTTTGCTTTCATTCCTTAGCAAGAACAAAACTGATCTATGATCACTTGAGCGTTGAGTCATTTTGCTCTCACCCTATGCTTTAAAGAGCCTCTACATCCCTTAATATAGCACTATTCCTCAACATGGGACAGTGGATGCTCCCCTGTTGATGAGTACTTGATCGCTTGTTGGTAATGTTAACATTTATCATATTGCCTTGCTGTGCACAAATTAGCATCTGCGGCTCCTATATTGCAACAGTGAGAGCACTTCAAAGGCTGTAAAGGATCTCAGGATGCCGCAAGGGTGTTTTTGAAGACAGTGTATGGAGAAGGATTTTGAAGAGGGGGTAAGAGCTGGGAAATGGTAAAGCACTCAGAAGATGAAACCATGCCAGGGGAGTGAGGCGATGGGACCTAGACGAAAGAGTCAACCCAAAACCCTGGCCATTATATCATTATATGGGACATCCATAATTTTCCCACCTTCAAAAAAAAAAATCACGCCTCAAGAATAAGCAGTTTTTTAAAAAAGTGTTAACTCCTCTCCCTTATGAAGAACACTCATGATTGTAACGTTATGATGCTGGTGCAAGCTATTCCAAAATGGTCAAGTGAAAAATCGAGCACAACTTACCGCGGAGTTCTCGTGGTTGCACATACTGCGGTGGATTACTCGGTGTCCAGTCTTTCCCTGATAAATTAATCTGGGTCATCTCACTCTCTAGCCCAGTCAGATTGGAGTCTACAGGTGGAGTCTCCCAGGATCCAGCCTTTGGTACAGGCGGAGGGACAGACTGAACAGGAATCTGCTGAGCTGGAGCCACCAAACCTGGTACAGAACCGTCCTCCGCTGCCAGTGGCTTTCCTACCTCCGTGACCTTGTTCCTGGTCCTACGAATACGAGAATAGGATTTCTTTTCTATCATCTTTTCCTGTACCTGTGGCACAGTCTCAGCAGGGAGTGACTGATTTTGTAGGGGGGCATCCTCTCGTGCCACACCATTGTTCTTCACTGACCGTACGTTGTCTGTCACGATCACACTCTCCCTCAAATGACTCTGTTCAACATTCTTCACATCCACTTTACTTTCGCTGGTAGGTAACTCTTCTGAAGAGTGATAATTTTGTGAATTATTTACTTCAGCCTGTTTCATGTTATTACGGTCTTCATCATAAGCATCATTTCTGGAGTAACTCTTTGCTGGAGATCTCCGCTCAGGGCCTCCCATTCTTCGGTTAAAAGTTCTTGCAGAAGGAACACTACTGCCAAGTTTTCGCATGTAAGGCCTTGGTGGTGGTTCATCCATCCAGTCAGGGTCTCGATTTGGAGGACTTCTAAATCTTTTAAAAAGAAACAGAATTGTATATCGATGGTTCAAGGTGACAACAAGTTAATGTTTAAGACAAGGATGCCCACTGTCCCCGCTGCTGTGCGCTCTAGCGATCGAACCATTAGCAATTGCTCTCAGAGCAGCAAAAAGCTGGAGGGGGATCCAAAGGGGCGGCAGAGAGCACAGAGTCTCACTCTATGCAGGTGACCTGCTCCTCTACATTTCGGATCCACAGAGCAGCATGGACGGAATCATCGCGCTCCTGAAAGAGTTTGGCGCCTTCTCGGGCTACAAACTCAACATGAGCAAAAGCGAGATCTTCCCGGTGCACCCTTAAGGAGGGGGGGGCAGCACTAACGGGACTGCCGTTTAAACAAGCCCGACACAAATTCCGCTACGTGGGGATCCAAATAGCCCATGACTGGAAAGAGATCCACAAATGGAACCTCACCACTCTGACAGAGGAAGTAAAAAAGGACTTGCAAAGATGGAACACACTCCCACTCTCCCTCGCGTGGAGAGTCCAGACAATCAAAATGAACATGCTGTCCAGAAACCTCTTCCTACTTAGATCCATCCCGATCTACATCCCCAAAATGTCGGACAAAGCTCCCATCTGCAACAACCATCGGTTTGCACCAGCGCTGACTGACGGCACCTTTAAAAAGTGGGGACAGGACGGAGGGACAGTGACAGTCAGGGACCTATACACGGAAGGCAGGGTCACAACAATGGACAAACTGACAGAGAAATTCCAGCTAGCCAGGGGGAACGAGCTATGGTACCTGCAACTCAAAATCTTCCTACGAAAGAAGACAAGGATGTATCCACAACCGCCACGACAGACATTACTGGAAGAGTTACTGGACGCCAGCATCCTAGATAAAGGGAACTGTAGCGACATGTGTGACCGACTGGTAGAAAGGGCCGACACCATACTGGACGCAACAAGAAAGAAATGGGAGGAGGATCTGGGGACTGAAATAGGGTGGGGACTCTGAAGCGAAGCACTGCATAAGGTCAACTCCACCTCCACATGCGCAAGGCTCAGCCTGACGCAATTAAAAGTGGTACATGGAGCCCACTTAACAAGAACTCGTATGAGTAGGTTCTTCCCGGAGGTGGAGGATAGATGTGAACAGTGCCAAGGAGGCCCGGCCAAACATGCCCACATGTTCTGGTCTTGCCCCAGACTTGCAAGGTACACGACAGCCTTCTTCGAGGCAATGTCCAAAGTGGTGGGGATGAGGGTGGAGCCATGCCCGAAAGTGGCGGTCTTCGGGGTATCAGACCAGCCAGATCTATTCCTGGGGAGGAGGGCGGATGCCCTTGCCTTTGCCTCCCTGATCACCCGCCGTAGAATCCTGTTCGGCTGGTGGTCAGCAGCACCACCCAAAGCTGCAGACTGGCTGTCCGACCTCTCAGAATCTCTCCAAATGGAGAAAATCAAATTTGTCATCCGAGGGTCAGACGACGGCTTCCACAGAACGTGGGAGCCATTCACCCAATTGTTCCGGGACCTGCTCGTGGCCAACGAACAAGCAGAAGAATAGCCAGGTAGCCAAGAATCAGGGGAAAGTAGCCGAGGCTGGGAGGGATGGATAGACCGGGAGGGGGGTTGCAGCTAAGCCTAAGCGAAATGAAAGGCGAACCACAGGAGAAGGGGAGGGGTAGAAGAGGGAGGAGACAGGGAACAATAGAGGGGAACCAGTGAGGTGGGGGCCAAGGGAATGACAGCCGGGAGGAGGGCACGGGAAACAATAACAAACTTGGCATCTACAGGAGCAGAGAACAAGGAAAATCCGGGCAAAAGACAGGACGAACGGCTGAAGCGGAGGTGATCACGAGAAGACAACGGCAGCGATAACTGTCCAGTAGAAGCAAGCGACAACGACAACACCAACACCAGATCCATTAGTGTATTGCCCTCTGCAGTTGTTCTGTATTTGTTTCCCCGGCGCCCAAATGTATATGCACCCACCCAGTTCCCCCCCCCACAAAGATGCCTACTTATGTGCTAAAAACAATACTGCCAATTGTACAGAGCTGCTGTTGTCGAGCTAGCACATAATACCCTACCAGTTATTTTATTCTAACTTTTTTGTTGTTGTTGTTTGTTTTGATTTTTGTGCATGTTCCCTTCTCTTCTAACGTATTCTATTTTGTGTACTTAACGGTAAATATACTTTATTCAAAAACCCAACAAAAAACATTTATTTAAAAAAAAGTTAATGTTTAAGTTATGTACGCTACTACCAATTGAAGGCAGGCTTGTTCTCCCCAATCCACACTGGTCACTGATGAAGAAAAAACATCCAAGTGTTTATATCTATAATGATAAAGCCTTGGATATGTGTAGCATGCAAGGGTCATACTTGCTTCTGTTCACGCCACTTTTGACATGTTGAGGACTGCCTCTTGCCTCTACTTGCTTCTTACTCAGTCTCCTTTCTTGGGCTCCAAGGTAGGCGGTGCAGTTGGTTACTTATCCATGAGAAATTCTCAGTCCATCCCCAACAAAGATGAAAAACTGGGCACCCAGCTGAAGATTTTGCTGTCTTGGAGATCTGCATTCCCAAGCAATTTCTATTCTCAAATTCTTCTAAACCAGAAATTATCCTCTGCCTTCTGCTGATTTGCACTTCCACCGTTCGCCTGTTTCTGCATCCGAGGCAGACGGGATTTCTCAGCTGCCTCAGAATCAGCAACCTGCCCATCTCCCCATTACCAGCTTTCAGACATTCGGGAATCCACCACCCAGTGTTGCCAGGATGTGGGAATTGCTTCTCACATTGCCCCAGCCCAGGAACAAATGCTGACGGACTCCAATGCTTCTTTCTGATGCTACCAAAGCCCAGGTATCTCACCTCATCAGAGACCGAGTCCAGGAACTCCCAAAAGTCACCCCAGCCAAACCAGTTTCTCTCAAACTTACTAAACAAGAGATCTCCCACCCATAATTGCAGTACTTTCAAGCCATCCAAAGCCTCTATGAACTTCACATTGATGCAACCCCCAACAACCCATCCCATATTATAGTTTCAGGCTGAGAAAGGAGGGATAGGGCTAGAAGAGTAAGGGGGAGGCAATAAGAGAATGGCAGTTGAGGGGAGAAGAAAGTATATTTGTAAATGTACATTAATTAAAATCGATGCACTTTGAGAAAAAGAAATGCGAGGGATTAAAGTTGCACAGTACTTTTCATTCCATCAATGCACTGAAAACTCAATGATTCCTGAAATGTTTCAAACCTTGGCTTTCTTATCCTTCGCGGCCTTATTTCATCAGGATTTCGGTCTGATCGAATGTCATAACCATACAGGGAAATAAGTTCATCTCGGGACTTAGGTCCTTGTTCATCTTCTTGGAACTTATCATGCACCCATCGCCCTTCATCTTTCCAAAGCTTCCGCTGGCGGACTTTGGGTCTGTAAACAGGAGAATAAAGCTCAACACTGACCACTTCAGAACCAATCAGGGTTTTCACAACCACATCAGTTAATATCGAACCACAAACAGACCAGCATGAATAAACATTGAAAACACACAGATCTTTTGTACATCATCATCTGCACCCGTGGAATGAACACACTACAGGATTCAATCTTAAATTTCACAGCTGTGGCAGGCATTTCTGGCTATCAAATAGTGAACTAAATGCAATATGTGGGAAAAACACAGGGTCACTACTGCCAAAATGAAAAGCAAATGTTTTTAACTACGCGAAGTGCACAGAGGCAACCCACTGCCATAAGCTTGGGTCTGCTTTGGAATGTAAATAACAGTGGATCTATTAGGCCTTGTGCCAACCTTAAAGTATCAAAGAGAGAGAGGCGGGGAAAGAGAGAGAGAGAGAGAGAGAGAGAGAGAGAGAGACGTGTCTGGTTTTCTATTTTGTTTCTGCGCTTTTCTTATTAAAATGTAGTCACTGGCACAATAAATGATACTGTCGGTGCAAATATCTTGATTTATTGAAATGTGCCAATTTTCCAATTAAAAGTATGCGTGATAAATCAATTACCCTGGATAATAGCCATGTTATGTTTGAGCAGCATGTGGGACAGTGGTTAGCACTGCTGCCTCACAGCTCCAGGGACCCAGGTTCAATTCCGGACTCGGGTGGCTGTCTGTGGGGAGTTTGCACATTCGCCCCGTGTCTGTGTGGGTGTTCCGGTTTCTTCCCACAGTCCTCCCAATATTATTATGACTGATTTGATCGTCCTCAACTCCACTTGCCTGTTTTATCCCCATAGCCCTAGATTCCTTTACTGATTGAAAATCTTTCTATCTCAGTCTTGCACATACTTAACGACCCAGTCTCGACAGCTCTCTGCGGTAAATAATTCCCCAGATTCACTATTCTCCAAGAACTAATTCTCCTCACCTCCTAATTCTCCTTATCTCAGTCTTAAATGAGGGCAGCACGGTGGGACAGTGGGTTAGCCCTGATGCCTCATGGCGCCGAGGTCCCAGGTTCAATCCCGGCTCTGGGTCACTGACTGTGTGGAGTTTGCACATTCTCCCCTTTGTTTGCGTAGGTTTCGCCCCCACAACCCAAAGATGTGCAGGAGAAGGTGGATTGACCATGCTAAATTGCCTCTTAATTGGAAAAAATGAATTGGGTATTCTAAATTTGTAAAGAAAAGAAAAAAATCTTAGTCTTAAATGGGCAACCTCTTTCTCTGAGATTAAGCCCTCTGGTCCTAGACTCTCCCACAAGGGGAAACAACCTCTCAGCATCTACCCTGTCAAGCAACCTGAGAATCCTATATGTCTATATTTTTATGAATAGATACAAGAAAATACTTTAAAAATTAAAACTAAAACTTGTGGCTCAGTGAGTAGCACTAACATGTGCATTAGTTTTAAGGTGCTGAGAGGCATCTGTTGGTGTGGTCATCAATTAACTAATATTACAGGGCTTGGATAATTGTTTATGTTGCCATCTAAATATATATCAACCAGAATTTAGAATATTCCTGCATGCCCATCATTCCCGAGCACTGAAATGGCCCAAGTCATAAATTACATATTCTAACTGTAACATTGGTACATTTTTCTTCTTCATGACCTCTCTGCAGCCTTTGACATGGCCAACTATATCATCCTCCTCTGGTAACTAGCCTGTGGTTTACACTTCATTGGAATTGCCATTGTTTTCTCCATTCTTCACTCGCAGAGCATCTTTCATCAATGGGTTTTCTTCCTGTCCATTACCTGTGGGACCTATTCTTGGCCCCTTTCTCATCTTTATACTGCCCACTGGCATCACCCAAAGGCATGGGGCTAGTTCTTCTATGCATTCCCTGACGATATTCAACTCAACCCTTCTGCGGCATGAAAGACGCCACTCTTCATTTGACATCTAGCATAGGATGAGCTCCAATTTCCTCCCAAAAACGGTGAAAAAAGCAACCCCATCATCTATGGCTCCCATCACAAGCTGTTGAGCCATAACACAGGCTCCAGACCCATCCTCAAGCATCATATCAGTTTGAACCAGATTGTTTGCAAACTCATTATTCTATTTAATTCCAGCTGAATTTCTGAACCCATATCCCCTTCATTATAGATTGTTGATGTGCAGCTTTGTGACTTCACCTACCTCCATCCAGTTGCTCCTGAAGCTCCCATTCATGCCATGGTCATCTCCAGAACCAGCTACAGAATTCTAATGCCCTCTTGGACGGCCTCCCATAGTCCATGCTCCACTAAACAGTAACTCTTCCAATACTTTGCTACCCAAATCAAGGCCCACACCAAATCCTGCTCAAACAATATGACTGTTCATGTTGACCTCCACTGGCTCATGGTCCACTAACCCCTCAATTTCAATTCTCATGTTTAATAATTCCTTGTAGAATTCCTTCATTAGCTTCCTCCCCTGCCCCACGCCCCCAGGACATGCTGTTCCTGGCCTCATGTATCCCTCCCTATACGTCGGCTCACCATTTGCAACAGGTCCCCAACTGCCCAACAATCCCCAAATTTCTCCTTAAAACCCATCTTTTGATTAAGCTTCTAGACTAAACAGCTAATATCTGCATCTTTTGTTTGGTGCTAATTATTAACCAATTATCCCTCTATAACCTTGGGAAGTTTTTTGTTAACCATAAGGTACTGTATAAATACATGCAGTCATTAGCTATTCTGCATATCAGGAATTTTATGGGAAATACCTTATTCAATATCAATTCTCTGTTTAGTATGTACTTACTGGAAGACGCATAGCTAAATTATTAAACTTGCCTTCTCCAAAAAGAGGCAAGAAGATCTTACAGTTTTAGTTACAGGGGGTAATGCACTCTCCTCATGAATGCCCCCTCTCCCAAAGTGATTTGGTTACCTGAACATTACCACAATAATTTAAGATTCCTAATTTTTCCAGAACATGTAAAGCTCAGGCTTAAACTTCACAAGCAGGAACATTATCCATTACAAACCTCACTTCCTCGGGTTCAGTATGCCCTCGGAGATCATGTTCAAAGAAGAGTCCTTTCCGTGGGATGTAGGCAGGGTTTTTTCGATCCTCATCATCGTCCAATTGCCGCCTGTTCTTTTTACCTATTTTATTTTCAACAGGTTCTGTACTTTCCTGCACGAAAAAAGGAGAAAGGTAAAAGGACTTGACACGAAAGCAACAGGAATTAAGCAACTTTCAACTATACTGATTTTTAAAAGGCTATAACCGCAACCAGTTTCTGTAACTTGGCCAAATGGTGTCACTCTTGAGTATGCTGCCAGTGGACCCAAGGAAAGGGAATTCATTGAATGTTTACAGGAGGGCTTTTTGGAACAGCTTGTGATGGAGCCTACGAGGGAACAGGCCATTCTGGACTTAGTGTTATGTAATGAGCCAGACTTGATTAAAGATCTCAAAGTAAGGGAACACTTAGGAGGCAGTGATCATAATATGGTCGAATTCAATGTCCAATTTGAAAGAAAGAAGGTAGAATCAGATGTAAAGGTGTTACAGTTAAATAAAGGTAACTACAGGGGCATGAGGGAGCAACTGGTGAAATTCAACTGAGAGCAGAGCCTAGTGGGAAAGACAGTAGAACAGAAATGGCAGGAGTTTCTGGGAGTAATTGAGGACACAGTACGGAGGTTCATCCCAAAGAAAAGAAAAGTTATCAGAGGGGGGATTAGGCAGCCATGGCTGACAAAGGAAGTTAGGGAATGCATCAAAGCAAAAGAGAAAGCCTATAATGTGGCAAAAGAGTAGTGGGAAGTCAGAAGATTGGGAAGGCTACAAAAACAAACAGAGGATAACAAAGAGAGAAAGAAGGAAAGAGAGGATCAAATATGAAGGTAGGCTAGCCAGTAACATTAGGAATGATAGTAAAAGTTTCTTTAAATACATTAAAAACAAACGGGAGGCAAAAGTAGACAATGGGCCGCTCCAAAATGACGCTGGTAATCTGGTGATGGGAGACAAGGAAATAGCTGAGGAACTAAATAAGCACTTTGCGTCAGTCTTCACAGTAGAAGACATGAGTAATATCCCAACAATTCAGGAAAGTCAGGGGGCAGAGTTGAATATGGTAGCCATCACAAAGGAGAAAGTGCTAGAGAAACTAAGAGGTCTTAAAATTGATACTTCTCCAGGCCCAGATGGGCTATATCCTAGAGTTCTAAAGGAGATAGCTGAAGAAATAGTGGAGGCGTTAGTTATGATCTTTCAAAAGTCACTGGAGTCAGGGAAAGTCCCAGAAGATTGGAAAATCGCTGTTGTAACCCCCCTGTTCAAGAAGGGAACAAGGAAAAAGATGGAAAATTATAGGCCAATTAGTCTAACCTCGGTTGTTGGCAAGATTCTAGAATCCATTGTTTAGGATGAGATTTCTAAATTCTTGGAAGTGCAGGGTCGGATTAGGACAAGTCAGCATGGATTTAGTAAGGGGAGGTCGTGCCTGACAAACCTGTTAGAGTTCTTTGAAGAGATAACAAATAGGTTAGACCAAGGAGAGCCAATGGATGTTATCTATCTTGACTTCCAAAAGGCCTTTGATAAGGTGCCTCACGGGAGACTGCTGAGTAAAATAAGGGCCCATGGTATTCGAGGCAAGGTACTAACATGGACTGACGATTGGCTGTCAGGCAGAAGGCAGAGAGTTGAGATAAAAGGTTCATTTTCGGAATGGCAACCGGTGACGAGTGGTGTCCCGCAGGGTTCAGTATTGGGGCCACAGCTGTTCTCTTTATATATTAACGATCTAGATGACGGGACTGGGGGCATTCTGGCTAAATTTGCCGATGATACAAAGATAGGTGGAGGGGCAGGTAGTATGGAGGAGGTGGGGAGGCTGCAGAAAGATTTAGACAGTTTAGGAGAGTGGTCCAAGAAATGGCTGATGAAATTCAACGTGGGCAAGTGCGAGGTCTTGCACTTTGGAAAAAAGAATAGAGGCATGGACTATTTTCTAAACGGTGACAAAATTCATAATGCTGAAGTGCAAAGGGACTTGGGAGTCCTAGTCCAGGATTCTCTAAAGGTAAACTTGCAGGTTGAGTCCGTAATTAAGAAAGCAAATGCAATGTTGTCATTTATCTCAAGAGGCTTGGAATATAAAGCCTCGATAGCCTTGTGGATAGCACAATTGCTTCACAGCTCCAGGGTCCCAGGTTCGATTCCAGCTTGGGTCACTGTCTGTGCGGAGTCTGCACATCCTCCCCGTGTGTGCGTGGGTTTCCTCCGGGTGCTCCGGTTTCCTCCCACAGTCCAAAGATGTGCAGGTTAGGTGGATTGGCCATAATAAATTGCCCTTAGTGTCCAAAATTGCCCTTAGTGTTGGGTAGGGTTACTGGGTTATGGGGATAGGGTGGTGGTGTTGACCTTGGGTAGGGTGCTCTTTCCAAGAGCCGGTGCAGACTCGATGGGCCGAATGGCCTCTTTCTGCACTGTAAATTCTATGAAAATAAATAAAAGCAGGGATGTACTTCTGAAGCTTTATAAAGCATTAGTTAGGCCCCATTTAGAATACTGTGAGCAATTTTGGGCCCCACACCTCAGGAAGGACATACTGGCACTGGAGCGGGTCCAGTGGAGATTCACACGGATGATCCCAGGAATGGTAGGCCTAACATACGATGAACGTCTGAGGATCCTGGGATTATATTCATTGGAGTTTAGGAGGTTGAGGGGAGATCTAATAGAAACTTACAAGATAATGAATGGCTTAGATAGGGTGGACGTAGGGAAGTTGTTTCCATTAGCAGGGGAGACTAGGACCCGGGGGCACAGCCTTAGAATAAAAGGGAGTCACTTTAGAACAGAGATGAGGAGAAATTTCTTCAGCCAGAGAGTGGTGGGTCTGTGGAATTCATTGCCACAGAGGGCGGTGGAGGCCGGGACGTTGAGTGTCTTTAAGACAGAAGTTGATAAATTCTTGATTTCTCAAGGAAGCAAGGGCTATGGAGAGAGAGCGGGTAAATGGAGTTGAAATCAGCCATGATTGAATGGTGGAGTGGACTCGATGGGCCGAATGGCCTTACTTCCACTCCTATGTCTTATGGACTTTTATTGGCCCCAATGTATTCTTAAAAATCTCATTAAAATTCCTTCTTTCCTGAAGCCATTGATCTCTTGTTGCAGATAATAGTCCCACAGATAGCTTACACTTTGTGTAAAGTTTGACAATGTGTACCCGCTGGCTACGCTAACGCAAGCGTCATAGTCCAGCCTAATGCTGTCCCTAGTGTGATGCTCTTTCACAAATACACTTCCACCAGCAGTCAATGGATACAGATGAAAAGCAGGATGCCTGGCCAATTTTCTCCTCAACTCAGAGGCTCTTGAGCTCAATTGTAGCACTCTACGTGAGCTTAGTACAGCCCGGCACTGTACCTGGGGTCTTCCTGAACCTATTGAGAAAGAATTTATCCCAGAATCTTGGCCGACATTACTCGCTCAAAGCCACCAAAAATGGATTAACTGGAAAAATGTCCTCTGCATTTGCCTGCATAGCAAGTCATGATAGTGCAAAATAATGCCCTAGCTGTGAAGTAGTTTGAGATGTTTCTAAGAAAATTGATGAAGTGCTGTAACAATGTAAGGTTAATTTTTTTTTAAAAACGCATTTTATTCAAACTTGTATCAAAGTAGGTTACAGCAAATAAACACCCCGGGAAACATTCTTCCCAACAATCAACTATACAGTTTGTACAGATTTTTCTCCTTTTTCACCCCCCCCCCCCGACGAACAGCTCCTGAAACGCGGTCACAAACATCCCCCACCTTTTCTCAAACTCCCCTGCTGAAGCCCCTTAACTCATACTTTATCTTCTCTAACCGCAGGAAGTCATACAGATCACCCAATCATGCTGCTACCCCCGGTGGCGATGCCAACCGCCTCTCCAGCAAAATTTGTCACCGTGCAATCAGAGCGGCGAAGGCCAAGACATCGGCCTTCCTCCTCTCCATGAGCTCCGGCTTCTCTGAAACCCCAAATATCGCCACCAAAGGGTCCGGGTCCACTGCCTCCTCCACTTTCCTGGCTAAGACCGCGAACACTCCCACCCAGAATCTTCCCAATTTTTCACAACCCCAAAACATTTGCGCATGATTCGCTGTCCCCTGCCCAAACCTCTCACCCACTTCTGTTACCCCCTGAAAGAACCCACTCATTCTCGCCCGAGTCATATGCACCCTGTGCATCACCTTAAACTGTATCAGGCTCATCCTTGCACAAGAGGTCCCGTTTAGCCTTCGCAGTGCCTCACTCCATACTCCCCAATTAACCTCCATTCCCAACTCTGCTTCCCATTTCTCCTTGATCTTCACCACCCGCTCGCCTCCCTGCTCCCCCAGCCAATATCCCCAATTCTTCCCTCCCCTTCAACATCCGGAAACAACAGTCGCTCCAGCAGGGTGTATCCCGGCAATCTAGGGAACCCCTTCCAGACCTTTCATGCAAAGTCCCTAACCTGTAGATACCTGAATTCACTACCCCTTGGCAGCTCCACCCTCTCCCTTAGCTCCTCCAGACTGGCGAACCCTTTCTCCAAATACAAATCCCTCACCTTGACCAGTCCCACTTCCCTCCACCTCCTATATACACTATCCATCCCCCCCCCCCCCCCCCCCCGACTCAAACCCATGATTCTCGCACAGCGGCATTAGCACCGACATCCCTTCCACCCTAATCTGCCTCCTCAGCTGATTCCATATCT
Source organism: Scyliorhinus torazame (assembly GCF_047496885.1). NCBI lineage: Eukaryota > Metazoa > Chordata > Chondrichthyes > Carcharhiniformes > Scyliorhinidae > Scyliorhinus > Scyliorhinus torazame. Next base: position 117,198,487 of record NC_092727.1, read on the forward strand.
TCAACATGGACTGCAGCACTGGGCTCCCTGAATACCTACTCGGAGCCATTAGCAATGTTGCCGTCACCATAGCCCTCAAACTAGACCCCTTACAAGATTCCTCCTCCATCCTAACCCACTCTACCCCTTCTCCTTCCCACCACCGCCGCACCTTGCCCACATTCGCCGCCCAATAATAATGAAGCAAGTTTGGCAATGCCAACCCCCCCTGCTGCCTCTGTAACAGGGTCCTCCCCACCCTCGGCACCTTCCCCGCCCATACAAAGTCAGAGATGATTGTGTCCACTTTCCTAAAAAAGGCCTTTGGTATAAAGATCGGGAGAGCCTGAAAGATAAACAAGAACCTTGGCAGAATATTCATTTTCACCACTTGGACCCTCCCTGCCAACGTTAAGTGCAGTGCATCCCACCTCTTAAGATCCTCCCTGGCCTCCTCCACCAGCTTCGTTGAGTTCCACTTATGGAGCCCCGTCCTTTCCCTCGCTACCTGAATTCCCAAGTACCTAAACCTATCCCTCACTGCCGTAAATGGCATCCCCCCCTAAATTAGCCCGCTGTGCCAGCTCATTCACCGGGAATACCTCGCTTTTCCCTACATTCAGCTTGTATCCCGAGAACCCTCCAAACCTCCCCAACAGGCCCATAATCCTTCACAAACTCTCCTACGGAGCCGAAACATACAGCAAGAGGTCATCGGCATAGAGCAACACCCGATGCTCCCTCTGTCCCCTCATTATCCCCTGCCACTCTGCCGACCCCGAGAGCCATCGCCAATGGCTCTATGGCCAGTGCAAACAGCAGCGGCGACAGCGGGCACCCCTGTCTCGTACCCTGTGTAAGTCAAAGCTTCGTAAGCTCATATCATTCGTCCTCACCCTCGCTCTTGGTGCAACATACAGCAACCGCACCCATGCCACGAATCTCGCCCAAACCCAAACCTTCCCAAAACTTCGAGCAAGTACCACTACTCCACCCGATTAAATGCTTTCTCCCCGTCCATGGACACCACCACCTCCGGTACCAGAGCTCTCGACGGATTCATCACCACATTCAACAGCCGTCTTATATTACTCGCGAGCTGCCTGTCCTTCACAAAGCCTGTTTAATCTTCTGCAACCACCCCCGGGACACATTCCTCCATCCTCCCCGCCAACAACTTAGCCAATATTTTCACATCTGTGTTCAATAGTGATATGGGTCTATACGACCCACATTCCACCGGATCCTTCCCTTTTTTTGGATTAGTGTGATTACTGCCTGCGTCATCGTCTCTGGCAACTCCCCCTTCTCCAGTGCTTCATTAAACGCCCCCAACACATGTGGTGCCAGGTCCGCCGCAAATTACTTATAAAATTCTGCCGGGTACCCATCCGGCCCAGGACTCTTCCCTGACTTCATACCCCTGATACTATCCAGCACCTCCCTCAGACCCAGGGGTTCCTCCAATTTTGCTTCCTCCACCTGGGGAAATTCCAGGTCATCCAGAAACCACCCCATGTCCCCCTCCTCTCCTCCTGGGTCTGCCTCATAATGTCCCTGGTAATACTCTCTAAATGCCTCATCTATCTTCCCTGGCTCTGACAGCACATCCCCAGCCCAATATTTCCCTGGACGCAGCCTGCCTCCGCAGCTGGTGCGCCAGCATGCAGCTCGCCTTCTCCCCAGCCTCGTATTGCACCCCTCTTGCCCTACGCAGTTGTCCAACGCCCTCCCCGTTGTCAGCCTGTCAAATTGCCCCTGCAACTTTTTCCTCCCTGCCAATCCCTCCACGGTGGGCACCCTCGAATATTCCCTGTCCACCTCCACTATCCCTCTCACTAGACGGTCATGTTCCGCCCTCCTTTCCTTATTCGTACGAACCGTAAATGAGATAATTTCTCCCCGGACCACTGCCTTCAGTGCTTCCCAAAAAATGCCCGCCGACACCTCCCCATTCTGATTGAACTCCACATAATCCCTAATCGCCAACCGCACCTCATCACAAAAAACTCCATCCGCCCAACAATCACGAGTCAAACCTCCACCCCAGCCTCTGCTCTCGTCCTGTACTGAACCGAATATTCAGCCAGTGGGGCGCATGGTCCGAGATAACTATCCCTGCATACTCTGCCCCCTCCACCACAACCAAAATCTCCTGACTCACTACAAAGTAATCAATCCTCGAATACACCTTATAGACGTGTGAAAAGAAGGAATACTCCTTTCCCCCTGGGTTCTGAAAGCGCCATGGATCCACCATACCCATCCTCTCCATAAACCCCCCAGCTCCCTTGCCATTCATACCCTACCCATCGACCTGGGGCTCGATCTATCCACCCTCGGCTCCAGGACACAGTTAAAATCTCCTCCCATGATCAACTGGTACGTGGTCAAATCCGGGATTGCTGCCAGCAACCCCCTCATAAAACCCACATCATCCCAATTTGGGGCATACACATTTACCAATACCCCACTCACAATCACATATCTCCACCTGGATCCCTCACCTCCTTCGCACTCACGAATCCCACTTTTTTGCTCATTAAAATTACCACACCCCTCGATTTCAAATAAAACGCCAAGTGAAAAACCTGCCCGACCCACCCCATCCTTAACCTCACCTGGTCCTTCACACGGAGGTGTGTCTCCTGCAATAAGGCAGCCCCCACTTTCAAGCTCCTGAGGTGTGTGAACACCCGCGACCTTTTAACCGGCCCATTCCGTCCCCGGATGTTCCTCGTCACCAACCTTATCGGAGGCTTGCACCTCCAATCCCCTCTACCGTCCGTCATCTTCCCCACTTAACACCCGCCCCTTTAATTCCACTCTGTACCTAGCCCATCCCAGATGGCCCCTTTCTTCGCCCTTGACCATGTCATCTCTCACCCCCTGCCCTGTCGCAGAACCCCCCCCCCCCCCCCGCTTTTCCCCTTCTTCCCCCTCCCCCCAGCCACCCCTCTTGGCCTTCTCCCCCACCACCTCACTTCCATTCACCAGCGTAACCTGCTAGCACGGCTGCCCCTGCCCAAATGCACATCCTAATACCCTTCCCCTCCCTCTCCTCTCCCCCCCCCCCACTCCTCAGCTCAAAGAAGAAGGCCTCCTGCTGGCCTTACCCTCCCCCACCCAAACAAGGACTTCTCCTGAACTCCAGGTAGCCTTCTTCAAAAGCAAACAAACAGATGTTAAACACAAATAGTCCCATAAAACAGGAGTGGGGATGGGAACATCCATCCCCACATATTCTTTTCACCCCTACAACTCCTTACATTCTCAACATTGAACAGACCCCCCCCACCACCACAAAAGAAGGCGAAAATCCCACAATCCCTACACCCACTTCAAAAATGCTCCTGACCATTACATAGTGCCAGCACCCCGGCTCCCAAGCATTGTCCGTTCAGTTCTCCCCAGTTTATGCTCCTTAATGAAGTCTTTGGCCACTTCTGGGGTCTCGAAATAATACTCCCTGCCTCCGAGCGTCACCCATAATTTCGCCGGGTAGAGCACCCCAAACCTGATCTGCCGCCTGTACAGCACTGCCTTGGCCTTGTTGAAACCTGCCCGCTGTTTTGCCAACTCGGCTCCGGCGTCCTGATAAATCCGGACGCTATTTCCCTCCCAGTCGCAGCTACGTTTCCCCCTGGCCCACCGTAGAACTTTCTCTTTCTCCACAAATTTATGGATTCTCACGATCACCGCCCTCGGCGGCTCCCCAGCTCTAGGCTTTTGCCTCAGAGACCTATGCGCTCGGTCCACTTCAGGTGCCTTACGCACCCCTTCTGCCACCAGTCCTGCCAGCATCCTCGAGACGTACCTCGTGGCACTCACACCTTCCACTCCATCAGGCAGGCCCACTATTCGCAGGTTCTGCCTTCTCGAAGCATTCTCCTGCTCCTCCACCTTTGCCCTCAGCGTTTTACAAAGGTCTCCTAGGAGCCCCAGCCCCACCTCCACCTACAGAGCCAACACACGATCGCTGTGGTCCGAGATCACTCCTTCAATCTCCCGAATCTGTGACCCCTGCACCTCCAAACACCTCTCCATCTGCTCCAAAGTACTCTTCAGGGGTGCCACAGCTTCTGCAATGGCCTTTGCATGATCCTCATGCATTTCTTTCCTCTGTTTATCGAATTCCTCCTTGATAAAAGTCATCAGTTCCTGTACCTGGGGCCTTACAGTTTGCCCCTCCCCCGCCTGCATGCTGGAAGAGACTGTCTGTGAAGCACAAGACTGTTTCAACTTTCCAGCCAAACCTCTCACTGTTTTCTGCCGGGTATGGTGATCAGAAGACATACCATTCCAGGGGTAAACTACTCCTCTAACATTCACCTACGCCTTTTCATCAAAATTCCACCCAGATCTGGGTAAAAAGAGCCCTTTTCTGTGACTTTGAACAGGAACATCACTTCATGTGACCAATCCCTCCATGGTCACAAGCAGAAGTCACAATGTAAGCAATTAAGGGGCGGCGGCACCGTGGTTAGCACTGCTGCCTCATGGCTCGGAGGACGCGGCTTCGATTCCGGCCCCGGGTCAGTTTTCCTGTAGTTTGCGTATTCTCCCCGTGTCTGCGTGGATCTCACTGCCACAACCCAAATATGTTCCTGGTAGGTGAATTGGCCACGTTAAATTGCCCCGTTAATTGGGGGGGGGGGGGGATTGGGTACTCTAAATTTATTTTAAAAAACAACGCAAGTTTTAAATTATTTTGTTGATGAATGCCTGTACTCCTCTACTTTTGTGTCATTATATAACTCAGTACAGAGTAGCATTATACTTGGCATCTTCCTGAACCAAATGCTCAGTAGCACACTTTACACACCGAGGACATTTCAATGCTTCAACATTAACCTCTCAATGTAAGACGGACATGGCTTGGGGATCGTTTTAGCATGGCCAATTCACCTACTCTGCACATCTTTGGATTGTGGGGGTGAAACCCACTCAGATACGGGGAGAATGTGCAAACTCCACACAAACAGTGACCCGGGGCTGGGATCGAACCCGGGTCCTCAGTGCCGTAGGCAGCAGTGCTAACCTCTGCGCCACCGTGCTGCCCTGTGTTTTTCAGCATCACGTCTGAGGTTTTGCACATGGATTTGGAGCTCGATCCCTGGATGCCATATTCGGGGGGTCAGGACGGCCGGAGTTGCAGACGGATGCAGACGTCTTAGCCTTCGCCTCGTTGATCACTCGCAGGCGGGGCCAGTTGGGGTGGAGGTCAGCTTCTCTCCCTGTGCCTTGATGTGGCTGAGGGATCTAATGGAGTTCCTGTATTTGGAGAAGGTGAAATATGCTCTGAGAGGGGCAAATGAGGGGTTCCACAAGAGATTGGGTTTGTTTATCTTACACTTTGTGTATTTGATTGCCATCAAGGGGGAGTGGTGTTGGAGTTGAGTTTATTTGTTGTCAAAATGTTAAAATGTTGAGAATTTGAATTAAAATATTATTTTTTTAAAAAAGAGGCATAGCAGTCTTGAAGATGTGTTAAACGTGGACCTTCACAGTAGCTGCTGGAGCCGAGCAATTTAACATTGAGCTTCCGGCTGTACAACTTCTGCATTCAACGGTTACATGAAGATAGCAATCAAGGAGTTCCTGATTTTATTTCCCATCTCTTTTGAATTCCATTTCAAAATTTATAGGTCACTTTTCTTCTTCCTCGTGCCTTGAAACTGTGTAAACGGACGATTCTTCAGCACTCCTACCTTGGAGTGAGAAGCTTGCAGCTTTATTCAAAATTGAGCACATGATGTAGGGTAACAACTCAGTACAGTAATGTGTCATGAACGGTCAAGCTTCAAAACTGAGGTCCTTCTGCCTGTTCCAGTGGATGTTATTCTACATCTCTATTGAGAAAAAAGTTCTCCGAGAATCTTGGCCAACGTTGCTCTCTCAAGGCCACCAAAAATGGATTAACTGGCCAAATTGCATTTGCCTACATAACAAATCATGATAGCACGAAATAATGCCCTGGTTAGGAAGGAGGTTGAGATATTTCCAAGAAAACCGATTGAAAAATGCAAGCTTTGAATTATTTTGTCGATGAATGCCTGCACCCCTCTACCTCTGCCATCCTACATCTCTTTCCACTCTTCCTGCGAACATTATTGCCACAAATAAATTCCCCTAATTCTATTAGGTTTGTTCAAGATTCAAACCTGCACCCTGTCCATGTCAGAAAAAAACTGTGGCATTTTTTGTTACCTGCCCATCGCCACTCTGTCTTTCTCCAGTAATCTCTCCCTTCTCTTCAGGTTTTCCTTCTTTGGACGATTCATTTTCGTTCACTGCATTGCCTGATTTTATTTCCTCCTTTGGAACTTCCTCGTCACTATATTCACCTTCCTCTTCATCTCCCTGTAGACAAAGATTGATTAAGCAATGGTAACCAAGGACACACCTCAACCAATTCAAATCAAACATTTTATATGATCATGGCAAATTAACTTTTTTTTATATTTAAAGTACCCAATTCATTTCGTTCCAATTAAGGGGCAATTTAACATGGCCAATCTACCTACCCTGCACATCGTTTTGGGTTGTGGGGGCGAGACCCACGCAGAGACAGGAAAATGTGCAAACTGCATGGGCAGTGACCCGGGCCGGTATTGAACCCGGGCCTCGGCGCCGTGATGCAGCTGAACTTTGCTCAGCTGGACAGCGTTAAGAAAAGATTGCAAGCTGGATGCTAACGGCAAAGTTTATACTGTTGGAGGAATGACTGATTAACATAGATTAACATAGAATTTACAGTGCAGAAGGAGGCCATTCGGCCCATCGAGACTGCACCGGCTCTTGGTAAGAGCATCCTACCCAAGGTCAACACCTCCACCCGATCCCCATAACCCAGTAACCCCACCCAACACTATGGGCAATTTTGGACACTAAGAGCAATTTATCATGGCCAATTCACCTAACCTGCACATCTTTGGACTGTGGGAGGAAACCGGAGCACCCGGAGGAAACCCACGCACACATGGGGAGGATGTGCAGACTCCGCACAGACAGTGACCCAAGCCGGGAATCGAACCTGGGACCCTGGAGCCGTGAAGCAATTGTGCTATCCACAATGCTACCGTGCTGGCCATTCTGACAGAACCGAGTGTGGCCTTAAAACAGTGATAAACAGAATAATGCCGCTAGATAAACAGACAAATGCTCTGGAATTACTTCATCAAATAGATGTTGGGGCAAACAAAATCAATAGTCCTAGTAGGACTGCAGGAGGGGCCGTACAGTGGTGCAGTGGTTAGCACTGCTGCCTCACAGCGCCGAGGACCCAGGTTCAATCCTGGCTCCGGGTCACTGTCCATGTGGAGTTTGCGCATGCTCCCAGTGTCTGTGTGTGCCTCACCCCCACAACTCAAAAAGATGTGCAGGGTAGGTGAATTGGCCATGCTAAATCGCCCCTTAATTGATTAAAATACGGTTTGGGTACTCAAAATTTATTTTTTAAAAAGGACTGCAGGAAATCTGGGTCAGCCACTTTTTTGTGCAGTTGGGCTTGTCCATCAACACATTTGTACCATAACAAAAAATAGAGAAACCCATTAAATTATGAATACTGCTAACTCTCTGCCAGTTGCATGAATCAAATTGAGGTGAATCTTTATACACAATACATTAATGGGTGAATTGCATTCTAATGATAAAAATAATTATGAAAATATTCATGCCTAAAGGACACTGGTATTAGAAGTGACTCAGTGCAAGAATAATACAGGGTAACTGCTGTCAAAGAACATTTCACTTACACAATACAATGTGATATGAACAGATGAATATAATTTACGTTCAATTGCCATTCAAGACAATTTAGTAGATCCCCTCCCTCCACAAACCAGAAAAGGCAATTTATTCTTTCCCCCCCCCACCATATTTTCTCCATAGTGACTTGCAGTGGCTTCTATTGATGCCAGCAATCCTCGGACAACAACCTCCCATCAGTAGTCACTGTTCACGTGTGAACTAAAACAGTAACCGGGCAAGATTAGTGAGGCGTGATGCATCCGAGCCTGACCGTCCAATTGCAGCAGCAGGATTTCTGACTAATTTTTGTCTCCAGAAAACGTGAGCTGTGGTATGACAACATTAATCTGCAAATACACCAAGCAATACAGAAACGCATAAGCTGGGAGCAACAGGCATTTATTGCACAGTATTCCAAACTTTGTTTTACTGTTTGCATTTTAGTTTAAAATAAGAGATTTAGCGGATTGGAAGCTAGTAGACAATATAGCCGCACATTCACACTGTACATACAACTGACAAAATGCTCATTCACGATACAGCACACGGCTTTTATTGTTCTTCTATTCAATAGTAAGCCAGCACTTTTCATTCCTCCTCCCCATCAGTCTCTGAACACATGTCCAGTTACATTTTCACAGTTAAAGCTCATGGAATATGGACATCCGGCAATATATGAGATGATTTTAAATATAAAATGCATCTGTCATGAAATTTTCCATCACATATTAGCTCAGGTTGTGTTACACTGCTACAAATTGCATCTGCCTGCCATCTTATCGAAGGATAATTCCCCTGTCACCTCCAAACAGTACTCATGCAGAACCACCATTTCTGACACTAACGTTATTGCTCTGAGTGCATACATTCCATTAATTTAAAATTACATTAAAACTTCTATTTTACACAAATCATACAGGTAAAATACAAAAAACACAATGTAAAATCTGTTGAAGTTATTTTCGTATCTACACAGGCAGGGAGGGAATACTCAAATCCAAGTTGTTGACCATACTTCCGATTGCCAAACGAAATAAGAATCAAGAGCAGAACAAGGTAGATCTTGTAAAAAAGATCAGAGGCAAGTGCAGCTGAGATGCTGCATGGAAGCAAGCCAAAATGAACCTGAAGAGATGAGACAGGTAAGCTCATCAAAAAAGATGCGAAAGAAGCCAAAACAACAGCAGAGACCACTCGGGAGACATCAGACAAAACAGGCTGCCCAGGAATGGGAGAAAGGAAGTTGGTTCAAAGAAATCAAATTAAGAGGCAATTTCTCACCAAGGGAGAGAAAGACAGAAAGAAGCTCGGGTGAGAAGCAGGGCTCAGGAACAGGAGCTACAGCATAAGAGCCAGGAGAGAAGGGAGAGAAGAGTGCACATGCAGAGTGCAACCAATTGGTGGAAGGCAAATGCACCACAGGACCACTCTACCTATTGCCACTCACGCCAACACACAAAAATAATAGAAACCAAAAAGAAGTCTCAAATTTGGCAACCGGCAGTACTTGCCATTAAATGAGAATGGTAACATCCATATTACCAGTACAGGTATGGAAAGGTACAGTACTGTACCTTCACCACAGCAACAGGACTCTTGCATTGCCATCGGCAACACAAGTATAATATTCACAGACTACCACCTGCCAATACTAGCACAGGAATGGCACAAAGCTCCTAGTACACGGCTCCAGGCCTTGCAGTTATCAATTGCTGGACTTACAGATTTCTGAGAACCATTCTCTTCAGTACTTTCATAGTCTGAAAGCACGACAGCTGAAATTAAAGAACAAAAATTAGCAAATTTGTAATCAAAGTAAAGTACTGCAACATATTACAACAGTACCAAGAAAATGAACATAGAATCAATCATTGTTTCTTTATTTAAGCCAACAGCCTATTCGTAACAAAACATCATGGTGGTTATGGGGAGAGGGGGGGGAAGAGGGAGAGGAGGAGGAGAAAGAGGCAGGTAGTGCTGACCAGCACACAATGTTTTCTGCTGCAAAGTGTTGTGAATGAGGACAGGATCAGGATGCATTCCAAGACCTCCCCCCAATTGTAAAGCTACCCGCCAACATTTATTGCCACTGCCTGTGGGTCCATATCCCACAGTCAGTGCATTTGGACAGGTCAGGCAAAGAGTTGCCTTTCATAAAAAGGTAAATTATTTGTAAACTGAATCTCAGTTAATTAGGAGAATTGCTTCCCAAATTAGGTAAGGAAGGACAAGAAGGTAGTACCTGAGGTGATGCCCTAATGTGGTGTAATGAATTTTGGCTGAAACCAACAAGCTTGTGTGTAGCCATGGTACTTACCATCACCACCTATGCCATCTTCACTCTCCTGTGAAAGAAACAAACTTTTATTAGTATCCATCCTACGATAATTTCTTTTTAAAAAAAAAAATTTAGAGTACCCAATTCATTTTTTCCCAATTAAGGGATAATTTAGCGTGGCCAATCCACCTAGCCTGCACATCTTTTTAGGGTTGTGGGGGTGAAACCCACGCAAACACGGGGAGAATGTGCAAACTCCACACGGGCAGTGACCCAGACCCGGTATCGAACCTGGGACCTCGGCGCCGTGAGGCAGCAGGGCTAACCCACTGCGCCACCGTGCTGCCCCCGATAATTTCTTTTTTTTAAATTATGTTTATGGGTCCTGTGATCCGTGACTCAGAAATATTATCTATAGTTGATACTTGCCACCAGACTTTCACCACTGCCAACGCATATAACTCAGGAACAAAGACTAACAAGATGTTTATGCTCCCCACCCCCTACTGGTTCCCCCTCAACTGCTGGGATCCTTAGCTGGCACAGAACATTACAAATCAGCAACTCTCGCAAAACATGAAAAAACATCCCACCATGGCATGGAAATGGACACAGCAAACCTGTAAGCATATGGTTTGCACAGTCAGCACAAGTTCTATCCAAAGCTCTTCATCACCCTGTAATTCACAGGTTCAGTAAACGATTCTACACAAATTACACCTCTGCCACAGAACAAAACCGACCGACTCCTGTGCTGTGCATATTGCCTTTAAAAGGCACATCAAGTTCAATCCTAGATTGAAAACCTAAAGACTGACATTTCACTGAACCCTGAAAAGCATGAAATATCTAACACAATTTCAAATCACATTTAAACATATTTATCCAAGCCTCATACTTAAATAAAAGGTCAAAACTGACATTTGTATAAGGATCTGAGCAGTGTGGGTCCTACAGGCCAATTCTGCTGTTAAATGCGGACAGCAAGTTGCTGGCCAAGATCTTGGCCTGAAGGATTGAGGACTGTGTGTCAGGGGAGGACTAGACGGGGTTTGTTAAGGGGAGGAATTTGTCAACCAACATCAGGCGGCTGTTAAATGTTTTAATGATGCCCCCAGAGGGACGAAGTGTGGAGGTGGTGGTCACCGTGGATACAGAGAATGCCTTCACCCAGGTGGAGTGGGACTATCTGGGGAGGTGCTGGGGTGGTTTGGGTTGGGCAGGGATTTGTGGATTGGGTCCGGTTGTTGTACCAGGCGCCGGTAGCGAGTGTACGAATGAATTGGGTGAGTTTGGACTATTTCAGGCTGCACCGGGGGATGAGACAGTGATGTTGACTCTCAGCGGGGAATAATGCAGGGGGTGGATCATGCACACGGACGATCTAATGCCCTACACTTCAAACCCTTCGGAAGGTATTGGGGGGATTATGGGTATATTGGAGTTCGGCCGATTTTCGGGATGTAAATGAATATGAAGAAGAGCAAGGTTTTTCCGATTCAAGCGAGGGGGCAGGAGAAGAGGCTGGGGGAGTTGTCATTTAGAGTAGTGGGGGCAAGCTTTCAATATTTGGGTATTCAGGTGGCGTGGGGAAGGGAGCAGTTGCACAAGTTGAATCTGGCGCAGTTGGTGGAACAGATGAATGGGATTTCAGGAGATGGGATGTGCTCCCGCTGGCGGGACGGGTACAATCAGTGAAAAGTTACTATTAAGCTATTTTGCTGGTCGGGACAGCTGGTATTCAAACAGTCGTACCAGATTGGCTTCAGCAGTCACAGGATGTGGAATTTTATGCTCGTTGAAGAGACCGGAGAGGTCACTCTCAATCTTCCTTTTTGACTTGAACAGTTTTTCATTGAAGAGCCTCGTCAGCTTCTCTTCGATAACCAGGTTTCTCCGGCCTTGGTGCTCTTGGTTGTGTTCCAGAATCCAGGGAGGGGTCGGTATGGGAACTGATGGAAGCAGCCTCTTATAAAGACAAGGGTTTGGGGGCACTTTTGACAGCACCTTTAACTTTCTCGCTGGCCAGGTATTCCACAAGCCCGGTGGTGGATCTGAGGGTGTGTGGACAGTGGCGGCAGCACCTGAGGTTGGAGGAGGCCTCAGTTTGGGCACTGATTTGTGGGAATCACAAGTTTGCACCAGGGGGGGCTGGATGGGGGGGTTTCAGGGGTGGCAACGGGCAGGGATTGAGCAGTTTGAGGACCTATTCTTTGGGGGCAGCTATCCAAGCTTGGAGGGTTTGGTGGAGGAATGTGAATTGCTCCGGTATTTGCAGGTGAGGTATTGTCCGGAAGCAGGTACCGTCCTTTCCTCACCTGCCGCCCCAGGGGCTACAGGACAAGGTGGTGACAAAAACAGGGGTAGGTGAGGGTAAAGTTTCGGAAATTTATAAGGAGTTGATGGATTGGGAGGGAGCCCCGAGAGGGGTAGTGAAGCGCAAGTGGGGGAAGAATTGGAGAGGGAGGTGGAGGCTGGGGTGTGGGAGGAGGCTCTGAAGAGAGTTACTGCATCCTCGTCATGTGCCAGGTTAGCCTTATTCAGTTCATAGTGGATCACAGGGCATATGTGATTTTGGCCAGGATGAGCAGGTTTTTTGAAGGGATGGAGGGTAAGTGTAGGAGGTGCGTGGGTGGGCCCGCAAATCATGTTCGCATGTTTTGGGCCTGTCCGAAGCTTGGGGGATTCTGGCAGGGGTTTGCCGACGTTTATGTCAGAGGTCTTGAAGGTAAAGGTGCTCCCGAGTCCAGGAGTGGCGATTTGTGGAGTGTCAAAAGACCCAGGAGTCCGGGGGGCGGGAGAGGCTGATGTCTTGGCCTTTGCCTCCCTGGTAGCCCGGAAATGGATCTTATTGGAATGGAGGGATTCTGGGCCGCCAAAACCAGGCGGGGGGTTTACCATGATTAAAATCAGAATTAAATATACATTGAGGTCCAGCAGCCAGTACCTTTCTATATTCAACGTGCTTTGATAAATAAACATGTAGCAAAACCTGTCCAAGCACAAATGTTACACCAACTAAAAAATGTCACGAATAACCATAAATGCTGCATGAGTAGGCACTTTTTATCCTATATTACTGAGTATTAACTATCAACAAACTTTGCTTCATTTTTTATTTTAAAAAAACATTCCTGATTTATCATTGATAACTGGCCTCAGAACCAAAAACAATTAAAAGTTTTGTTTTGCTAAAGCTGTAAACGGTTTACTTGCAGGGTCTCAAAAAACAATTTCTCTTGGATCCTTTACTCATACTGAAATATTCCAACAGATCTTTCAGAGTCAATAGGAAATTCTTGCAGATTCAATGCAGGAGACAAGAACGGAAAACATACAAGCCTTACAGAACATTATTGTACAAAATACATCTCTAGAGTCTCCAAGCATTTTGCATTACAGGAAAGTCTCATGGGTATATTTGCAAACTGATTGGAGCAAGAGGTTTAAAGAATTATGGTGAACCAGGCACAGCAACTCACAGCACAGAAACAGCAAGATTTGAAGACTGCCCGGAAGACTTTGGCTCAGTAAAACCTGCTGCATTGCTGATTACACTGTTGGTGTTCCATCATAAGAAGCAATGTTAATGGTGAAAAATCTAGGCAGACTAGAATTGGCTTGAGTTAAGCGAAACAATGAATACTGATTTTCTTCCCCTCTTATTGAGCTTGTTGGGAGAGCTTCTGCTATGGAACATTCTTTAACCACAATCTTCAAAGTTGTCCATCGACGATTCTAAGACAAACACATGGCAATAAGAGCAGAACTTGCAAAAGTCTCTTGTCCATAAAATTAAAATGGACCTGCCTGCCAATCTGGCAGAATCCAAAAATGTAAATTATATCCAATGAAAAACTGACCAGTGAAGACCAGTTTGTTCCATATAACACTGCTAGCCCAATTAAAGTCAGCGCAATTAAAATGACCATTCATCTCCCACTGTGGTTAGGGCTATTAATTCTGGTCTGGTGTCCACTCCACATTGAAAACAACTCCTCCTGACACAAGAAGTAGTAATGCTGTTTGATTCTTAATCCAATGGATTTCAAATTATCCAGCTTGGCACACAGTCCTGTGTGAAAGTCTTCCAAGTCAAATTAGCCAAAGATCATAGAAACCTTCAGCCAACCAAATGTGGGCAGAAGCAGTAGGGTTAGAAACTTGAGCTAATGTGGTGACATTGCGATCTTAAAAAGTGGAAGATTCCTGTTAGCATATTATATTAGAAATAGAATTCAGAGTTGATCCTGCAGTCTTCTCCCCAAGTAGATCAGCTAAGAAAATCAGACCCAGTGATCCACTGAGCCTTTACATTTGAAACACTAACACTCTATCTTTAAACGCAACAACCAGCTCTTTGCTAGGAGCTTGGATAGTTTAGAACTGTAATCTTAATTTATTCCAACGTTTTCTTCAAACACAAGAGATACAAAGAGCAGTAACTGTAAGAGTAAGGGGACAATCACCACAGGCACTTTTTAAAAGACCTTCCAGACTACTGGGATTTGTCCTGTGACCAATTTGTTATCTTCATGTATTTTCTACAGATGCAACAAAGTACAAGAAAAACAAATCATTGTAACATGAAATATATACCAGATTTACCTGTTAAAGAAGAAGTCTCAGCATCAGTGCCTCTTTTACCAGTTTTAAAAGTGTGGGTTAATACTCTTTCTGGGGCTGCTGACCTCCCAGTTCTAGGTAAAGTCCGTATCAGCTGAACAGCGACAAATTATTAATTTAGTAACTCAAGTTGTTACCACAGTACATTATTTTACCTCCTTCCCATAAGGCAGACCCTCTGATGATACCACTGGTGATAACAAATCTTAAATCAAAAAGATAAAGACTAAAATGTTTGATGATACCATAATGCTTTGTAACTCTCACCCCGTTATCATCCATATATCACTATTGAGCTTGTCTTAAACCCTGCCGAGAATAAAACTGAAAAAAAAGCTAAACATATGGATTGACTGTACCCACATATAGTAGAAAACATGAAGTGAAGACTTTTAATTTATAAATTTAGAGTACCTAATTCATTTATTTCCAATTAAGGAGCAATTTAGTGTGGCCAATCCACCTAGCCTACACATCTTTTGGGTTGTGGGGGTGAAAACCCCGCAGCAGTGAAGCAGCAGTGCAAACCACTGTGCCACCATGCTGCCCACTAGTGAAGGCTTTTTGTATGACTCGTCATATTCAATTTCAGCCAAAATATCTCTATGCTTGGGCATTCAGTATTGAAAATCCTATTGTTTACCCTGAAACTAAAACAAAATGAGGCAAAATTAAAAATAGAGTGCTGGAAATACGCAGCAAGTCCATCAGCATTCAAAGTAAAAATATTGGATTTGTTTCTTGTCATGTGTACCGAGGTACAGTGAAAAGTAATTTTCTACGTGCAGTTCAAGCAGATCATTTAGTACATGAAAAAAAAAACAATTCAATAGGGCAACACAAGGTACACAGTGTAAATACATAGACACAGATATCGGGTGAAGCATACAGGAGTGTAGTATTAATCAGATCTGTCCATAAGAGGGTTGTTTAAGAGTCTGGTAACAGCGGGGAAGAAGCTGTTTTTGGTCAAAACTGAAGAAAAGGACAGAAAGCCACTTATGCCTCTTTAGAGACAACCTCAAAACAACATGGTTGACTTAATGAGATAACCTATACACATTAAAAACATAGAAAATAGGTGGAGTAGGCCATTCAAGCCTGCACCACCACTCAATATCATGGCTGATCATGCAAATTCAGTATCCCATTCCCGCTTTCTCTCCATACCCCTTGATCCCTTTAGCCTCAAGTGCCACGTCCAGCTCCCTCTTGAATATATCCAACGAACTGGCTGGCCCCAATAGCTTTCTGTGGTAGAGAATTCATTTATCGAAGCTACAGCAATAAAATCAATTTTCAGGCCAATTAAACAGACATTAACAGGCCAATCTTACATCCAAATGGACCATCTGCAGAAATTGTCCGTTAAAAATTATTTATATTTGAAAGCTTAACACATTTCCAAAAGACATCCTTTTAACAACTCTTTTGAATACATGCAAGTAACAGTAACCTGTCAGTAACAAACAATGCTACTGCCACAAACTATTACAAATTTATTCATTTTGTAACTTTCCAGCTTTTATCCATAAATGGTCAGGTGGTGCAACGATGGACCAAAGTAACAAGACATTTCCAAATCCCTTCATAACGCCGCTCAATGTTGATATGAATATAACTAGAAATAGTGTAATGTTTCCTCAAGCCTAAAACCAGTAACATATCTGAGATCAGTAAGTCATCGTCTGTTGGAAAAAAAGCCAGTGGAGAAAGGTGACAAGCACACAACGCGAGACACATTGCAGTCGGCATGGAAGAATACGCGCCTTGCCCAGAATACGGACAGACTGCCATTTCATTCATATACAAGCCTCAGCAGCTTTGATCCACCCTGAGTGAGGGCAAAGCTCAATTCATAACACGCAAATTAACAACCATCATACAATGATGCAAAACACAAAATTCACACACCAGAGTTCTAGCTTGCTGGGTCACTCTCCAGGCGACTCATTGCTTCAAATAGGGACTGGATTAAACCACCCATCACTCTCAAAGGACAAAGAAAAGTACAGCACAGGAACAGGCTCTTCGGCCCCCCAAGCCTGTGCCGATCATGGTGCCCTAACTAAAAAAAAAACCTTCTGCCCGTACTCAGTCCGTATCCCTCTATTTCCTCCCTATACATGTATCCATCCAGATGCTTATTAAATGTTGCTAATGTGTCTGCTTCCACCACTCTCTGTGTGAAAAACGTACCCCGCATATCTCCCATAAACTTTCCCTGCCACTTTGATGCTGTGCCCCCTTGCAATTGACACTTCCACCCTTGAAAAAAATCTCTGACTATCCACCCTGTCTATGCCTCTTATAATTTTGAAGACCTCTATCAGGTCACCCCTCAGCCTCCGTCTTTCCAGTGAAAACAATCCTAGTTTATTCAATAAAAGCAAATTACTGCGGATGCTGGAATCTGAAACGGATAAGAAAATGCTGGAAAATCTCAGCAAGTTTGGCAGCATCTGTAGGAAGAGAAAAGAGCTAATGTTCCGAGTCCGATGACTCTTTGTCAAAGCTTTGTGAGCTTTGTCAAAGCTTTGTGAGTTTTGACAAAGAGTCATTGGACTTGGAACGTTAGCTCTTTTCTCTCCCTACAGATGCTGCCAGACTTGCTGAGATTTTTCAGCATTTTCTCTTTCGTCCGAGTTTATTCACCTCTCCTCATAGCCAACACCTTCAAGATCAGGCAACATCCTGGTGAACCTTCTTTGCAGTCTCTCCAAAGCTTCCACGTCCTTCTGATAATGTGGTGACCAGAACTGCACACAATACTCCAAATGCAGCCGTACCAAGGTTTTATATAGCTGTGGCATGACTTCCCAACTCTTGTACTCAATGTCCCGGCTGATGAAGGCAAGCATGCCATATGCCTTCTTAATCACCTTGACCACGTGTGATGACACTTTTAGGGAACTGTGGACCTGCACGCCAGATCCCTCTGTATGTCAATGTTCCTAAGGGTTCTGCTATTTACAGTACAATTCATACCTAGATGTAATTCTCCAAGATGCACCATCTTGCATTTGTCCGGATTAAACTCCATCTGCCATTTCTGTGCGCAAGTCTCCAATCTATCTCTATATATCCTGTTGTATATTCTGACAATCCTTGGCACTATCAGGAACTCCGCCAATCTTCATGTCATCCACAAACTTACTATTCAGACCACCCACTCTCCTCCAGGTCATTTATATATACTACAAACAACAGAGATCGCAGCACTGATCCCTGCAGAACACATCTAGCTACAGTTCTCCATTCAGAAAAACACTCTTCCACTGCTACTCTCCGTCTTCTAGAACCAAGTCAGTTCTGTATCCATCTAGCCAGTCCACCCCGAATCCCATGTGATTTCAGTTTTTGGATCAGACTGCCATGTGGAACCTTGTCAAACGTCTTACTAAAGTCCACATAAACTACACCCACAGCCCGTCCCTCATCAATTTTCTTTGTCACCTCTTCAAAAAACTCAATCAAGTTGGTGAAAGGTGACCTTCCCCGTACAAAACCATGCTGCCTGTCACTAACTAGTCCATTTCCCTCCAAATATGTATACATCCTGTCGCTCAGTATCTTTTCCAAAAGCTTCCCCACCACTGATGTCAGGCTCGCCATCCTGAAACCTGTTACACGTCAAATTCAACCTAACCGTTAGAACAAATACAATAAACTCCAGGTTATATTTGGGCCAGTGAACAAGCGACGAATTGAAGTATTCACGCTTGGCAAGCAAGGCTCGCCCACTGTCTGCCTCCAGACTGGAGCCAAAGGCCTGCCACTGGCCGCAGGTTAGAGCCTGAAGCCCTCTCCCCCTCCCTAGGCCGCCAGGCCCGCCTAGGGGCCCCGCTCTCCCCACCGCCGGCTCACTCCCCCGCCCGGGAACACTCACACACTCAGACTCAGCCTCGCGAGCCTGGACGCCGGATAAGTCCAAGACGCAAGGGACGGAGGGAGCGGCTTCCACCTCCGACCGGGGCACATCCTCATCTTCCTCGTCCGTGTCCTGAGACGCGCGTCGCCGCCGTCTGTCCGCCATCTTGCCGCTTGCAGGCGACCGGAAGGGCCCTCGGCGCGCGCGATGCGCGTCGGGAGTTGTAGGCGGGAAGACCGCTGTGGGAGGTGGACTACAACTCCCGGCAGTCGTGGGGGCAGCGAAGCGCTCTCCCTGGGGTGTGGTCAGCCCAGTAAAACTACAACGCCCAGAATGCCCGGCAGGCGCCAGTCTCACTGGCCACCGCCCGGAGCATCCCGGGAATTGTAGTCTTCACGGAGCTTCAAAATTACAGATCCCAGCCCCACTCTCCCAGGTAAAGACTGTGCCCTGCTTTAAAAATTTAAAGACACAAGGAGATGGATTCTGTGCAGGGTTGCCCCAGGGCCATCAAACATAAATGCATCCCTTAAGTGGGATCCAACTAAAAATAAACTATGCTATAATATAATGTAAACTTATAAAATGAAATAAATCACAGAATTGTTACAGCGCAGAAGGAGGCCATTTGGCCCATCATGCTTGCACCAGCTCTCCAAAGGAGCAACTCCGACCTTTTCACATTGCTTCTATTCAAGTTATCGTCTAATGCCTCCATTAAATCTGCCTCCACCACACTTCCAGGCAGTGCATTCCAGGCCCCAACCACTGTCTGTGTGAACATCATTTTCTCACATTGCATTTGCTCCTTTTGCAAATCAGTACAAACGTGTGCCCTCTCGTTCTTGATCCTTTCGACCAGGGTTTTTCAAACTGTGGGTCATGACCCACGGGTGGGTTGCGGGCAAGCTTCGGGAGGGTCGCAGAGTGATCTGTCAAGACGTTCCCGATCGCGGGAGAAGCGCCCAATGGCCGTGACCAGCTTTTAAGAGTGCCGGCCGTGACGGACTTTTAAGTTGAGAATGTCGGCCGGGACTGGGTTTTAAACACAAATGGTGTAGTCTTCCAGCCAGAAGCGGCGGCAGAGAGCAGGTCAAGCGACCGGCACATGCACTGACGTATGTCCCTGCTTTTGGCATGAAATCACAGAAGAGAGATTTGGCCATTTTCTAGCTGCCAGCAAGCAAGCAACAGGACTGTGAAGAACTGAAGACGGATCATTTTGTTATAAGGAAGAGAGGGCCAGAGACAGAAAAAGCCAGAATCTCACAACTGAATCTGCTTGAGAGAGCTGCACAAGAGAGTCCATGGCAGGACAACGTTGTGCTAATGTGAGCTGTATACAGAGCTCCAAGGCCTCTGATGAACAACCTACTAAGAAGAAACCAAATTTGGGAACAAAACAGTATAAAGATAATTTCTTGAGGTATTTATTTATTTAAAAAAATTTAGAGTACCCAAATCATTTTTTCCAATTAAGGAGCAATTTAGTGTGGCCAATCCAACAACCCTGCACATCTTTTGGGTTGTGGGGGCGAAACCCATAGTTCACACGGACAGTGACCCAGAGCCGGGATCGAACCTGGGACCTCGGCATCGTGAGGCAGCTGTGCTAACCACTGCACCACCGTGCTGCCCGATTTCTTGAGGTATTTCCTCAATAGTAGCTTAATGATGTTTGGCACCTTTTCAATATAGTGCTCTGATAGGATGACGGACTACACTCCATCCAGGTTTGCCTCGCCACTGAATGCACTGTAAAACATATGGGTGCATAATTCATTAAGTCAGAGCTGGAGGATTTGGCATGTTTACCCACCAGCCTCCTGTGATGTTGTTCTTTAAGGGCAACACAGCAGAGTAATGGTCTGGCTTGGGTGACCAATTGGGACTCAGCATGTGGAATCACCCCATGGTGACAAAGGCTCCTCGGCAAAGAGATATTTTGAGAGTTAGCTGCAGCCATGAGGCTGCTGTACAATTTTTATTCATAAATACCTTTCATGTTCACTAATGAGGTCTGTGAAAGTGCATCTTTACATCTGTCGATGAGGATAAATTATCCTGACACTGCCTCTGGCCCAACACCTGTGAGTATCACGTTTTAATCAAAGTCTGAGAAAATAAATATACTCACCAGAATGCCTCTCTTTGGACAAATAGATGCATTTGACTCCTCCATGGAGGACTGGACTGGTTGGCATGGTGGCACAGTGGTTAGCACTCCTGTCTCCCAGTGCCAGGAACCTGGGTTCAATTCCGACTTTGAGTGACTGTCTTTGTGGAGTTTGCACGCTCTCCCCGTGGCCATGTAGGTTTCCTCTGGGTGCTCTGGTTTCCTCCCACAGTCCATAGATGTGCTTTGAGGAAGTGGGCCTACATAGGGTGCTCTTTCAGAGGATTAATGCAGACTTGATGGACCAAATGGCCTCCTTCTGCACTGTAGGGATTCTATCATTCTATGAATACGGCAAGCGACTTGGATGTTATTTCCAAGCAACTGAAATCGGGGGGGAGGAGAGACGCAAAGTAATTCTCTGGTGTTTTTAGAACTCACACCTATAACCTTATTTGTAGTCTTACAGTCCCAAGTGTGGCCAACTCCGAATCATTTAGTGAGCTTGTGGATTTAATGAAGGAGCATTTGCAACCACAACCATCAGTCATACTCCAGAGATTCAAAGGTAATTTGAGGGTGAGAGTCCTATGCAAATTGATCATGACGTACATTGCTAAACTCAAGCAATTTTCAGAGCATTGTGATTTTGGAGCCACCCTAAAAAACATGTTATGGGATAGGTTAGTCTGTGGTGTGAACAACAACACTATTAAACACAGATTGTTTGCAGAGGTCAACATAAATTTTAAAGGAGCATGAAAATAGCACTGGTAATGGAATGTGCAGAAAAAGGTGCACAAGAGGCTGCAGAGTGCACAAAATGGCGCCATCCACCAGTTAGGACAGGAACCTGCAGCCAGACATGGCGCCAAAATCACTGAAGCAGTCGCAAGGCGGGAAACAATTTCAGCTGTTACGACCCCCTGGGCTAGTTTTTTACTTTTCTTTTACTAAACTTATCAATGGTATTGGCCCCCTTGCATATTCTGCTAAACAAACACCATCGTTAGTCTTGGAAGGCTTCTCAGGAGGAAGCTTTCAACGGAAAGCAATTACTGCATCCCTCAAACCTGTTAGTACACTTTATCATAGAAATCGTAGAAATTACAGTGCAGAAGGAGGCCATTCGGCCCATCGAGTCTGCACCGGCTCTTGGAAAGAGCGCCCTACCAAGGTCCACACCTCCATCCTATCCCGGTAACACAGTAGCCCCACCCAACACTAAGGGAAATTTTGGACACTAAGGGCAATTTAGCATGGCCAATCCACCTACCCTGCACATCTTTGGACTGTGGGAGGAAACCCACGCACACACGGGGAGAATGTGCAGACTCCGCACAGACAGTGACCCAAGCCGGGAATCGAACCTGGGACCCTGGAGCTTTGAAGCAATTGTGCTATCCACAATGCTACCGTGCTGCCCAACTAAAGCTACCGTGCTGCCCAAAATTTTAACCCAACTAAAGAACTGATATTAACCAACGATGCCTCTCCATATGGTGTTGTCCCACGAGATGGACGATGGGTCTGAAAGGCTGATAGGGTAAATGTCAAGAACCCTCTCAGAGGCCGAAAAAGGCTACTCAGAAATCGAGAAGGAAGGACTTTCAATAGTCTTTGGCATTAGGAAATTTCACCAGTACTTACATGATAGACACTTTACCATTGTTTCTGACCACAAACCGCTCTTGGGTCTTTTCAAAGACATCAAGACGATCCCACTGATCATCTCGGCAACAATGCAACAATGGCCGTTAATTCTGTCCACCTAGGAATATACTTTCAAGCATCGACCTGAACACACACAATGAATGCGGTTGCTCTTGATCACTTACGCTTTCAAGAAAGTATCACATGTACTCCAGTACCACAAGAAATATATTAAATTGTTTATACACATTGCCAGTCTCGGTGAAGCAGATCAGGAACTGTACAACCGAGATCCCAGAGTGAGAGACAAAATACTTATAGGTTGGTTAAATGAGCCAGTTTCCGAGGAAATTAAACCATTTCTTACCCGCAAGAATAAATTGAGTTGTCAGGATGGCCTCATACTCTGGGATCAAGAGTAATCATTCCTGTACCAGGCAGAGAGCTGCTCCTAAATTAATTCCACAGCGCTTGTCCTGGCATCTCTAGGATGAAGATGCTGCCCGGAGTTATGTGTGGTGGTCTGGTATCGAGAAGCTAGTCAAGCACTGTCAACAGTGCCAACTGCAACAAAGATTGCCCCACTGCACCCTTGGGAATGGCCTGGCCAGCCATGGGTACCAATCCATATCAATTATGTTCGTCCATTCCTGAATTGACACACACTCTATAAGACGGACATTTTTGAGGTGAAGTACCCTACATCATATGCTACCCCTGAAAGATTACACCAATGCTTTTCAACTCATGGATTACCTGAAGTCATGGTATCCAGATAATGGAACCGTTCTCACAAGTGCTGAGTTTGAAAACCTCATCGCTCTCAATGGTATTAAACACATTAGTATCTTACCGCCCAGCATCAAACGGACTAACCGAGAGAGCCAGCCTAACTTTCAAGTCTGGCCTAAGGGCGGTGGTGCAGTGGTTAACACAGTTGCCTCATAGCGCTGAGGTCCCAGGTTCGATCCTGGCTCTAGTTCACTGTCCGTGTGGAGTTTGCACATTCTCCCCATGTCTGCATGGGTTTCGCCCCCACAACCCAAAGATGTGCAGGGTAGGTCGATTGGCCACACTAAATTTGGTGAGTATCTATGTCAACGTGAATTAGTTATTGAAGATTGTATAAAGGAGTTAAAGGGGGAGGGATGTAGTGATTGCCCTTTAAGGGAAACATAGCAGAGTAAGAGCCATCTGGCCTGGGTGACCAATTGGGACCCAGAGTGTGAATCACCCCATGGTGAGAGAGGCTCCTAGGCAGAGACTTTTGGGGAGTTAGCCATGAGGCTGCTATACAATTTTTATTAATAAATACCTTGTGTGTTCACTAATGAAGTCTGTGAAAGTTTTTTTTTACATCTCCGCAGGGAAAAAGACTCCATGTTTCCACCCCCCCCGTAGAACTCAAAATGGGAGAATTCCATCCTTCAACATTTTGTGTAAGTGAGTTTAATAAATACAAGGTTTCCTCGTGGAGAAAGAAAAATGACTCCATATGATTTTTCAGCACAATTACATTGCTTTATTTTATTGCTAGATTTTAGTGACTGGTCATGTTTCACTTATTGTTTTCATAGGTCCTTAGTCATAAATCAATCAATCAATCTCCATGGTAACTGCTCAATCTGCATTACTCACATTTTGCTGAAATAATTGTCACTTCAGTTGTAACTTGTTGGTATTTTATTAATACATGGTATGAGCTGCATGAAATATTAATAAATGTGGATGTGATAGCCAGAATGACATAAAAGATGTCACATCTCACCTGTGAAAGACCAATCGCACGTGAGATGCAACAGCTTGAAACCAAATATTTAATAATGAATAGTCAACATGGATTTCCGAGGGGAACATCTTGCTTGATTACCTTTGAGTTTTTGAAATTGCAACAAGGAGGTTTTCTATAAGGGTGACATGGTAGATGTAATATACCTAGATTTCCAAAAGGTCTTCATATAATATAGCATAAAAACTACTGAATAATGTCAGACCATGCAGAATCGGTGGACATGTGACAAAATGGCTAGCTGGCAGGAAGACAAGATGTAGAATAGTGTAAATGGTAGCTAAACAGAGTTACAGAGATGTGAAGTGGGGTCCCACAAGAATCCCTGCAGGGGTCAGTTTATATACACACAATTTCCAAATTTTCTTCCACAACCAATTTGGAGGGATAGTCAACGCTAAGAAAAATTGCAACCAATTACATAAAGACAATACTAAATCTGCAGGAAGGGCGGCACGGTGGCGCAGTGGCTAGCACTCCTCAAGATACCGAGGACCCACATTGGATACCGGCCCTGGGTCAGTGCCCGCAAGGAATTTTCGCAGTCTCCTCGTGTCTGCGTGGGTCTAACCCCCACAACCCAAAGATGTGTGGATTGGCCATGCTAAATTGCCTCTTAATTGGGAAAAAAAAAGAATTGGCTACTCTAAATTTTAAAAAATAAACCTGCAGAATGGACATGTTATTGGGAAATGGATTCCAACGTGGCTAATTGTGAGATATTACATTTTGGTAAAGAAAATAAGGAAGTCACACGTTGAGATGTAGACACTGTTGTTATCAAAGCAGATGTCAATTGTTTTGCATTCAGTAGTCATAAAGAAAAAAATGAATTAATAACCAGATAATGTTGATAGTGTTGTTGTATGAGAGAAGAATGCTAGTGAGAACACTGGGATAACCCAGTATGTCAATGGATTTAACATTTCACCCAAAAAACAGCAACTCCAACAATTCAGCACTCCCTCAGTACTACATTGTGTAAGGACCCTTCCTGTTGATTCCCTTAGTTCCTATTTGTTTTGTCTTCATCATTTTTGGTCCATGGATCGTTCATAAATGTGAATGTGATACCCAGAGATTGGAGGGATTTGTATTTGGCTGGTGGCCAATGGATAGGCCAGGGGCGGTATTCTGCCTGGCAATCGACAGCAATTGGTTCCCGTCAGCTGGGGTTTTTCAGAGGGAACCCAGGAGAAGCCACTAGATCTTTGTGGTGGAAGCACCTCTCTCTCTCTGCTGCCTACTGTCTGGAGGGAGAAACCTTCTAGACCCTGAAAGACAAAGCTGTCTCTTTCTCTGTCGAATGCTGGCTGCCTGCTACTTCTGTGAGTTTACAATGAAAACCATTACAAGCTGAAAGAAAAGATATCATCCACTTGAAAGCCTAGAGTGAAGAAACTAACTGGAAAACGTCCATCTGAAACAAAGACTCTTATCCTTTTACTTACATCATTATTTTACACCCCTCCTTCCCCTCTGTGTTTGTTTGTCTGTATGTGTAGAGGGTGGGGAAAGTTAAAGGGCGGGGAAGTTAGAGATTAGATAGTTGTTACCCAGTTGTATTTGTTGTCTATTTAATTATAGTTACTGTTAAAAAGTTTGTGTTTAAATTTACAAACCTGGTGACTGTAGTTTTTGGACAACCAAAGACCTTGGGTATTTTATAATGATGTCTAATTTCGCTGGTGTTGTGACTTTGGGTCAAGTGGGACTGCACTTTACTGCGCACTGGCCCAGTAACAACTGGAATGCATATGAAGTCGGAGCCGAAGTAGCTCATTCGGCCCTTCAAGCCTGCTTTGCCACTTGATCATTTGATAAGATACTGGCTGATTTGATTGTGGCTTCAAATCCACCTTGTCTACCATCCCCCCGCCCGCCCGCCGCCCCCACTCCCAATCAGGTACCCTTTGACTCTCTTTTCAATCAAGAATCTTATCTAACTCAGCCTTAAAAATGATCAATGACTGTCCTCCACTGGGGTAAGTAAGAGAATTCCACACAACAACAACCCTAAGTGAAGAAACTTCTCCTCACCTTCATCTTAAGAGGGAGACCCTTTATTTTGAAACTGTGCCCCCCTTAATTTTAGTCTCTCCAACAATAGAAATGTCCACTCAGCGTCCCCTCTCTCAGGGTCTTAAAAGTTTAAATAAAATCACCTCTCATTTTTCTAAACTTAAATGGCTACAGGAGAAACGTGCCCAAACCTTTCTCACAAGAAAGCACCTTCATCCCAGAGATCAGTCGAGTGAGCCTTAGAGTCATAGAAGTGATTAGCACAGGAAAGGCCCTTCGGCCCATCGTTTCTGTGCCAGTCAAAAACAACCACCGAAGTATTCTAATTCCATTTTCCAGCACTTGGTCCATAACCGTGTATGCCTTGGTGTTGCAAGTGCACATCTAAATACTTCCTAAATATTATGAAGGTCTCTGACTCCACCACCTTTTCAGGCAGCGAGTTCCAGACTCCCACCATCTTCTGGGTGGAAGTGTTTTCCACAAATCCCCTTAACCTCCTGCCACTTAAAATTTACCACTTTACCACTTACCTTAAACCTAAGCCGCTTGATCATTGATCCCTCCACCAAGGGAAAAGTTTCTTCCTGGCTACTCTATCTATGCCCTTCATAATTTTCTACATCTCAGTCATGTACCCCTTCAGTCTCCTCTGCTCCAAGGAAAACTACCTCAGTCTATCCAATCTTTCTTCATAACTAAAACTTGCCAGCCCAGGCAACATCCTGGTAAATCTCCTGTGCACCCTTTCTAGTGCTATCACATCCCTCCTGTAATGTGGATTCCAGAGTTGCACACAGTACTCTAAGCTGTGGCCTAACCAATGTTTTATATAGTACCAGCATAACCTCCCTGCTCTTAAACGTTATGCTTCGGCTAATAAAGGCAAGTATACCACATGCCTTCTTAACCTTTGCACCGATGTACATGCACACCAAGGTCTCGGTGATCCTCGGTGCTTCCTCGGGTCCTGCCGTTCATCATGTATTCTCTTGCCTTGTTTGTCCTGTCCAGGTACATCATCCCACACTTACCTGGATCAAATTCCATTTGCCACTGATCAGCCCATCTATATCCTCCTGTATTCTAAAGCTATCCTCCTCACTATTTACCACCTCACCAATTTTTGTGTCGTCCGCCAATTTACTTATCAACCCTCCTACATTTAAGCCTAAATCATTTACATAAACCACAAACAGCAAGAGCCCCAACACTGATACCTGTGGGATCCCACTGGACACAGGCTTCCAGTCAGAAAAAACATCCTTCAAGCATCACCCTCTGCTTCCGGCCACTCAGCCAATTCTGGATCCAATTTGCCAAATTCCCTTGGATCCCATTGGCTCTTACCTTCGCTATCTGTTTCCCATTTGGGACCTCATCAAAAGCCTTGCTGAAGCCCAACTAGACGTCAAATGCATTGCCCTCAACTACACACCTGGTGATGTCTTAGAAAAATTCAATCAAGTGACCTTCCCTTAACAAAACCATGCTCACTGTTCTTGATTAATCCCTGCCTCTCCAAATGCAGATTCATTCTGTCTCGCAGAATTGCTTCCAATAGTTTCTCCACCATTGAGGTTAGACTGACTGGCCTGTAGTTTCCTGGTTTATCCCTTCCTCCTTTCTTGAATAATGCTACCACATTGGCTACCTTCCAGTGCTCCGGCACCTCTCCTGTGGCCAGAGAGGAATTGAAAATTATTGCCAGTGCCCCTGCTGTTTCCGCTGGCCTCGCTCAATAGCCTGGAATATATTTAATCCAGTCCTTGAGATTTAGCTACTTTGAAGCCTGCCTGACCACTCAGAACCTCCTCTCTTAGTTCATTTATTTTTGTATTACAGTTCTTCTCCCTGATTTCTATACCCACACTGTCCCTCACACGAGTGAACATCAACACAAAGTACTCATTTAGAACCCTACCACGTCCTCCAGATCCACACACAAATTGCCACTGTGGTCTTTAATGGGCCCTACTCTTTCCCTAGTTATCCTTTTACCCTTAATGTACTTGTAAAACAATTTAGGATTTTCCGTTATTTTATTTGTTAGTATTGTTTCATGTCCCCTTTTTGCTCTCCTAATTTCCTTTTCAAGTTCCCCTTTGCACATTCTATACATCTCTAGGGCTTCTGGTGTTTTGAGCTCTCGATATTTGCCATAAATCTCCCTGTTTCTCTTTATCCAATGCTGGATAATAATAATCTTTATTAGTGTCACAAGTAGGCTTACATTAACACTGCAATATTAGTTACTATGAAAATCCCCTCCCCTCCACACTCCGGCGCCTGTTCCGGTACAGTTGAGGGAGAATTCAGAATGTCCAATTCACCTAACAAGCACATCTTTTGGGACTTGTGGGAGGAAACCGGAGCACCTGGAGGAAACCCACGCAATCATGGAGAGAACGTGCAGACTCCGCACAGACAGTGACCCAAGCTGGGAATCGAACCCGGGTTCCTGGCGCTGTGAAGCAACAATGCTAACCATTGTGCTACCGTGCCACCCGTATATCCCTCGACATCCACGGTTCTCTGGATTTATTGGCCCCACCCTTTTTCTTTCTTGGAACATGTTGGCCCTGTACTCTATTTCAATCTTGAATGCATCCCACTGTTCTGACAAAGGGTCTGTCACCTTTTCTGAACTGCTTCAAATGCTATTATATCATTCTTGGGTAAGGAGACCTAAACTGTTCACAGAACTGCAGACGTGGTCTCACTATTGCTCAAACAATTGTTGCAAAACTTCCTTTCCCTTGCAACAAGCAACAGTTGTCTTCCTTATGATTTAAAAAAAAAATTTTGATTACACAATTCATTTTTCCAATTAAGGTGCAATTTAGCATGGCCAATCCACTTACACTGCACATCTTTGGCATGAAAACATGGGGAGAATGGGCAGCACGGTGGCACAGTGGTTAGCACTGCTGCCTCACAGTGCCAAGGTGCCAGGTTCGATCCCACTCTGGTTACTGTCCATGTGGAGTTTGCACATTCTCCCTGTGTTTGCATGGGTTTTGCCCCCACAACCCAAAGATGTGCAGACTAGGGGGATTGGTCACACTAAATTGCCCCTTAATTGGAAAAAATGAATTGGGTACTCAATTTTTTTTTTTTTTAAATTATGTGGTCAAATGATGGAGTCGGATCTGAGCGCACAACCCCCGATCTCAGAGAGGCTTGAGTGCTTACAACTGTGCCAAGCTGAACCGATTTACAACTGTGACCTGTTTAGAGATGTACATGGGATTGCAAAGGCAAAGAAAACAAAAGGGAGGAAATGGCACAGTCAGTAAAAGCAATAATGATCTTCCACGGCTTTACCAACAAAAAGTCTGGTCAAAGTGACTTTCCTTCAGCACGGTAGTGATGCTCTAGCTATTATTTGGAGATCTGCAGCCTCTGGAATTTTGGAAGTTTAATTTCATGGTAAAAATGCAGACCTTGTGGTATGACTGTGAGAAGACCAAATAACAAGTGCACAACATAACCAAGGAAATTCAATACATTATAAATAATAGGTGAATTACTTTTGAAAATTGAAAGTTAAAGGGATTAAATTCCTTCAGGAAATTATTTCATGTGGCGCAGTTGCTGCCTCACGGCGCCGAGGTCCCAGGTTCGATCCCAGCTCTGGGTCACTGTCCCTGTGGAGTTTGCACATTCTCCCTGTGTTTGCGTGGGTTTCTCCCCCGCAACCCAAAGATGTACAGGGTAGATGGATTGGCCACACTAAATTGCCCCTTAATTGGAAAAAATGAATTGGGTACTCTAAATTTATTCCAAAAAAAAGAAAAAAAAAAGGAAATTATTTCATCAGAAAAAGTCACCAAGCCATTTCGTACCAATTTGTGTTTCTAAATCATTTTTTCGTACCCCGAAGTCTTTTATTCAGGTGATTCCCCACAATGATAACAGATACATCAATACACACCACAACACACTTTTGAGCTGCAACTGACCCTTATGACCGACCGTCATAAATAGTTGTTTCAGAAACATCGAAATGAAACCTCCTGCATGTTAATTTCAGCCAGTGAACACCATTAAGGGATCTAAGTGCCAAAGATGTATTATGTGCGGTAAAGTGACAAGGAATTAACTGGTACAAATACATCTGCATCTTGCATTCACACTTAGGGTATGAGTT
Organism: Scyliorhinus torazame; assembly: GCF_047496885.1. Classification (NCBI taxonomy): domain Eukaryota; kingdom Metazoa; phylum Chordata; class Chondrichthyes; order Carcharhiniformes; family Scyliorhinidae; genus Scyliorhinus; species Scyliorhinus torazame. The sequence continues at coordinate 117,228,729 of NC_092727.1, forward strand.
TAATGTAGTATTTACAACAATAACGTTGATTTATATAACGCCTTGGGTAATAAAATGGTCCAAGGTGCTTCACAGGACCATTATAAACCAACAACTTGAATTTATATAGCACCTTTGACAGAATAAAATGTACCAAGGTGCTTCACCTGGACACTATAAAACAAAATGTGACACCAAATATGTAAGGAGATAAGAGTGGAATAGTAGACCATACAGCCCCTCCAGCCTGCTCACCATTCAATATTACGACTGATCTTCTACCTCAACTGCATTTTCATAACAGCGCCCAATATCGCAATTCCATGAGCCACCAAACATCTGTTTTTCTCAGCCTTCAGTATACTCAATGATGGAGCATCCACAACCCTCTAGGGAAGAGAATTCCAAAGATTCATACCCCTCTGAATGAAGAAATTTGTCCTCATCTCTAAATGATAGCGGCGGTACGATGGCGCAGTGGTTAGCACTGCTGCCTACGGCGCCGAGGACCCGGGTTCAATCCCGGGTCACTGTCCGTGTGGAGTTTGCACATTCTCCCAGTGTCTGCGTGGGTTTCACCCCCACAACCCAAAGATGTGCAGGATAGGTGGATTGGCCACACTAAATTGCCCCTTAATTGGAAAAAATAATTGGGTGCTCTAAATCTATAATTTAAAAAAAATCTCGAAATTATTTTTCCTCTCAACCCGAGTCTCTTCCCTCGTGTTCAAAATTCCACAAGGGGAAACGACCTCTGTGACGATCCTGTAAAGTCCCTTTGGAATCTTGTATGTTTCAATGAGATCACCTCACATTCCTCTGAACCCCAGGGTGCAGGCCGAATTTACTCAGCCCCTCATCATCGGAAAACCCCGATTCCACGAACCAACCTGCACGCTAGCTCTTCCAATGCAAGTATATCCTTATCTAAATATGGAGAGGAAAACTGTTCACAGTATTCCAGGTGTGGTCTCACCAAAGCCATATACAATTGTAGCAAGGTTTCCTTGTTCAGGTACTCCAATCCCCTTGGAATAAAGGCTAATGTGTAGCCTTCCTAATTGCTTGCTGCACCTGCGCCCTAACTTTGTTTTTCTTGCACATGAACACCCAAGTCTCCCTGAACATCAACATTTATCTGTTTCACGGCTTTTAAAAAGTATTCTGCTTTTCTATTTGCACAGCCAAAATGAATAACCTCACACCTCCCCACACTGTAACTCCATCTGCCATTGTTACCTGCTCACTTAAGCTGTCTAGATCATTTTAGTCTTTTATTGTCCTCAGCGATTGGATTCTCAGCTAACTTTGTGCCATTAGCAAACTTGGGAACATTGCACTCTCTTGTCATCAAAGTCATTAAAATAGCTGGGGCCCCAGTGCTGATCCTTGCGGTTTGCAGCTAAGCCTGCCAATGTCGTTGTTAATTATTCGCTCTTGGGATGTGAGCATCGCTGACTCGGCCAGCATTTCTTGCTGATGCCCAATTGTCCTCAGGCAGGTGGTGGTGAGCCACCTTCCTGAACCACTGCAGTCCTGGTGAATCATCCACAATGCAGTTAGGAAGGGAATTCCAGGTTTTTGATCCAGCGATCATGAAGTAACGGCGATATAGCTCCAAGTCAGGATGGTGTGTGGCTTGGAGGGGAACTTGCAGGTGGTGATGTTCTGCTCGTTATCCAAACCTCTATAATAATAATCCATGTTAATATACTACTCCCAATTCCATGAGCCCATTTCTTGCATATTAACCTTTTGTGCTGCACCTTCTCGAATGTCTTTTGGAAATCCAAGTGTACTACATCTACCGGTTCCGCCTGACACACACTACTAGTTACATCCTCAAAAAAATAGGGCAAGTGACCAAAAGCTTGGTCAAAGAGGCAGATTTTAAGGCTTCTCTTAAAGGAAGGAAGTGAGCAAGAGAGGTGGAGAGATTTAGGAAAGAAATTCCAGAGCATAAGGTCTTGACAGCTGAAGTCATGCCAACAAAGTTGGAGCAATTAAAATCAGGGATGGTGAAAAGAATTAGAGGAGTGCCAATCTCTTGAGGGCTGTAGTGCTGGACGAGATTAGAGAGAGAGTGAGAGGTGAGGCCAATTAGATGCAAAGATTAAGGATTGATTAATGATCTCATAGTTCGGGATCCTCTTGGAAGGAGCGACCACAATATGGTGGAATTTAAAATACAGTTGGAGAATGACAAGGTAAAATCAAACACTAGTGTTTTGTGCTTAAACAAAGGCGATTACAATGGGATGAGAGAAGAACTAGCTATGGTAGACTGGAAGCAAAGACTTCATGGTGAAGCAGTTGAGGAACAGTGGAGAACCTTCCGAGCGATCTTTCAGTGTTCAGAAAAGGTTCATACCGACAAAAAAGAAAGACGGTAGAAAGGGGAAAAATCAACCGTGGATATCTAAGGAGGTGAGGGAGAGTATCAAATTGAAGGAAAAAACATACAAAGTGGCAAAAATTAGTGGGAGACTAGAGGACTGGGAAGTCTTTAGGGGACAACAGAAAGCTACTAAAAAAAGCCATAAAGAAGAGTAAGGTAGACTATGAAAGTAAACTGGCTCAGAACATAAAAGCAGATAGTAAAAGCTTCTACAAATATATAAGACAAAAAAGAGTGGCTAAGGTAAATATTGGTCCTTTGGAAGATGAGAAGGGAGATTTAATAATAGGAGATGGGGAAATGGCTGAGGAGCTGAACAGGTTTTTTGGGTCAGTCTTCACAGTGGAGGACACAAATAACATGCCAGTGACTGATGGAAATAAGGATATGATAGGTGAGGACCTTGAGATGATTGTAATCACTAAGGAGGCAGTATTGGGCAAGCTAATGGGGCTAAAGGTATACAAGTCTCCTGGCCCTGATGGGATGCATCTCAGAGTGTTAAAAGAGATGGCTAGGGAAATTGTAAACGCACTAGTGATAATTTATCAAAATTCACTAGACTCTGGGGTGGTCCCAGAGGATTGGAAAGTAGCAAATGTGACACCACTGTTTAAAAAAGGAGGTCGGCAGAAAGCGGGTAATTATAGGCCGGTAAGCTTAACTTCGGTTGTAAGGAAAATGCTGAAATCTATCATTAAGGAGGAAATAGCGGGGCACCTGGAGGGAAATTATCCCATTGGGCAGACGCAGCATGGGTTCACAAAGGGTAGGTCGTGTCTGACTAATGTGGTAGAATTTTTTGAGGCCGTTACCAGTGCAGTAGATAACGGGGAGCCAATGGATGTGGTATATCTGGATTTCCAGAAAGCTTTTGACAAGGTGCCACACAAAAGGTTGCTGCATAAACTAAAGATGCATGGCATTGAGGGTAAAGTGGTAGCATGGGTAGAGGATTGGTTAACTAACAGAAAGCAGAGAGTGGGGATAAATGGGTGTTTCTCTGGTTGGCAACCTGTAACTAGTGGGGTCCCTCAAGGATCAGTGTTGGGCCCGCAGTTGTTCACAATTTACATAGACGATTTGGAGTTGGGGACCAAGTGCAATGTGTCAAAGTTTGCAGACGACACTAAGATGAGTGGTAAAGCAAAAAGTGCAGAGGATATCGGAAGTCTGCAGAAGGATTTGGATAGGTTAGGTGAATGCTAGGGTCTGGTAGATGGAATTCAATGTTGCCAAGTGTGAGGCTATCCATTTTGGGAGGAATAACAGCAGAATGGATTATTATTTAAACGGTAAGATGTTAAAACATGCTGCTGTGCAGAGGGACCTGGGTGTGCTGGTGCACAAGTCGCAAAAAGTTGGTGTGCAGGTGCAACAGGTGATTAAGAAGGCTAATCGAGTTTTGTCTTTCATTGCTAGAGGGATGGAGTTCAAGACTAGTGAGGTTATGCTGCAATTGTATAAGGTGTTGGTGAGGCCGCATCTGGAGTATTGTGTTCAGTTTTGGTCTCCTTACCTGAGAAAGGACATATTGGCACTGGAGGGAGTGCAGAGGAGATTCACTAGGTTGATCCCAGAGTTGAGGGGATTAGATTATGACGAGAGGTTGAGTAGACTGGGACTGTACTCATTGGAGTTTAGAAGGATGCGGGGGGATCTTATTGGGACATATAAAATTATGAAGGGAATAGATAGGATAGATGCAGGCAGGTTGTTTCCACTGGTCGGGGAAAGCAGAACTAGGGGGCATAGCCTCAAAATAAGGGGTGGTAGATTTAGGACGGAGTGTAGGAGGAACTTCTTCACCCAAAGGGTTGTGAATCTCTGGAATTCCTTGCCCAGTGAAGCAGTTGAGGCTTCTTCTTTAAACGTTTTTAAGAAAAAGATAGATACTTTTCTAAAGAATAAAGGGATTCGGGGATATGGTGTACGGGCCGGAGAGTGGAGCTGAATCCACAAAGATCAGCCATGATCTCATTAAATGGCGGAGCAGGCTCGAGGGGCCAGATGGCCTACTCCTGTTCCTAATTCTTATGTTCAGCAAGCTTCAATATCACTCACAATCGGGTGTTTGGCATAGCTAAACATGCAACTTCATTTCACTGTTCCAGTATGATTTGGTCTGAGCTTTCTTTGTGATGGAGCAAAAAGATCAAAGACATAAGTGAGAAATGAGGCTTTCCCTAATTTAGCCTAATACATTTCAAAGAATTTGAATCATTAATAGCTTTACTTCATTTTGCAACTAAAAATGAACGAGTATGCGAGTAGAATAGAAATGAGATGGTATCAAGTTTCTGGTATGAGTGACTCATTAGCTGCAAAGTGCTGTGTAATGGCGATTTTCCTGCTTCCACCTCTCTAGTGCAGTGACATCCATTGCTAATCCATAGTTTGAAGTATCTTTCTGGAACAATGAAAGGAAATTGTATGTTGATCTGGCTACATCAAACATCCAGTTGTGTGACATTGAATCTGGCTGAACTATGCATCGAATTGGTCTCACCTCTCCCTCTAATCTCATCCAGCACTACAGCCCTCAGAGATCTGCACTCTTCTTTTTTTTTAATAAACTGAGAGCACCCAATTATTCTTTTTTCCAATTAAGGGCAATTTAGCGTGGCCAATCCACCTAACCTGCACATCTTTGGGTTGTGGGGGTGCGACCCACGCAGACACGGGGAGAATGTGCAAACTTCATACGAACAGTGACCCAGGGCAGGGATTCGATCCCGGGTCCTCAGCGCTGCAGTCCCAGTGCTAACCACTGTGCCGCAGTCCCAGTGCTAACCACTGCACCATGTGCCGCCCTGCACTCTTCTAATGATTTTAATTGCTCCAATTTAATTGAGGATGTAACAATTCTGTTAAATAGAGGAACATGTCGTGCATTAATCTCACTTCTCGACATCAGTACTTGGATCACTCAGATGAGGAGGGCAACGTGTGTTCAAGTTTCTTAGTCAGTAGGTTAGGGCTTGCCTTTGCAGTGCCATTAGAACAAAGAAAAGTATAGCACAGGAACAGGCCCTTCGGCCCTCCAAGCCAGCGCCGACCGCGCTGCCCGTTTAAACTAAAATCTTCTACACTTCCGGGGTCCGTATCCCGCTATTCCCATCCTATTCATGTATTTGTCAAGATGCCCCTTAAACGTCACTACCTTCCCAGCTTCCACCACCTCCTCCGGCAGCGAGTTCCAGGCACCCGCTACTCTGTGTAAAACACTTGCCTCGTACATCTCCTCTAAACCTTACCCCTCGTTCCTTAAACATATGCCCCTAGTAATTGACCCCTCTATCCTGGGAAAAAGCCTCTGACTATCCACTCTGTCTATGCCCCTCATAATTTTATAGACTTCCATCAGGTCGCCCCTCAACCTCCGTCATTCCAGTGAGAACAAACCGAGTTTATTCAACCTCTCCTCATAGCTAATGCCCTCCTTACCAGGCAACATCCTGGTAAATCTCTTCTACACCCTCTGTAAAGCCTCCACATCCATCTGGTAGTGTGGCAACCAGAATTGAACACTATACTCCAAGTGTGGCCTAACTAAGGTTCTATACAGCTGCAACATGACTTGCCAATTTTTATACTCAATGCCCCAGCCAATGAAGGCAAGCATGCCGCATGCCTTCTTGACTACCTTCTCTACCTGTGTCGCCCCTTTCAGTGACCTGTGGACCTGTACTCCTAGATCTCTCTGACTGTCAATACTCTTGAGGGTTCTACCATTCATTGTATAGTGTATTCACTGTACAGGAAGCACATCAAGCACCAGCTAACGGAGAAATCGGATCTAGAACAATAGCTTGTGCTTATAGCTTCTTTCACACAACCAAACATTCCAAAGCACTTTACAAAAAAAGCAATGCAGCATGCAATGAGAACTCTGAACTCCAAAGGTTACAAGATCAGTCGGTCAGTAGGGACAAGGCACTAACTCTGGAAAAATAATTCTGAATGTGCATATCAGTCTGAAACAGTGAATGATGGACAAGGTCAGAGCCAGTGACAGAATGTCAATCCAAGGCAATAATTAAGAAGTTTTTGAGTAGAGTGATCTTTGGATAGTTTCCAGGAAGTGCATAATAAGCAGAGGACAGTAGCTGGGAGATACTTTGAGAGCAATTGGTTGTAAATAAAGATCAGCTGCAGAGAGCAGGTGACTGGGTTTAGGATTCAGCCGGGCCAATAACTCAGCAAGTGACTGCGTTTAAGCACAAAACTGAGACAATGGAATAGAACGGGTTCAGCCTGAACAAGGAGGGTCACTGAACATTGCCAGAAGGAAAAGGTTTCCGGTGGGTAGGAAGGATTTGGTCTCATGAGTGTTGAGTTGCGGAACTTTCTGCTTAGCAAAAAGAGTAGGCCATTCAGCCATTCAAATCCGCTCCATCATTCAGTAAAATTATGTCTGATCTACACCTCAGATCTGTTTACCTGCCTTTGCCATTGCCTTCTATGAGGGAGAGTTCCACGTTTGTAAACAAAATTCTAACGGGATAGAGTGGGTAGATGCAGGAAGGATGTTCCCGATAATGGGGGTGTCCAGAACCAGAGGTCACAGTCTGAGGATATGGGGTACACCGTATAGGACCGAGATGAGGAGAAATGTCTTCACCCAGAGTGATCTGCTGTGGAATTCATTATCAGATAGTAGTTGAGGAAAAGACATAGTATTGTTTTCAAGAAGCAGTTAAATATAGCACTTAGGGTGAAGGCCATCAAAGGATATGGGGGATGGGGGGGGGGGGGAGGGGGGAAGAGGTGGGATCAGGCTATCGAGTTGGGTGATCAGTCAAGATCATAATGAATGGCGGAGCAGGCGCGAAGGGTAAAATGGCATCCCCCTATTTTCTATGTATTTATATGAAAATTATATCTAGTTCTTTCTTCCTCTTTCAGGTTCAATTTCAGCTGCTTCTAGACCTGGGCACCAGATAGCCAATACCGGACTCTCAATCTTGACAGCAGTTATTGAATCCCTTATAGCTACAAGATTTATATTCTGCTTCTCGATTCCATGAACTACTCCTGCTTCAGGATGCCTCAGACAGAACTCAAGTGGTGGAGAGGCATTGTGAATGGTAATCCAATTAAGGGTGTTAACAGAGAGGAATGGTGTCACAGCCATAGACATTGAAGGGGATTTCATGTTTTTCAAATCTGTCACTCAACAGCACCACAGGGATAAGACTGGGTCCAAATATCAGCAGCTGAGATTAACTCAGGACTTTTAAATATCTTGGGGAAAGCAACTGGCTGGACTGATAGCTGAAAATATGACTTGCGAGTGGCCTGAGTGTAACTGAATGCATCAATTTTGACTGTAGCAGAGGCAGTGACTGAATGCAGCAGCTTTAGAAAGCAGCAGAGGGCAGTGACTGAATGCAGCTTGAGACTGCAGCAAAAACACAAGAATGATTATACAAGCCTGAAACGCAGTGAATGAATATATCAGCCTGAGACTGCAGCAAGGGGCATCGAGTGAATGCAACATCTGACAGCAGTTGGGATACCGAGTGAATATATCACTACAACAGGGATACTGGATACATCAAACTGAATATATCAGTCTAATACTGCAGCAAGGGACACAGGGAATATATCAGCAGAACAAGTTCAAAGGGAAGCACGCTTATGCTGAGTAAACTGGAATTCTACCAAAATAATGATGGTAAAGCAGGGGAATCTCCAAGGAATTATATCTCTTTTGTTCAAGGTTGACCAATCTATCTGATTTTGTAATTTCCAATATCTCAACGTAACAAAATGCCTTCTGTTTTTCACAGCTTTTTGAAATTCAATATTTCCCTCAGCAAACAGAATTAATTGTAATGCTGGTTTGCACTGCATCACATTGAGTGAACATACCAGCCTGAACACTGCAGCCATCGTAGGGAGAATAATACAAGTCGGTGACAGCAGCAGGGACACAAGAGTGAATATTAAAGTTATATAGAAGCTGGGACAATGAGTAAGCAGATCAGGCACACACAATAAAGCCGGAATGTGGCGACTAGGGGCTTTTCACAGTAACTTCATTGCAGTGTTAATGTTAGCCTACTTCATAGAATTTACAGTGCAGAAGGAGGCCATTTGGCCCATCGAGTCTGCACCGGCTCTTGGAAAGAGCACCTACTCAAGACCACGCTTCCACCCTATCCCAGTAACCCCACCTAACATTTTTGAAGACTAAGGGCAATTTATCATGGCCATTCCACCTAACTGCACATCTTTGGACTGTGGGAGGAAACCGGAGCACCCAGAAGAAACCCACGCAGGCACGGGGAGAATGTGCAGACTCCGCACAGACAGTGACGCAAGCCAGGAATCGAACCTGGGACCTTGGAGCTGTGAAGCAACTGTGCTAACCACTGTGTTACCAAACTGCCCTTGTGACAATAAAGATTATTATTAAAACAGGGACACCCTAGACATCGCAGAGACTGCAGCAGGGATACTGCGTGAGTAAGTCTTAGACTATATCAAGGGTATTGAGTGTATCTAACAGCCTCAGATTCAGCAAGGGCAATGACTGAATGCATCAACCTCAGACTGCAGCAGGGTATATGTGCCTTGCACTTTCGTAGGGACTGTATGGATCAGCTCAAGAGTGTAACAATGGACACTGAACCCGCGGCAGGCACAATGTATGGATCAGCCTCGGCTTTAACTTGGACATGGAGTGAATCTATCAGCAGCACACTCTAACGGAGGAAACAGAAGTACGCCATTCAGCCTCCCAAGCCCGTTCCACAATTCACCTAGATCATGGCTGATCTCCTACCTCAATGCTGATGTCCCACACTATCCCCATATCCCTTAATATCTTTAATATTTCGAATTCTACTGAACATGCTCAATGACTGAGCCTCCAGTCCTCTGGCGTAGAAAATCTCAGATTCACCGCCGTCTGAGTGAAGGAATTCCTCTTCACCTTAGTCCTAAATGACCGGCCTCTCACTGTGAAGCAGTGCCCTGCAGCTCTCTGGATTCATCCCAGAATGTGTTCCAGAAAAGGAGTCCTGTCCCTAATTCTGCAGGGTGGTGTGGATAGGGGACAGGAATTGGAGTCTTGTACACTAGGACAGGGCGGGCCAGGAAAGGAGGCAACAGGTGCCCCACACACCGGGCCGGAGAGAACAGGGGGGGGGGGGGGGGGTCCCGCACACTAGGTCGGGGGATGGGGCTCCCCATGTGGCCTTCGGGGTGGGAAGGGACAAAGGTCCTGCATCAGACACGAGGGGGAGGGAGGGTTCTATATTTGGCATGGGGGGGGGGGGGGGGGGGGGGGCAGGGTCCCGTATTTGGCACCCGGCTTGGGGAGAGGGGGCTCCGCACTCTGCAGGTTTGGCAGGATGGAAGAAGTTCTCACAATGCCCACTGGGTGGAAAGGGTCCCACAATCTGCATTCGGGACAAGCAGTGGATCGCCCACCCTCCTCATCGGGGGACAGGCAGTGGATCCCTCGTCCTCTCTCTGGGAGGACAGGCAGCAGGACCCTGACCCCCCTCTCTTTCTGGGGTGGGGGGGGGGGGGGAAAGAGAAATGGTCCCTTGCCCTCTAGATCTCTCTGGTGAGGGAGGGGCAATCAGCAGGTCCCTCACCCCCTCTCTCTCGGGGGGGGGGGGGGGGGGGGGGCTGGGGGAAAGACAGGCAGCGAGTCTCTCGCCCTCTCTCTCTGGGGGCAAACAGTGGGACCCTCACCCTCTCTCTGGGGGAGACAGTCAGTATGCCCCACGCCCCCTCTCTCCCTGGGGGAAAACAAGCAGTGTGTCCCTCGCCCTCTTTTTCTGAGGGGGGGGGTCAGGCAGTATGTCCCTCATCCCCTCTCTCTGAAGGGGGGGGGGAAGGACAGACAGTGCACCCCTCTCTCTCTGGGGGAAGACGGGCAGTATGTCCCTTGCCTCCACGCTCTGGGGGAAGGCAAGCAGTGGGTCCCTCGCCCTCTTTTCCTGAGGGGGGCAGGCAGTATGCCCCTCATCCCCTCTCTCTGGGGGGGGGGGGGTACAGGCAATGCTCCTCACCCCCTCTCTGGAGGGGCGGGTACAGGCAGTGTGTCCCTCGCCCTGGGGGGGGGGGGGGGGGGGGGAACGGACAGTGTCCCTCACCCCCTCTCTCTCAGGGGGGGGGGGGGGGTGATGGGCGTGAGCTCTCATTTCCTCCCACGTGGCCGTGCGTGCGACGTGAGGGTGCGTGGTGAGCGGCGCATGCGCCGTGACCGGGTCCGGAACGGCCGAGGGGAAAACAAACCGAGAGGGAGGAAGGAGCGAGAGGCCGGGGTGGGGGCTGGGAGGAGCGAGCGGGCGGGCAGGCAGGCAGGCGGAGGGGGACAGGACAAGCACTGAGACATAAATGAATGATACCAATCACAATAAACAGAAAAGACACTGAATAAAATCAGCCGGCCGCAGAGCCGATAGTCAAACCCGAGCCCGCGGCTCCGAGGGGAATATCGGCCGCCGAAGGAAACGGGGACAAGCCGCCCGCCGGGCCGGGAGCCAGCCTCCGCCAGGTCCGGGCGGCAGCCAGCTCACCCCCCGGCAAGTCATGACCATGAAGCCGGGTTTGCTGAAGCAGCCGGGCGGGGTGGCGGAGGCCGAGAAGCGGGCGGCGGACTATTCGACTACCACCAAGGATCTCGATGACGGAGAAGATGAAGCGGGCGGAGAGGCGCCCGGGTACGGCGGGGATCACGCTCCTTCTAAAGGCGGCCGTGGCCGGATGAACGGCGGCGAGGCTAAAGCGGCCAAAGGGAACCGCCCTTGGGGCCGAGTGGCGGCCGTGATCCCCGGAGGAGATGGAGGCGGCCTGGGTCGAGGCGGCGGGCACGGGGAAGGCGCCGTGCCCGGCCTGGATGCTTTGCACTGGGGAAAGGTGAAGAAACAGCAGCAGTTCCAGCTGCCGCCATCGTCTCAGGGTCCGGGCCCCAGTCAGAGCGCTCGCCTCAAGCAGATCGTCCTCCTGCAGCTCGACCTGATCGAGCAGCAACAACAACAGCTCCAGCTCAAGGAGAGGGAGATCGACGAGCTGAAGGCCGAGAAAGAGACGGTGAGGAAAAATAAAATGGCGGAGGCGCATTAAAATGCCCGGTGGTAACAATGACGGGCGGTTCGGTGCTGGGGCATCGGGAAACCATCTTAGATGGTGTAAAATGGCGGCGGACGCGGGGCTTGCCGGGTGATGTAGTCTTATCTACCCCCCGCCGGCTATTGAGGCTGTTGGCGTGACGTCAGCGTGGACTACTTCTCCCAACCTGCCCCAGGGCTCCAGCGCGATGGCGAGCGACAAGTTGGATAGCCAATTCGTCGCGGGCCGATGACGTTACTAGCTCTCTCTCTCTTCCTGCCTGGCCTATAATTCAAAGTCTTTGGGGGAAAGGGAGCTCCATTTCTTTCTTCCTTTCTTTAAACCCCAGATGAAAGGACGGCTTCAGATGCTACATTTCTGCACATATGTTTCCCTATATAGATCTTAATTAGCACTGCTCATGGTGCTCTTCAGTATTTTTGCCATTTACAGAGATGCCTCATATGTACAAGTATGTTGCTTCAACTATTCTGTTTGGGAATTGAATAATACTGAATGGTTTGTGTTCCTGTCATCAATACATACGGAGTACTCCTTGGCTTCCTTGTCTGTTTTGTGATGGTGTTTATTTTGAATTATCTAATGCACCAAACTTGGCTTCATTTATATTTAAGGAATAAATATGGGCACAAGTACATTGTGATGTCAGCTGTGTAATGTATTACAATGCTAACGTGTTCACAAGCTGCAAGTGTATTTTGACAAATTACAATTCATTTGAAAAGAAATCTTACTCTTAAAAATGATGCAATATTAGTCCTTTCTCTCACATGTGTACCTTGTGCTCAAGCCATTTTTAGTTTCATTTTAGATTCTAACAGTTCTGTGCAAACAGTTCCTTAGAAATCTGCTTTTTGCACCAAAAAGTCAATAATGGATGTTCTCTATTTGGTTAGCTGTATTTTTTTCCAAAGGGTATTACATTCCAATGTTAAATTATTAATCCCAAATTCTGAGAAGGTCCGCAATTCTGCTTCTAGAAGGAAAGATGTTTTGACTAATCTAAAAGCAATTTATTAATGGGGTTGAAACTTCTGTACTAATTACTCTAATGCAGGTTCATAGCGAGAATGCTACACTCAAATTGCATTGACTATCCGCTTTTGAAGTTTGTAAGAACAGAAATTACGATGTATTGCAGAATATATTTTTGGTGCGAGAGGTTTGGAAGTAAAATAAGATGTGTCATGATCATGATTCATACGACCATGAGTATTTTTCTTACAATTGCGCATCTCGTTGGAAAAGGTTAATTTGCCTTGAGTTTCCCTTCGTTTTTCAATTAGAATAGAGATGAAATAGAAGGGGAGACCAAACAAGATTGCTGAGATAAATACCAAACTGGGCTCAAATTCAGCACAGCTTGATGGGATGAACAACACTCCCTCCGGCCCTTTGTGCCGGGGCACAATATAAATAAGACTTTCAACTGTCTCAAAAGTGCCATCAAATGTAATTTAGGCTGAGGTGTGCAATAGCACTGAATATCAAATGCATATCATCTCTGCCCTTGTTGATGAATGCAGAAACACATTTTTGAAAGCCACCAAAAAGAAAATGTGTTGGTTATATACTTTAATCTTCTGCCCAGAAAGAATATCACAAATAACAATTGTTTTACAAGGAGAAATCATTTTTGGAAAAGTCCCAGTGGGAAAATTGATCAATTACAGACTGAACCTGACTGGTGAAAAAATGTTTACCTTAATATTTGAATGGGAATGAAGGACTTAAGTTGCTTATGGAGCCGATCGTTTTCCCATAGAAAACAGTATGCTGAGTCAAACGAAATAGCTCTCAATAGATGTTTTGTAATATTTTGAATTTATTCACTTTTCTAAGCTGACCACAATAAACCTGCAGCATTATATTTACAGGTTTTATATGAGCTGGCAAAACCGGTTTCCTTCAGGGTTTAAAAATGATCAAATAAAAAGCTGTGCACTGCACTTTCAATACCTCAAGAACGCACCTAATCAGTCCCCAGCAGCAGAAATTCAGTTTATCTTGGGACTCCAATGTTTAAAAATGGTTTGTATACTTTTCAATCATGACCATGAAATAGCTAATTGCAAGTGGCGCGAGACATTACAATACTTGCAGCTGATTATAGACTGCTAGTTGTACAAAGTTGAAAAAAATCCTGTTATTCTAAAATCAGTGGGGGGGGGGGGGGGGGGGGGGGGGGGTGGATGAACAGCCATATTGTGTCTTAATCTTTATGTAAGGCTGTTTCAATCATTAAATTTATTACTTTAGTAAAGATGAAAAATGATGTTGGAGATCTGGACTAAAATGTGAAAATATACAGCAGAAAAATCAATACTTTAGATCTGACCTATGTTCAGAATTTCCAGTATTGGCTACCTGATTTCTTTAAAAAGTGTATATATGTGTTATGCCCGATTTTCCTGTCCATTTTATGCATCATGAATTCCTGTGCCAAATTTATGATGTAAACTGTCTTATGTAAATTTGTTGTGCTGTATTCACGCCTTTCAGGTGCTGGAGTGGCAGAACTATTGGTGAAGGGGATGTAAATACAGCAAAAATATGTTCGGTAGTCTCAATTATAAATGTGAATGTTGGAATTTCTACTAGAAATGTGAAAATAAGGACAAAATGCATGACTTTTAAAATGGGGGCTGAATTGCACCTTCTGCTCTGGTTGCATTATCTCCAACTCTGTATTCCTGCTTCACCTGAAGACCGTGCTTGGTTCTGAAGATCTATGTGCAATTCTATGGAGATCGCCTGGTAATGGTGAAAACTCCTGTTTTAAAATGCAAGCACTTCAGGTCTTCAATTTTTGTTCAATATAGCTTCTGGCTCGTCTTGAGCGCATGGAAAGGAGGATGCAGCTGGTGAAAAAAGAGAATGAGAAGGACAAGCACCGATTTGTACAAACTGCGGAAGGGGCGGAGGAGAAGAATGCAACGGAGGTGGAGAAAATCCAGCCCGAGCATCAACAGGTCACCCCTGAACAACCTCTTGTTCAGGCGCATGGCAATCGAATGGAAACACACTCTGGGAAAGGTTACAAAAGGTACTTCTTGTGCAGACTCGAGAATTTTGTTTTGCTGAAATTGGCAGGGTGTGGCTTGTTGGTCGTTTGTCATTTGTAGCAATTAGCGGGTGCATTGCACCCCGTGGCACCCCCCACAAAAAAAACTTCCCAATCAATCAGATTGTGCAAATGTTGGATGATGAATTATTGGATCACATGAGTCTTGAAATAATAAAAGGCTGATCCATTATAACTGGTGGGTCAGTATTGCAAAATGCATTACTTATTGAATGAGCTATCATGGTCACCACGGCAACAGGATAATTTATGATGTAATTTTTCTAAAGATGGCCAGTTTTAGACTGAAATTAAACAGTTTATATCATAGTAACTTATCTCCATGCGTCCATTTCAGTTGAAGAATTCCTCTGCTGTTCTCTACGGTGTGAGATAGGAATTGGTTATACCTGTGATGGGAATTGAAAGGAATGCTGGGAATCTGAATAGCTGTGTAAAGATTAATCAAATGGTTCTAATTGCTTTTTCTGAATCCTAGAAGTCTGACACTTCTAATCTGAGTCCTGCTTTTCACTCAGCTGGAAGTGGTTGAGGTGCTGGCTTTAATAAATGTTTCTCTAGACTTATCACATCTCCATATTTAAGCAGGTACCGAGAAGTTGTATTTTTGCCCTTGTCACTTCGCGCACCGCTTCTTCGTCTCTCTAGTTGGCCATAATATCTGGGGAAAGGTCACAAAATCGGTTAAGATAAAAAAACCTCATCGACCCCGTTCCTTTACTTAGGTAGAATATCCCACTCAACAGCAAAGCTCAGCACCATCTCAAAATTGCTTTGTGGTAGGTGGATTAGAATTTCACCGGATACTAGAAATTCAGTGGATCTGAGGCAGTGGGGAATAAGGAATCTTATTCATAGTGCTACTGGGCCATGTAACTAATGCAGGTAATGTCATTTTTGTCAGTAGGTCCCACATTGCAATATATAAAAGCTTTGTGGATTATACAAATTTTAGCCCCTCATTATACCACTTGTAGATCAAAGTAACCATTGTTCCGATACCTTTTCCTCTCGCGCTCCATTC
The DNA here is from genome assembly GCF_047496885.1 of Scyliorhinus torazame. Taxonomy (NCBI): domain Eukaryota; kingdom Metazoa; phylum Chordata; class Chondrichthyes; order Carcharhiniformes; family Scyliorhinidae; genus Scyliorhinus; species Scyliorhinus torazame. Next base: position 117,244,311 of record NC_092727.1, read on the forward strand.
CCTCTTCCCTGTCACATAATTGAAGCCCATGGGAGTGTTCTATTTTTATGATGGCCAGGCCGAGGTCAAAGATCATTACTCTCTCTCAAATCTGTGGCACATGTTGACACTGCACTGCAATACCCTACCAGAGAGCTTACTTAAAGATATAATTGAATTTGAAGCAGTTCAGAGCAGGTTCATGTCTGGGCTGAAAGGGTTGTCTCATGGAGGAATGGTTCAACCTGTATCCACTGGAGTTTGGAAGAATGGGAGGTGATCTTATTGAAACATACAAGGTCTTGAGGGGACTTAACAGGGTGGATGCTGAAAGAATGTTTTCCCCTGAAGGAGAGATTAGAACTATTGGACACTATTTAAAAATAAAGGATTTCCCATTTAAGATGAGAATCTTTTGGAAATGAGAAGAATTTCTTTCTCTCGGAGGGTTGTTCGTCTGTGGAATTCTTTTCTTTAATAAGTTTAGAGTATCCAATTCTTTATTGTCTTCTGCAGAGACCAATGGAGGCTGGGTCATAGGATATTTTTCAGGCTGGGTTTGATAGATTCTTTGCTGACAAAGAGAGTCAAGCAGTATCGGGATAGGCTGAAAAGCCGAGGCTACAATTGGATCTGCCCTGATCTTATCAAATAGTGGAGCAAACACAAAGGGCCGAGTGGCCTACTACTCCTAATTTGTATGTAGGTATGCAAAACAATATGCAGTAATTGTGATAGCTGGCTTTTTATGCAGATAGAAGCTTTTATCGCCTCCTCAGCAATAGCTACAGAATAGGAGTCTCTGTCTGTAGCCCTGACCATGGAACTGTGTTTAGCTTCCACCTTGGCCAATAATTTCATGAAAACTAAACTACTTATGAATTTTGATTGAATTCAGGAAATCAGCACTAGGCACAACAGAAAGAAAGGCACCAGTGAAAAAGCTTGCAGCTGATTTCTCAAGAGTGCGGACAAAACTGGCAAAATCCTCTCCACTCCGACAGGCCTCGTGCAGCCCTTTGCCCGACAAAGTTTCAAAACGTGAACTGCGAAGTAAAGAAACTCCGGAGAAATCCAAATCTCAAACTGATGGAGTCTACAAACCTTCAACCACATTAAAGACTCCAGGTCTGCCCACCAGCAAAGATCAGCCAATTTCTAATGACATAGAAGAGGAGCCATACCTCTGTACCACTGAGATGTACCTGTGTCGGTGGCATCAGCGGTCACCCTCTCCTCTGCGAGAACCTTCACCCAAGAAGGAAGAAACTGTGGCAAGTTAGTATAAAGAGCATGGCAATCTAGAGGCCTTAATACCTTCAATAAGTGGCCTGGTAATTAGGGGAAAGTGCAAGTCTTTTAAGTAGGTGTTTATCACTTTTGTTGGCAAACTAGTTACAGAAGTGAAAGGTGAGAAACGGTTCAGATTTGTTTTCTGGAGTGGTTTGTCTATTTGCTCCACATATAAAAGTAGGGTATGCTGTTATGATAATGTAATTCCTCTGCATTAATGGGCTCAGCAGTAGAGAAGACCTTGAATTCTTATCAGCTTGTACCAAAACTTTGGTCTTCTATTTAAAAGATGTAGAGATTGTGAGTACCGCTCAGGTTTCACAGGTTGATCAGTTTTGGTGTTTTTATTCTCCTCTCCCAATGTCTTTTGATGGTTTGGAAACCTTTCTGATATAGTAACACGAGGACCAATTAGTTTTGGGTATTGTATCTAAATGATCAATTGCGCATATGAGAACTTCATTGCTGTTCAAAATGGGATATAGTGATTGTCAGTAGGTTGCTCAGAGAGGATGTCTGGCTGAGACAGGTCCTATCGTCCCTCTGCTTTTACACGCGTGTACCTCTAGCGAATGGGGTCACTGAGGAGCTTACAAAAGTATGCCTACCATCCTCACTCCCTAACCTACAATATTGAGGGGAAATGTTATGATTTCAGCAAGGCGAGGGCAGCACACTGGAGCAGTGGTTAGCACTGCTGCCTCACGGCGCCGAGATCCCAGGTTCGATCCCGACTCTAGGTCACTGTCCATGTGGAGTTTGCACATTCTCCCCGTGTTTGCGTGGGTTTCGCCCCCACAACCCAAAGATGTGCATGTTAGGTGGATTGGCCAGGCTAAATTGCCCCTTAATTGGAAAAAATTAATTGGGTACTCTAAATTTAAAAAAAAAATGATTTCAGCAAGGCTGGTAATTTGAGCTTATGACCTATGAGTTGCTCAGCTCCTTGCTTCAATAAAGCCACTGAGCTATTGGGTGAGCTGAAGCAGTCTTTTTTTAATTGTCCTGCCTGTGTAGGGTGCATTGGATTCATAAACCTCTGCTCCCCAGGCAGAGAATACAGGAGACAATTAGATAGATGGAGTTATTACAGTGCTGCTGTATTAAAATTGTAGAATGTATAGCATTGTTTTTGTGGGGAAGGAAGTGCTGAACTGCAAATCTCAAAGCCAGGAAGATAGGAAAGTATTTTTGCTGCCGCCTTTACTCTGCATCCAGAAATGCGGCTTGGCTCAATTCACAAGGCAGCTCAATTTTCAGGACAGTACAAGCAGGAAGCGAAGTCTGTTTCCTGCTGTCGGGAAAAGCAGAGCCCGACACATCCATACTCACACACAAATGGTGATGCTCACCCGCCTTTTATCTCCCAGAGCTCGTTTTCAATTTGAAAGCATGGCTCGAACAAAGAGGTAGAATATTCCTGCCTTGTGTTTGGTGCTTTTAAATTTTATGCCAGTGAGACAAAATGCCAAAATACTTTCTGGGGTAGGAGAGCAAGAGGTGGGTTACTGTGCCACAGGGATGTGAAAATTAGTGCACAAGAAAGCGCACCTACCAGCAGTCCTGATGTTTGTGGGCTGGGTCCCTGATTGTGAGGTTAGTGATCTGATTAAAGGTAGGAAGTATTGTGGTTTGAATAATGGGTCCCATTCTATACGTTATCAGCAGTGCTGGCTGAGGGTAAGCTTGACTGAGCCCAGTGAAGTGTTTCGAAGCAGACATTTAAACCTGATGTTTTTCTTTCCTTAAACCTTGTTTCTTTGTAGTTCCATCCTGGAAAGAACACTCGGCGGAACCCCTCGTAGGCCTGCAACCCGATGAATTAATTGAGGTATAGCACCATGTGGGAGCATCCGATGGTGTCTTTTGATTTTGTTACTTTCCAGACGGGTATTTGTGTTTTATCTCGAGCACTTTTTTCATGAGCAGATAAATAGGACCCAGCTCTGGTTAGTCATTGCACTCTGGGGTGGCGACACACTGCACCCCTACACTACTACCCCAGTTGATTGATCCATCGTGTCTGATATATCCACAGCATCCAGGCCATCTTACTGAAAATATGGCTTGTGCGGTGACCTTACAGGATGGGAAAGGAATTTTTTAAAAAAACTTTCTTGTGGATTTGGCTGGAGTTTGTGAGGCAGTGCATTCCGGTATAAAGCTGAAGGAGCGCAAAAGCTACAGTTAATAGCACTAGTTGATATTTTTCTACTTTTATATGGGTTTGAAATAAGTACATCTTTAATGTTTTCTGGCCGAAAAATGTTTGAAATTAATTGAAAGTGAGAGTTTTTGGAATAGGAACATTAATGTTGGGGAGAAACATACTGTTGAATAGTTGTATGGGCTTGTGTACTCTTAGATTTACTTCTCATTGCCTGCTACCTCCCTCTTCAACTTCTGAGTCTTGTCAGTACTTGCACCTTGCATGATGTCCACTGGTATCCCAACTCCTGGACCATACCATGTAAAGAGGTGTCAGACATTTTGCTGTGTGAAATTGGCTGTAAGACTGCTGGTTGCTTGCTGTCAGCAAGTGGAATAACGGCAGCCCACTTCCCAGGTTTGGTTTATTCTCCTCCTCCTTCGTGATTGCAATGATTGAAAAATAAAAGGTTGCTGCTCCGTTTGCCTGAGGAGATTAAATGCAGACACTCCAGCTGACCATCTTCAGCCCTAGGTTCATCAATTGCAATAGTCAGTGGCCATCTGGATGGGAAGAAGGTAGTGTCACCATTAGGAAGATATCTACCTGGCTGCCTGCCGTTAGTGCAGAGCTTTTAACTCTGTGCTGAGTTGGGTTCATGTTTTTTTGCTCTTTTCCATTCTTTGCAACATAAAATGACTGCAATTTTTCACAGGAAAATGCATGAAATTCATAGTTTGCAGTTTCCTGTACTGCATCGAAATTGTACAGATTGAAGTCACATTATGTCATGAAAATGGAGGTCTGCTTTGATGACTGAGATTACCAGCGAACAATTTCAGATCCATGCTAGCTGCTGTAATGTTGCAATGCGAACAGAATTGGTCGCTTGTCAGTAAAGGAATTCTAGTTCTACAGAAAACTAGGAGAACCTCTGGTGGCAGGAATATGCTGTTGCAACGTTACAACATGACACAAATAATATCCTTGAGGTAAAATGTCTGCTGTTGTGAGTACTACTGCAGTCCTCTTCTGGAAATCTCATTTCTTTCCAGTTAGAGAAATGCCAAAAGAAAGACATCGCTATTTTTCAGTGAAAAGCGAATAAGGTTGTTTTCAAACTTTGTTAAATGATACTGTACCTCATTGTTTCAAAAAATGTAACCCAAGCATATAGATAGTCAGTAAATGATTCAAAAGTTTGAAGAGCCCTTGAGTAGTAGATGTGGCCCTTGCTCTTTCATACATCATAGCACTGTGCTACCGTGGGCGGTACGGTAGCACAGTGGGTAGCACTATTGCTTCACATCGCCAGGGTCCCAGGTTCGATTCCCAGCTGTGTCACTGTCTGCAGACTCCGCACGTTCTCCCCGTGTCTGCGTGGGTTTCCTCCGGGTGCTCCGGTTTTCTCCCACAGTCCAAGGATGTGCAGGTTAGGTGGATTGGCCATGCTAAATTGCCCCTTAATTGGAAAAAATATATAATCGGATACTCTATAAAAAATTTTTTTTAAGATCAACTACGAAATCCATATTATTTTTTAAGAAGAGTGAAGAGAGTAGATAGCACTGGTACAGTTTTCAGATTGTACCGTGGCAGATTAAAAGTATGTTTTGGAAAGAAGCAGTGAGCATTCCTAATAATGCAGGAAGTATCAATGTCATTCATTTTGTTAGTGATAATTATAGCAGCAGATTCTGGGCCCTTGGTTTTGCTTTCATTATCAGCTCAAGCATCTCCCAGAGAGTATAGTCTCTCATGCTCACAGGTGGAACTGGAGTTTCTTAACACTCTGAACTTACTGACTTTTGACCATTATTGAAGGAATGTTAGTAATTCATATGCATCTTAGCAGGTACATTTTGAATTATTTTTCTTTTTTAAAAAAATAATTAAATTTTTTTAATTTAGAGTATCCAATTCACTTTTTCTAATTAAGGAGCAATTTAGCGTGACCAATCCATCTACCCTGCACATCTTTGGGTTGTGGGGGCGAAACCCACACAAACACAGGGAGAATGTGCAAACGCCACACGGACAGTGACCCAGAGCCGGGATCGAACCTGGGACCTCGGCGCCGTGAGGCAGCAGTGCTAACCACTGTGCCTCCGTGCTGCCCTATTTTGAATTATAACATTCTTCAAAGCAGTCAGTTCTCTTTTTTTTACTTGCTGCCACTCTTGTTTAGGATGTTTGAGATGACAATTCCAATGGTTTCCAAAGTCTGTGTACTTCTTGGTTTTAAATATCACTTTCAGTGCTATTTCCATCAACAATGACAATTGATTCTTTTTTCTCCCACTGTTCTGACCTCTCCCCTGAAATCACTGAATCCATCACTGCACACAATTGCACAGACAGCGCTTGCTTTCCTTGTCCAAAGTGGCTGCTCATTAATTTCTCGAACGTCCTGATGACTTCCAGATGGCCATCCAACTACCTATCTCATCACAGTTCTGCCCTCACCTTGTATCCCCATACGTGTATTTTCTTTAGTGGTCACTGTAGTCAGGAACTGGAACATCCAGATGAGATCATCTAATGAAGCATTAGTTCATGTTTCTAAAATTAATTTCTTGCTATGTTACCAAATTGACGTGAAATTGTCTACCCCTTTTCATGGGAGCCTTGTAATATTTTCAGAAAACGTCACATTATTGGAGAAAGCTGGCGACTGAAATATCCACAAAAGTTTGAATGCGAGGAGAAATGATTTGGATACCAGTGTGTTGTGGTTATCTTCATGAGGCTAGTTTGCTAACTTGTTTTATTTATTTTAGAATTTAGACGACTGTGTGTTTGCGAAGCGGCATGCAAAGCTTGAGCTCGATGAGAAACGAAGGAAAAGGTAATTGACTTCCCAGTGTACCTGAGAACTCTGTACTTTAAACAATGAAAAGAACATTGCCATTTATGGACCAGCTTATGTTTGTGCCAGCTATTCACTAATTGAAGAACTAATACGCAATCACCAGGCTGATACAGCTAGATTAAAGGGATTGACCTGCTAGCCAGTGAACTGGGGATTTTAGATACTCTGTCACAAACTTGGCCACATGTATTGAAACAGCACACTGGAGCATCAGGCTTGCCATTTTCCGCCATGTTCACCAGATGTTCCTTAAGCTAGTATAAAGACTATGGGATGAATTCCATGATCAAGAAAAGAGGAAAATGCCTCTTTGCTTTAAATTCTAATGTAATTACGAGGATGGCAACTTTGAAACATGCGATTTTTGTAAAACTATTTTGCTAGATTCTTTTATTTATTTATTTTAAATTTAGAGTACCCAATTCATTTTTTCCAATTAAGGGGCGATTTAGCATGGCCAAACCACCTAACCTGCACATCTTTGGCATGTGGGGGCGAAACCTACGCAAACACGGGGAGAATGTGCAAACTCCACACGGACAGTGACCCAGAGCCGGGATCGAACCTGGGACCTCGGCGCCGTGAGGCAGCAATGCTAACCACTGCGCCACCGTGCTGCCCCATTTTGCTAGGTTATTGAGAGAAAGGTAGGAGTGGGTTTTCTGTCGAGGAATTTAATCCACTCTAACAAAAATATATTTCAGGAATGGAACTTCGTCATTTTTTTGTCCCAGGTTATATCTGTCTTTGTACATCCATGCTGACCTTTACTGAGGAGATCAGGACGAACAGTCCAGTCTGGGCATCTCTGACATCAGTGCTTTGTTCTCTCAAAATTTTTTAGGTGTGCTTTAAAAGGCAGGGGTGATGCCTCTTGGGCAGATATCTTCTTATTCTACTGACATGGAACACTTTCCAATTCTGTTAGACACAGTCTGGAGGCACAGCTGAGAAGTAGTACACTTGTCCACTGGGGATAAAGGGAAGCCCTAATTCTAATGTCCTACTTATCACAGCAGCGCAGAAGGCATTTCTCGGGGAAGGTTGTTTTCACGCACTTTAAGGGACTTTGAATCCATTGTGTTTACATGTGAGCCATTTTGCCACTTGTCATATCAAAAGATATTGTTGATATTTGGGAGTATTTTTTCTGTGTTTGCTACTTGAAAGCTTTTTAAAATAATGTCCAGCCAATTTATCTGTATATCCGTTGAAAATATTATTCAACTGAAGAATTCAGCATTGCACAATGTGGTAGACACCATGGGAAAAGTGAGAGGCATTTTATGAGCATGATCCACCTATTAACGGTTGTTTGAGATTGTTTTAAACTTAGTAATTCAGCACTGCTCTTGAAGCTTGGATTTTGATGACAGCATTTTTAAAAATGAGGGAATTATCCCTGGTGCTACAGGAGGAGATAGTTTTCCAGGATTCCCCCCATCCAGGGCAGCCATTAATGTAAATGGGAGGCCTCAGCAGTACTGGCTACTGTTAATTTTTTCTGTCTAGGTGCCTGCTTCCTGGGGCTAGTGCTGTGGAATTTCCCTCTTGTGCAAGTGGGACAAACTCCACGTGGAATCTTTTCCCCTTCCGATGAGATCTGTAACTTCTGCATCATGTTTCCCTTTTTCTTTCAGGTGGGATATTCAGCGGATCAGGGAACAAAGGCTGCTACAACGTTTGCAACTGCGGATGTATAAAAAGAAAGGAATTCAGGAATCGGAACCAGAAATCCTGTCCTTTTTCCCTGAACCTGATGATGGTAGGCTTAAATATCGTGAGTTCCCAACAGTAATAGATAATAACTTCCAGGTGTTTTGGAAAGAAAAGCTTCTCAAATGGGCCGCCCACTTCCAGTTCTAGGGACTGAAGCCGTGGTAAACCACAAGCGGCCCCCCAAAAAATTTGAACTTTATTTTTAAAATGGACCTTAATTTTAAAAATGGATCTTAATATTTCAGTGTAACAATAGTAAGTCATTGTTTTCTCCTTACTCCATAGTGGAATCTCTGGTAATTACCCCATTTCTACCCGTGGTGGCTTTTGGGAGACCTCTGCCTAAGTTATCACAACAGTAAGTCTTTCATTGGCATGCAATAAAATGACCTGATCTTTGTATGTGCTGTAATGTCCATTCAGTACCCAACATTGCGATTTGGTGAATTGTTTGCACGTTGAACTTTTTAATGTGTATTTTTATGATCAAGATGAAGAATATAAAGCTCTCTCTCTACTCTCTCCCGATGCCAAAGTCCCCTACTTCAACAAAACATCCCCGACCGCACTGCAGTGAAAATGTCTCCAGCCATCGTATAGCCTCTTTGAACGAGACTGGGGAATTAGTGCTGTTTTGTGCTGTGGGTCTACATTTGCTAAAAGTTGGATTGGGTAGGCCCAAATCCATTTGCCTATGATGTTTGTTTTTGTCTAAATCAAGAATGAAAGTATAGCGAAGAACCAGGAAATGTAATGCCATTATTCTAAAAGGGAGAATAGGGTCATAATAAAATGCTTGGGAAATTTAGCTGTTCAAACAGTGAACCAGCTTGGAAAACAATATGATGGTGAATAATATAGAAAAGTTAAATCTACAATGCAAATTTAACTGACTGCCAAAACAGTGCCGTTTCAAACTATTAAAAGGCAAAACTGATGAGTCCAGGAAATTAATCTCACAGCATGATCTATTTATGGAATGGCAAGTAACGTAATGAATGCAACAAAAAAAAAACCCTTGAATCATTTAAGAAACAGTTGGATGTTGCCGTAGGATGAAAGTTCTTTCTGGATTGATAAGGAAGAAGGGCCAATGGCCTTGTACATTGACAACAGTCTTGAAAGTAATTATTTTGATAAATGTCTGGTTGCTTTCTCATAGAACTTTGTAATGTAGCTGAACATTTTTCAAAATAAAATAAAAATAAACCAACTGAATACCAATGCAGACCATTTTCAAGATTTACAAATTATGTTTTCCATTAATTCCCCCCTCATCTTGTATTCAACCATCCCCCCTGTAGCCTTGGTGGTTGGGGCTTGCATAGGTGATCTGGGGTCATCTCGAGAGATGTGTTGGCATCATGTTCTGGAAGGTACGGTAGGCAGTTTGAAATTGAGCAATGAAAGGGAGAGGAAATAATTGCACTTGAAAAGAAGAACTTGTATAATCTCAAAAGTAAAACTGCCTGAGATTTACCTGTCCTCCTCCTCTGCAGAAACTTCGAATTACCATGGTTGGATGAACGCAGTAGGTGCAGGATAGACATACAGAAGAAACAGACGCCACATCGAACATGCCGCAAATAGATGCTTTGGACAAAAATTTGACTTGTACACTGCCGAGTTGCGAACTGTACTGCAAGCCAGCACTTAGGATGCCAACCGGCAGAGAGCTCTGTGGGTTTTCAGAAGGACCACCTGCCTGATGGATCTCATTCAGTGTTTATATTGATGTTTATAATTGATCGTCGCTATATCAATAACTGAATAGTCTCGTCTCTTGCCTTTATACTTTCGCTTCTCTTACTGAAGTGAAAATCAATTATTTTTCCTGTATTTGTCTGTTGAATTCGGACAGTGAGTTTTGGTCTGTTTTAGTCCATTCTGCAAATTTGACAGTGTATAGAAAGATTTGAGATCTTGTACAGCAATCTCGCACCTTTTTTTAAAAAAAAGTTTGTGTTCCGTAAAAATGTTGCAAACAGCTCTGCTTCTCAGAATTGGTTATTTGTGTTTTTTCCAGATAATACTTGCCCGAACAAGTTGACTAAGACAACATATTAAAGAGATGATATCCCTTTTGTCAGATTACTGAACCTATAGTTCAACCTGGTAATTGCCAACATTCCTTATAACCTGGGGGGGGAGCATTGATTGATTCAACATGACAGTCCACCGTCCCTTTCTTATACACGGGTTGAGCAGAGGATGTAAATGTCTTTGCTCTCACAAGTGAGTGATATGAGACCCATATTGAGGCTCGGCCCAATGAGAGAGAACACAGAGGGCCTTTTGGCTGACAAAGGAATAATACAAACTACAGAATCTAGCTGATCCAAAGGGGAGTTTTACATTTTCAGAGTTACAGGCCCTTTTTTTTCCCCCAGTGAAATTTAATTTTACATGCTTCGGAATCCAGTTAATGTAAAATCACAACATGCACCTCAAAGTGTCAGCCCTGAGAGTGGGGAACAATAGATAGATCATAGTGGTAGATGAATGGAAGATTCCATTGGTAGTGGATTTACCTGATTGGACTGAGGATTAAAGGAGGGAATATTGTGAATTCTTATGATTCATACCACACCCAACCTGTGGTTGATGAGTCACTAGATGGTAAATTAGATTTATTTTTGCCCCAGCACTATCACCTTTCCAATTATGAACACACGGGGCCTGAAAGGAGGGGTATCGGCAAGCCTTTCAGGAAAATTTCTGTGTGGTTCAAGTTTTAAAATAAAACTCTCCAGTTTGAATGTTGTAACTTATGTTTTGGTGGATACACAAATAAACATGGCAGGTAACTTCTGTACTCGTTATTTCCTCGAGTAACCTTTTGTCATACTCGTACAGAACCATTTTGTGTTTAGAATCCAGAATATATTTTGAATTTGCCAGAAAGGCAACTCCCTTTGGTGACAGAATTCAAATGATTGGCATTTGTCACAACTCCCATGCTTTTTTTTCGTGTTGGCTTTCTTGAATGTAACAATTAGGATGATGATTTTGCATTTATATATGGTGTCTTCATATCCCAGGGCATACCAAAACATTTTGCAGACGACTTCTGAAGAGTAATGATTGTTTTGTAGGATGGGTGATTTGGTTTGCACACAGCAAAGTTTGCACCTGCGGTCTTTGCTAGATTGTTTGTTCTTAGTGGCTTTGATTGAGGGAGAATGTTGGGGAGCCTGCCTGCTCTTTGAAAAATGCATGAGTGATCTTGTCTGCAGGTGCAGACATGCTGTAACATCTTGCGAGGGAATGCATCACTTGCTGTAGTCTAGATCATTTTAAGTCCTGCAATGAGATGTGATCCCAAAACCTTCTACAATTAGCTGAGCTGCCTCTGATTAGTTTTATATGGGTGCTAGGGCAGCACGGTGGCGCAGTGGGTTAACCTTGTTGCCTCACGGCGCCAAGATGCCAGATTCGATCCCGGCTCTGGGTCACTGTTCATGTGGAGTTTGCACATTCTTCCCGTGTTTGCGTGGGTTTCGCCCCCATAACCCAAAGATGTGCAGGCTAGGTAGATTGGCCACGCTAAATTGCCCCTTAATTGGAAAAAATGAATTGGATAAGCTAAATTTATTTTTTGAAAAAGTTTTAGATGGTTCCATGAATCCTTGGAGTAGCCATTTTAGACAGCTACAGCTTGGTGCGGGGATGGATGGTGGACATAAGAACTAGGAGCAGGAGTAGGCCATCTAGCCCCTCGTGCCTGCTCCACCATTCAATGAGATCATGGCTGATCTTTTGTGGACTCAGCTCCACTTTCCGGCCCGAACACCATAACCCTTAATCCCTTTATTCTTCAAAAAAATAAAAATCATCAGATCATGGTTCTTCTGTTCTGTCTGGAACATAAGGGGCTGGGTTCTCCGCCGTGCCAGATTTCTGGTTCAGCACGCCGGCGGGATGCTCTATTTCGCCGGCTGGTCAATGGGGTTTCCCATTGTGGGGCAGCCCCACCCTGTCGGGAAACCCCCGGGCTGCTGGCAAAACGGAGCATCCCGCCGGCAGAGAATACAGCCCTAGAAATGGGAACATCTCAAACCTGCTCTGCCATTTAATAAGATCATGACTGAACTCCACTTTACTGCCCTACTCCAAAATCCCTTCGTTTCCAGCAATCTGTTGCTCTCGGTTGAGTACTCTCAATGATTGAGCATCCGTAGTCTGGCCCAGAGAATTCCAAAGATGCACAATGATCTGAAGAATTTTCTCATCTCAGTCCTAAATGTTTTTTCCTGAATCTTTTTTATAATTTAGAGTACCCAATTCTTTTTTCCAATTAAGGGGTAATTTAGCATAGCCAATCCCCCTACCCGGCACATCTTTGGGTTGTGGGGGTGAGACCCAGGTAGACACGGGGGAGAATGTGCAAACTCCATACGGACAGTGACCCGGTGCCAGGATTGAATCTGGGTCCTCGGCGCCGTGATGCAGCACTGCTAACCACTGTGCCACCGTGCCTGCCCCTGCCTTTTCCTGAGTGGAGACCCCCCCCCTCCCTGGCATCTATCCTGTTGGCCCTCTCAAAAAGATTTTCCAGATTTTAATTAGATTGCTTCTCATTTTGCAAACTCTGAACATACCGCCGTTCTACCATAGGACAACCCTCTCATCCCAGAAATCAATCCAGTGAACTAGTACTTTCCCAGGAAGGGCCAGGCCAAAGGCTATTCTTTCCCCAGGGTAGCTGAAATGAAGTTGAGTAATCCCTGGGAGGTCTGTGCTGAGATCTGCAAACTTGAGAAGAAGCCTCTGGCTTTGACATTTCCTCATCTGCACAGTTTTGAACAGCAGGAAACGCAATTAACTTTTTAAAAAATTCATCCCTAATTGCCCTTAAACAATTGAGCTCTGAGGTGGGCACTGTTTGAAAGGAAATGTTCCACTGCTGGCTCATTCCTTGGTCCTGAAAAGCAGTTGTAGGTGGACAGTTGGGATGGAGTTGAAAACACTTCAGCTGGATACCTGCTTGATATTTTGATTCTTGCTGGAATGCGGTTAATGTATCAGCACACTAACCCATCTTAAAAACTAGGTTAACTCAAAAAGAAAGGGACATACTACATTTTAATTTTAACCAGAGTTCCAAAAATAAATTCTGCAGCAGGAGCAAAATTAAAGGCGCAGTTTGTTTTGATGACCAGATCGTTTTCAAAAATACATTAGAAAGCATATTTAATGAGTTGGCAAAGGGGGAAGAAGAGGGTAGCACAGTTGCTTCACAGTTCCAGGGTCCCAGGTTCAATTCCAGACTTGGGTCACTGTCTGCGGAGTCTGCATGTTCTCCCCCTGTCTGCGTGGGTTTCCTCCGGGTGCTCCAGTTTTATCTCAGTCCAAAGATGTGCGGGTTAGGTGGATTGGCCGTGCTAAATTGCCCTTAGTGCCCAAAAAGGGTAAGTGGGGTTATGGGGATAGGGTGGAGGCGTGGACTTGTGGAGGGTGCTCTTTCCAAGGGCTGGTGCAGACTTGATGGGCTGAATGGCCTTCTTCTGCACTGCAAATTCTATGAATAGGCGGTTGGGTCTGTAAGTCTGTATCAGATATTGTAATTTTAAAAAAAAATAAGTGTACCCGATTATTATTTTTCCCACTAAGGGGCAATTTAGTGTGGCCAATCCACCTACCCTGCACATCTTTGGGTTGTGGGCGTGAGATCCACGCAGGCACGGGGAGAATGTGCAAACTCCACACGACAGTGACCCGGGGTCCTCAGTGCCGTAGGCAGCAGTGCTAACCACTGCACCGCCCTAGATATTGTAATGTTGATGGCATCACAGGGTCTTCGGCCCTTGCCTTGGCAGCCTACCACCCCCCCCCCCCACACTCCCAGCTCACCCTTACCACCAGACGCGAACACCTTTTCCTTGCAGGATAGAGGGGCAGCGTTAACGAAGGGAGCGGTTTAAGAGAGAAGCTCTCGTTTTGAATTCAGCTGTGATGTTGAGGCCAGGCGCCCACTGCATTCTGTATCACAGAAGCGCCCGCGCCTTGCAGCAGTCTGCTGTGATTACTTGGGGGAAAGTAGCGCATATGGAGCTGTCACCTCACATGCAGAGGCCACGTGTGGGCAGGGATGGCTTATCGGTGATTCCGAAATAAATGTTTGAGGAGCATGGGGGGATGGTGGTCAGCATTTACTGCTCACAAGCACTCCTTAAAAGGACCTTGTTTGCTCATGTCACATCCCGGAGTGGCGATGTTATTAAGCCATTTGTGAGGGAGGACTGATGAGGACCGAAATTCTTTCAGAAAAACCGCGGGGCGGGGTGACCAAAATTAATTTAAGTGCATTGTCGAAAAGAGCCGACAGAATGACGAGACCTTTAGATTTTAAAATTAGCTAAACATAAATAAAATTGGGCAGCCTGCCCGAGAAATGCTGCAAAATATTTCTTGGCAGAGTTTGTTGTTTGTGTTGCTTTTGTGGAAGTGAAACCTTTCGAGCGCCTCGGACCGCTTCTAGCATCAGCCCCGATACCTTGTGTTGACGAGACTTTTTCTCCAAGTCACGCGAACAGTAGGTTAGCAGGAGCAGGGATTTGGCAGCATGACCTACATTCAAATCAGCCTCTTTCTAACAAGCCCACACGTTTGTGTTCTGCATTGCAACGTGATGATTCCTCCACCACCACTCCCAACACATTGCTGGCTTTGCATTTGACATGTGCAACTCAGACTGAGATATTTTTGAAACATCTCAGTGCAACCTCGACTGTAACTTTTTTTTTAAAATATAACTATGACCCCCCCCCCCCCCCCCCATAAAGTAAGTGACATGTGCACCTTTTAATGTCCCTTTTGCACAAGACACATGCAGACCCCAGGGGCTGCGGTACCAGTCCACAGTCACGGGGACACAACACCAGTCCTTTATTTATTTTCCCCCAGGCGGAAGTCAACGCAGCCTCGGTTTTGCAGTGTACAGGGAGCTGCCCCGAGAGAGCCCATAAGACAGGAGCAGACATAGGCCACTCGGCCCATCGAGTCTGCTCCACCATTCAATCATGGCTGATATTTTTCCCATCCCCATTCTCCTGCCTTCTCCCCAAAACCCCTAATCCATTTATTAATCAAGATAAGCCCCTCAGTTTTAATGTTGCTTGATACTTGGGAAAACAATCGACCTTTGCAACATTATCTGAACTGCAAATGACACACGTTTCCAAGCATCTAAAATAAAAATGCTTTTTTAAAAAAATATATTTTATTACAAACATGTATCAAAACAAGTTACAGCGAATAAATACCCCGGGAAACATACTTCCCAACAATCAACTATACAGTCTACAGATATTTCACCCTCCCCTCCCCCGCAGCGAACAGCCCCTCAAACACGGTTACAAACATTCCCCACCTTTCCTCAAACCCCCGTGAAGAGCCCCTTAACTCATACTTGATCTTCTCTTTTTTAAAAAAAATTTAGAGTACCCAATTCATTTTATCCAAATAAGGGGCAATTTAGTTTGTTCAATCCACCTTCCGTGCACATCTTTGGGTTGTGAATCCCACGCAGACATGGGGAGAATGTGCAAACTCCACACGGACAGTGACCCACCCAGAGCCGGGATCAATCCTGGGACCTCGGTGCCGTGAGGCAGCAATGCTAACCACTGTGCTACCGTGCTGCCCTATACATTATCTCTAACCGCAGGAAGTCATACAGATCACCCAACCAAGTCGCTACCCCTGGTCGCGATGCCGACCGCCACTCCAGCAAAATTTGCTGCCGTGCAATCAGAGAGGCGAAGGCCACAACATTGTCCTTCCTCCTCTCCATGAGCTCCGGCTTCTCTGAAACCCCAAATATCGCCACCAAAGGGTCCTGTGGTGATCTCTGTAGGTGCATGCACACAAGGGGCTAATGGGTAGATAGCAGATCCACATGATCACCAGAGGGCTGGACCAACAGGTGTAAATTCTATGAATAAAGGGCAGCCACACTGGGTCTCTGTCTCTCTCGGGTGTGCTGTGAACAGGGAAACATCAGAATCACAAAGATAGTTAATGGAGTTACATTTAGTTACAATTGTTAAATCTTGTTATCCAATTCCTAGTTCCCATGTTAACATAGAAGGTAAAGAACTCACGCATTAATAGTTAGAGTTACTCAATAAACCGTTGTTGTTACTGGACGAGTTTGAGTCTTCAACAAGATTCGGAGGACCTTACCATCAGCCAAGGATTGAGTAACATGCAGGTAACACTACATGGTACTACGGAAATAGAAACTAGCTAGCGGTAACACTACAGGTCCCACTTCCTCCTCCACTATCCTGGCTAAGACCGCAAACACTCCCGCCCAGAATCTTCCCAATTTTTCGCAACCCCAAAATATGTGTGCGTGATTCGCTGGTCCCCGCCCACACCTCTCACACTCATCTTCTACCCCCTGAAAGAACCCACTCATTCTCGCCCGAGTCATATGCACCCTGTGCACCACCTTAAACTGTATCAAGCTCATCCTTGCACAAGAGGAGGTCCTGTTTACCCTTCGCAGTGCCCACTCCATACTCCCCAATTGATCTCCATTCCCAACTCCGCTACCCATTTCTCCTTGATCTTCACCACCCGCCCGCCTTCCTGTTCCCCCAGCCATTTGTATATATCCCCAATTCTTCCCTCCCCTTCCACATCCGGAAGCAGCAGTCACTCCAGCAGGGTGTATCCCGATAATCTAGGGAACCCCTTCCAGACCTTTCACGCAAAATCCCTAACCTGCAGATACCTGAACTCACTCCCCCTCGGCAGCTCTACCCTCTCCCTTCGCTCCTCCAGACTGGCGAACTCTTCCTCCAAATATGGATCCCTCATCTTGACCAGCCCCACTTCCCTCCACCTCCTGTATACACTATCCACCCCCCCCCCCCCCCCAGCTCAAACCCATGATTCCCGCACAGCGGCGTTAGCACCGACATCCCTTACACCCTAAAATGCCTCCTCAACTGATTCCATATCTTCATTATGGACTGCACACCGGGCTCCTTGAATACCTACTCGGAGCCATTGGCAACGCTGCCGTCACCATAGCCCTAAACTAGACTCCTACAAGATTCCTCCTCCACCCTAACCCACTCTACCGCTTCTCCTTCCCTCCACCGCCGCACCTTGTCCACACTCGCCGTCCAATAATAATGAAGCAAGTTCAGCAATGCCAACTCCCCCTGCTGCCTTTGCCTCTGTAGCAGGGTCCTCCCCACCCTCGGCACCTTCCCCGCCCATATAAAGTCAGAAATGACCGTGTCCACTTTCCGAAAAAAGGCCTTTGATATAAAGATCGGGAGAGCTTGAAAGATAAACAAGAACCTCGGCAGAATATTCATTTTCACCACTTGAGCCCTCCCCGCCAGTGTTAAGTACAGTGTATCCCACCTCTTAAGATCCTTCCTAGCCTCCTCCACCAGTTTCGTTAAGTTCCACTTATGGAGCCCTGTCCATTCCCTCGCTACCTGAATCCCCAAAATACATAAACCTATCCCTCGCAACCGTAAATGGCATCCCCCTAAATTAGCCCGCTGTGCCAGCTCATTCACCGGGAATACCTCGCTTTTCCCTACATTCAGCTTGTAGCCTGAGAACCCTCCAAACCTCCCCAGCAGGCCCATAATCCTTCCCATACTCTCCAACAGATCCGAAACATACAGCAAGAGGTCAGCGGCATAGAGCGACACCCGATGCTCACTCTGTCCCCTCATAAACCCTCACCACTCTCCCGACCTCCTGAGAGCCATTACCAATAGCAGTGCAAACAGCAGCAGTGACAGCGGGCATCCCTGCCTCGTATCCCTGTGTAAGTCAAATCTATGTGAGCTCATATCATTCATCCTCACCCTCGCACTTGATGTCACATACTGCAACCGTACCCATGCCACAAATCTCGGCCCAAACCCAAACCTTCCCAAAACCTCGAACAGGAATCATAGAATTTACAGTGCAGAAGGAGGCCATTCAGCCCATCAAGTCTGCACAGACCCTTGGAAAGAGCACCCTACTTAAGCCCACATTGCCACCCTATCCCTGTAACCCAGTAACGCCACCTAACCTTTTTGGATACTAAGGGCAATTTAGCATGGCCAATTAACCTAACCTGCACATCTTTGGACTGTGGGAGGAAACCGGAGCACCCGGAGGAAACCCACACAGACACGGGGAGAACATGCAGACTCCGCACAGACAGTGACCCAAGTCAGGAATCGAACCTGGGACCCTGGAGCTGTGAAGCAACATTGCTAACCACTGTGCGACCATGCCGCCATAACAAGTACCGCCACTCCACCCGATCAAATGCTTTCTCCACGTCCATGGACACCACCATCTCCGGTACCAGAGCTCTCGATGGATTCATCACCACATTCAACAGCCGTCTTAAATTACCCGCGAGCTGCCTGCCTTTCACGAAGCCTGTTTGATCTTCTGCCACCACCCCGGGGACACACTCCTCCATCGTCCCCGTCAACACCTTAGCCAATACTTTCACATCCATGTTCAATAGTGATATGGGTCTATATGATCCACATTCCACCAGGTCCTTCCCCTTTTTCGGGATTAGTGTGATTACTGCCTGCGTCATCGTCTCCGGCAACTCCCCCTTCTCCAGTGCTTCATTAAACGCCCCCAACACATGTGGTGCCAGGTCCGTCGCAAATTCCTTCTCAAATTCCGCCGGGTACCCATCCGGCCCAGGGGCCTGCCCGACTTCATACCCCTGATACTATCCAGCACCTCCCTCAGCCCCAGGGGCTCCTCCAACGCCTGCCTCTTTGCTTCCTCCACCTGGGGAAATTCCAGCTTGTCCAGAAACCGCCCTATGTCCCCCTCCTCTCCTCCCGGGTCTGCCTCATAAATTCCCTGGTAGTACTCCCTAAATGCCTCATTCACCTTCCCTGGCTCTGACACCACATCCCCAGCCCCAGTCCGTATCTTCAATATTTCCCTGGACGCAGCCTGCTTTCGCAGCTGGTGCTCCAGCATGCGGCTCGCCTTCACCCCATACTCGTATTGCACCCCCCTTGCCCTACGCAGTTGCCCTATCGCCCTCCCTGTTGTCAGCCTGTCAAACTGCCCCTGCAACTTTTTCCTCCTCGCCAATCCCTCGAATATTCCCTGTCCACCTCCACTATCTTGTTCACGAGACGGTCATGTTCCTCCATCCTTTCCTTAACCGCACGAGCCTTAAACAAAATAATTTTCCCCCGGACCACTGCCTTCAGTGCTTCCCAAAAAATGGCCGGCAACACCTCCCCATTCTGATTCAACTCCACATACTCCTTAATCGCCGCCCGCACCTTATCACAAAAACCTCCATCCGCCAACAACCCCGTCAAACCTCCACCATGGCCTCTGTTCCCGTCCCGTACTGAACCGAATCTCCAGTCAGTGGGGTGCATGGTCCTAGATAACTATCCCCGCATACTCTGCCCCCTCCACCCCAACCAAAATCTCCTGACCCACTACAAAGTAATCAATCCTCGAATACATCTTATAGGCGTGTGGAAAGAAGGAATACTTCCTTCCCCCTGGGTTCTGAAAACACCATGGATCCACCATACCCATCCTCTCCATAAACCCCCCCCAGCTCCCTTGCCATTCGTACCCTACCCATCGACCTGGGGTTCGACCTATCCACCCTCGTCTCTAGGACACAGTTAAAATCTCCTCCCATGATCAACTGGGGCAAGGCCAAATCTGGAATGACTGCCAGCAACCCCCTCATAAAACCCACATCATGTCAATTTGGGGCATACACATTTACCAACACCAACGGTGCCCCTTCCAATACTCCACTCACAATCACATATCTCCCACCCAGATCCCTCACCTCCTTCGCACTCACAAATCCCATTTTTTGCTCATTAAAATCGCCACTCCCCTCGATTTCGAATCAAATCCCGAGTGAAAAACCTGACCCTACCCCTTCCTTCACCTAACCTGGTCCTTCACACAGAGGTGTGTCTCCTGCAGAAAGACCACCCCCATTTTCAAGCTCCTGAGGTACGCGAACACCCGCGACCTTTTAACCGGCCCATTCATCTCAAACAAAAATTAAGTTTAACATTGCATTGATACAATTTCATCTCTTTGAAATGTATATTTTTGTTTCAAAAGGTTCAGCAGTGCAAAGGGTTAAATATGTCCCTGAATCCTGTGCTTGTCTGAAACAGGATGCATTCACATTGCCAACTTCATTATTCTAGCAAAGAGGTTACTGCAATACCCGACAAAAAATGCTGCAAACGGCGCCGAGGTCCCAGGTTCGATCCCGGCTCTGGGTCACTGTCCATGCGGAGTTTGCACATTCTCCCCATGTCTGCGTGGGTTTCGCCGCCACAACCCAAAGATGTGCAGGTTAGGTGGATTGGCCATGCTAAATTGCCCCTCAATTGGAAAAAGTAACTGGGTACTCTAAATTTATTTTTTAAAATTCTGCAAGGTGCTTCAAGTTTCAGGTGAAGAAGCGTTCGCTCTTTTGTTTCGCTCTCCACAGATGCTGCCTGGCCTGCTGGGTATTTCCAGCGTTTACTGTTTCAAGATTCCTGGTATTCACTCTTGTGTTCTGTCAGTTCGAAAGTCCAGGGTGTGTGTGGACGCAAAGTTAGATGAGCTGCCCCTTTACCTCCTCCCTGCTCACCATCCAGGACCTAAACACTTTTCAGGTGAGGCAGCGCTCCACGTGCACCTCCTTCAATCTGCTCCATTGCATTCGCTGCTCCCAAAGCAGTGTAGTCTACCATGGAGAGACTAAACAAAGACTGAGTGACTGCTTTGCAGAACGTCTTCAGTCTGTCCACAAGCAGGACCCAGACCTTCCAGTTGCTTACCATTCCAACTACCCATCCTGCTCTCGTGCCCACATGTCCATCCTTGGCCTGCTGCAATGTTCCAGTGAAGCCCGGTGCAAACTGGAGGAACAGCACCTCATCTTTCGAATAAGCACGTTACCGCCTTCCGGACTTAACATTGAGTTCAACAACTTCCTACCGTGAACTCTCTCCACCTTCACCCCATTTTTATTTCTATCAATTTATTTTAATTTCTTCCATCAATCCATTTCCCCCTCACCATTGTGTGCCCCCTCCCCCAACCCACCATTCCACCAGGGCCATCTGTTCCCTGCTCCAAGTTGTATTTTGACACACTGCCTATCTGAGTTCTGCCATTAACACATTCTGGTCTCTTAATGGGTTAATGACCTCTTAGTCATTATCACCACCATCCACATTCCTTTGTCTTTTCCTCTGCGACATCTTTGTCAATCTCCACCTATCGCTGGATCATCGATCCAGCCCCACTACTGGCCCCCGCCCCGTAACAGAATAAAACTCACCCTATTTCCAGCTCCCTCCAGCTTTGACAAAGAGTCATCCAGACTCGAAGCGTTAGCTCCCTTCTCTCTCCACAGAGGCTGTCAGACCTGCTGAGATTGTCCAACATTTTCTGTTTTTGTTTCAGGTTCCAGCATCCGCAGTCATTTGCTTTTATTTAAATTTGATGAACTGCCTGACCCCAGAGTTGCCAACCCACCTGGAGGGCCCTGGAGTCTCCAGCAATTGGAAGGTCAATCTCCAGGCAGACACTGCTGCTGATCAATCCTGGAGAAAAATGTTATGGCATTTAAAAAATGGTGTTTTTAAATTTTATTTTTGAACACTTTTGCTTATTAGCTACAAAAATGATTGAATTCAAGGAAAAGGGGCTGCCTGACTGAAGTTGGGAACTATCCATTTGGATCTACCCTTGGCCCTCGCTGATTTCTCATTTACATGTTGCCGTCAGTGATATCACCCCAGGGCATCGCTGCTAGTTATCACAATGAGGATACTCAGCTCTACCTCACTGCCACCACTCTCGACTCCTCCATAGCTACTAATTTATCAGACTGTTTGATCCAACATCCAGTACTGGGTGACTTCCTCCAATTAAATATTGGGAAGACTGAAACAATTGTTCTCAGTCCCCACTCCAAACTCCATTCCCTAGCTATCAATTCCATCCCTCTGAGCACAGGGCTAAATCGCTGGCTTTGAAAGCAGACCAAGGCAGGCCAGCAGCGCGGGTTCAATTCCCGTACCAGCCTCCCCGAACAGGCGCCGGAATGTGGCGACTAGGAGCTTTTCGCAGTAACTTCATTTGAAGCCTACTTGTGACAATAAGCGATTTTCATTTTCATTTCAATGGTCTGAGATTAAGCCAGTTCGCTCACAACTTTGGTGTCACATTTGATCCCAAGATGAGGATCCCAACCTCACATTTGATCCATCACTATTTCCACTTTCACAACGTTGCCCGACTTCACCCCACCTCAGCTAATCTGCAGCAGAAAATCTAACTCATGCCTCTGTTTCCTCCAGACTCAACTACTTCAACACCATCCTGGCTCTTCTCCCACATTCTACCCTCCATAAACTTAAGGCCATCCAAATCTCTGAAATGAATGAAAATCACTTATTGTCGCAAGTAGGCTTCAAATGAAGTTACTGTGAAAAGCCCCTAGTCGCCACATTCCGGCGCCTGTTCAGGGAGGCTGGTACGGGAATTGAACCGTGCTGCTGGCCTGCCTTGGTCTGCTTTCAAAGCCAGCGATTTAGCCCTGTGCTAAACCATCCCCTACCAACCTGCTGCTTGTGTCTCAGCTCACAGCAATTCTCCTTCCCCCATCAATCCCTGTGCTTGCTGACCTACACTGACTTTCAGTCAATCAACACTGTGAATTTAAATTTCTCATCCTTGTTTTCAAATCCCTCCATGACCTTGCCTTCCCTCCTTATCTCTGTAATCTCCTCTAGCCCGAAAACCCTCCGAAAGCATTGTGCAAGGCATTGATGAGACTGCACCTGGAGTACTGTGTACAGTTTTGGTCCCCATATTTGAGGAGGGATTGATTTGCATCAGAGGCAGTTTAGAGGAAGTTCACTGGATTGATCCCAGAGATGAAGGGCTTGTCTTATGAGGAGAGATTGAGTAGTTTAGGCCTATACTCTTGAGTTTAGAAGTATGAGAGACAGATCTAATTGAGGTATATATGATGATAAAAGGTATTGACAAAGTAGACGTAGAGCGGATGCATCCTCTTGTGGGACAATCTAGAACAAGAGGTCATTTTTACGATATATATAAGGATGTATTTGCATTAGAGACAGATTTAAAACAGAGAGGAGGAGAAACTACTTCTCTCAAAGGGTCTGTGGAAAGAATCTGTGGAATTCACTGTCCCAGAGTGAGGTGTACGTCCAGACAATGAGTAAATTTAAGGAGGAGATAGGCAGATTTTAAATTAGGAATGGGTAGAAGGGTTATGGGAAATAGGCAGGACAGTGGAGTTGAGGCCAAGAGAAGATCAGCCATGATTGTATAGACTGGCGAAGCAGACTCGAGCGGCTGATTTGCTCCTTGTTCTTATGAGACGGGTGGGTGTCAGGAGAATCGTGGAGTGTTCCGTTGCGGTGTTCCCGATCGCGTGATATGCGCCCAACGGCCATGACCAGCTTTTAAGAATGCCGGCCGCAACCGCCCTTATAAGTGTTTGGCTGGAGTCTTCTCGCCAGAGTGGTGACAGAGAGCAGGTCACATGCCAAGCAAGTACACTGACATCGCGCGCCTTGTATATTCGTGCTTTGAGCGCTAAATCATGGAGGAGAGATTCCTTCATTTTCTAGCTGCCAGTAAACAGGCAACAGGACTGTGAAGAGCTGAAGTTGGATTGTTTTGCAATAAGGAAGAGAGGGCCAGAGACAAAACAGGCCAGGATCTCACAACTGAATCTGCTGGAGAGAGTTACATTGCAGGACAAAGCAGTGCTGGTGTGAGCTGTATACAGAGCTTCTGGGTCTCTACTGAACAATCCATTAAGAACAAACGGAAATCGGGAACAAAGCAGTATCAAGATGATTTCTTGAGGTATGGCTTTATTAATTGTGCCAATGTAAATCAGTGTGCAAAGTCCATGCGTGCTATATGCAGGGAAATACTGGCAAATGAGAGTTGGATGCTAACTATGTCACCTTGCAAAATTCTTTTTAAGTCTAAATGAACTGAACCTCAGATTGCAAGGGAAGGATGTTGATTGCTTTCGGCACTGTGAAGAAATAGATGCTTTCCAAAAGTCTTTGAAAGTTTGGCAAGTGTATGTACAAAGCCCAAAGTACCAATGTTCGTCACACTGCTACGATACATCGAAGAAAACAGTATTAATAAGGGAACTTCCAATAGACTGGCATGCCGGGCACCACGTTGGCACAGTGGTTAGCATTGCTGGCTCACGGCACCAAGTTCCCAGGTTCAATCCCTGCTCTGGGTCACAGTACGTGTGGAGTTTGCACATTCACCCCGTGTTTGCGTGGGTTTTGCCCTCCCCAACCCAAAGATGTGCAGGGTAGGTGGATTGGCCACGCTAAATTACCCCGTAATTGGAAATAATGAATTGGGTACTCTAAATTTATTTTAAAAAATAAAAAAAAATAGACTGGCAAGCCTTTTTCAACCGCATCTGGCTGCGCTGATCAACAATTTTTGTCGCTACTCTCCAGAGGAGAAGTTTCAGACTTTGAAAGAGAAGAGGTGGGTGACAAACCCTTTTGAGTTTGAGACCCCAGAGTCAATTGTTAAATTACAGCTGACTCCAAATGAAGAGACTGAACTTCTGCACCTCACCTGTGGCAGCACATTAAACACACGGCACAAGCTCATGAGGCTGTCAGCATTCTGGAGTAGCATCTCTGAGGAGTATCCAGTTCTGAGGAAAACAAGCATTTTATTGCTCTTGCCCTCCACATTGACCTACATGTGTGAGGTTGGATTTTCCGACCTCACGAAGATGAAGACAGTACAAAAGATGGCCGAACTCTGCACCTGATATGTGCATTTCTATCTCCTCCTGTGAACCTGATTGGAATGAGATAGTGAGGACCAAGCAGGCTCACCTGTCGCATTAAATGTAAGCGGGTAGCACAGTGGTTAGCACTGTTGCTTCACAGCACCAGATACCCGAGTGCGATTCCTGGCTTGGGTTACTGTCTGTGCAGTGTCTGCACGTTCTCCCAGTGTCTGCGTGGGTTTCCTCTGGGTGCTCCGGTTTCCTCCCACAAGTCCCAAAAGACGTGCTTGTTAGGTGAATTGAACATTCTGAATTCTCCCTCAGTGTACCCGAACAGGCGCTGGAGTGTGGCAACTAGGGGATTTTCACAGTAACTTCATTGCAGTGTTAATGTAAGCCTACTTGTGACACATATAAAGATTATTATTGAAATGGTGTGTTGTGAAGTCGGCCGGCATAGGTCGTGAAGGTTAGCCAATTGGTAACAATGGGTTGCAGGAAAAGAAGTTTGAAAAACACTGCTTTAAAGGTGTGGGATAAATCCAAGTCGCTGTATTGGTAGACTAGAGGCAGGTCAGGGTGAGACGGAGATCATATGATGAAACCTCTGGAATACATCCAAACAGAGTTATCAACCCAAGAGCCCCCATCACACTTCAATGAGAAACTCCCAGCACTCAAGGGTTTCAAACCTGATATGGTCAACCATGCACAGGCAGCACGGTAGCACAAGTGGATAGCACTGTGGCTTCACAGCGCCAGGGTCCCAGGTTCGATTCCCCGCTGGGACACTGTCTGTGCGGAGTCTGCACGTTCTCCCCGTGTCTGCGTGGGTTTCCTCCGGGTGCTCCGGTTTCCTCCCACAGTCCAAAGACGTGCAGGTTAGGTGGAGTGGCCAAGCTAAATTGCCCTTAGTGTCCAAAAAGGTTAGGAGGGGTTATTGGGTTACGGGGGTAGGGTGGAAGTGAGGGATTCAGTGGGTCGGTGCAGACTCGATGGGCCGAATGGCCTCCTTCTGTGCTGTATGTTCTATGTTCTATGACTGTGCTCCTCTGCAGTTTCTATTCCAAACCCTACCCTCTTACTGTGGAGAATGTTCTGTCGCCATAAGATTGGGATTCTCCGTTAGAACAGATGTGCTCATGGGAAGATTTGGTGGAGGTGGTTGAAATTATAAAGTGATTGAACATGGCAGGTAGAATGAAAAAAAACAACACCTTGTATTTATACAGTACCTTTAACAAAGTAATTTTTTTTAGTTTAGGTCAATAGACAATGGGGTTTTGTTACCTGTGTATTGTTAAAAATTTCTGTTTTGTTATTGTTTCGTTTGCTTTGTAAGAGGGAAAAATTGTTGTTTAGAAAAAAATTTCAATAAAATATATTTAAAAAAAAAACAAAGTAAAATTTCCCAAGGTGCTTCACAGAAATGTTATCAAACAAAACTTGACACATAAGGAGATGCTAAGGGGGATGACGAAAAGTTTGGTCAAAGAGGTAGGCTTTACGGAGCATCGAAGAGGAGAAGAGTTGGCGAGGTTAATGGAGAGAATTCCAAAAGGTGCAGCTTTGGGAGCTGATGGCACGGCTGTCAATGCTGGAGCACTTAAAGTCGGGATACTCAAGAGGCCAGAATTGAAGGCTTGTACCTAACTCAGAGTTGTGGGGCTGGGGGACAATGCCGAGGTAGTGAGGGGCAAGACCATGGTGGGATTTGAAAATAAGGGTGAGAATTTTAAAATCAAGTTATTGCTTAACCAGCATTCAATATAGATCAGAGAATGCTGGCGTGATGGCACTTGATGTGAGTTAGAACATGGGTGGCAGAATTTTGGATGACCTCAAGTTTACAATGGATAGAATGTAGGAGGCCAGCCAGGGGCGTATTGGAACGTTAATCCCAGAGGTTGCAAATAACATGGATGCGAGTTTTAGCAGCTGGGCTGAGGCAGGCACAGAGTCAATGGTGTTACAGGGGTGAAAATAGGTGGTCTTAGTGATGGCATGGATATCTGGTTGGAAGCTCATCTTAGGGTGAAACTTGACACCAGGGTTATGAACAGCATCAGCCATTTGCCAGCGAGAGGGATGGAATTGGTGGCGGGGCTGAAAGATAATGGGTTCAATCGTCCCCAAATTTATTTGGAGTAAGATTCCGCAGTTGGACAGTTAAGAGACAGTGGAGGATTGTGCGGTTAATAATTTGAAAGGCTGCAGAGAGGTCAAGGAGGGGTAGTTTACCTTAGTCACAGTCACATAGAATGTAATTTGTGACTTTGATAAGAGCTGTTTGGGTTCTGTGGAAGAGCTGGGAAACCTGACTGGAGAGGTCCAACTACGGAATTCCCGGAGAGATAGGCACGGATTGGGTAGGTATTCAGGACAAAATGTTCAAGGACTTGAAGCGGGAAAGGAGGCTGGAGATTGGGCAATCGTTTCCATGAGGAGGTCCAGGATTTATTTTTGAGACGAGGGTAGATGATGGCAGATTTGAAGAAGTGGGGGACGTATCTGAACAGAGAGAACCATTCATTTAAAAAAATAAATTTAGAGTAGCCAATTCATTTTTTCCGATTAAGGGACAATTTAGCGTGGCCAATCCACCTACCCTGCACATCTTTGGGTTGTAGGGGCGAAACCCACGCAAACACGGGGAGAATGTGCAAACTCCACACGGACAGTGACCCAGAGCCGGGATCGAACCTGGGACATCGGCGCCGTGAGGCAGCAATGCGAACTACTGCGCCACCGTGCTGCTCCGAGAGAAGCATTCATAACATCAACTTACATGGGACCCATGAAGGGAAGTTGGGTGTTCAGTAGTGTAGTGGGGAGAGGGCTGGGGGAACAGGAGATAGGTCTCGGAAACAAGCTGAACTCGGAGAGGGCATCAGGATACAGGAGAAAAACTAGAGCAATATGCAAATTCAGGGATAGGCAGTGGAAAAACCCTCTTAAGTTCTCTGCCCACAGGATGTCACAACCTCACCTAATGATAGGGCAAGGAGGTACGGCCCAAACCCCGTACCAGCCTCCCCGACAGGCGCCGGAATGTGGCGACTAGGGGCTTTTCACAGTAACTTCATTTTGAAGCCTACTTGTGACAATAAGCGATTTTCATTTTCAAATCCCAGCCGGAACAGGGATCAAATCCATGCGGTTGGCACCAATCTGGTCCTCACCAGCCTGTGATAATATGCACTCTTACATGAATGCTGCAGCCCTGAGCTATGGGTAGTGATGCTGGAGCCGCTAATTTCTTTCCATCACATTGCTGCCCAGGGAACTATATCACTCTTACCGCCTGCCATTGGTATGTGTTGTAGGGATTAGCAGGTTGGTACTCAACCTGTTTGGCTGCATGACGAACGTACCCTCCTTGGCCATCAAAGTTGAAGTGAGGGCGGCATGTGGCACAGTGGTTAGCACTGCAGCCTACGGCGCTGAGGTCCCAGGTTCGAATCCCGGCCCTGGGTCACTGTCCGTGTGGAGTTTGCACATTCTCCCTGTGTCTGCGTGGGTTTCACCCCCACAACCCTAAGATGTGTAGATTAGGTGGATTGGCCATGCTAAATTGCCCCTTAATTGGAAAAAAAAATAATTGGGTACCCTAAATTTATTTAAAATAAAAGCTCGAAGCGGAACTTAAACCTGGAGCTTCTGGTGCTGGCATTCTGCCCACTGCAGCACAGGACATCCTGCAGGGGGAACCCTAGATGAAATGTGCGCCAGTGGTGCAAGGGAAGGAAGCGTTAGAGGCAGTGGATTGGATGGTCTTAACTTTAGTGCTAAACAAATCCATATGCTCCTTGCACTTGTTGTTGGAAGTGAGAAGACATTTAGTGATTAATTTTCAAAAATTAAAAGAGATTTGTGACAGAAAGTCGGAGAAACATTTTTAAACAGAAATGGCGGGGTGCAGTAGGTGAAGTCGCCGGAGTTCCTGATGACCATAGGCTGCTTTCCCCTTTGAGGATCACCACACCACAGTCGAGGGGCAAGGTTGATAAGGCCGCTACGGGAATCTGAACCCACGTTGGTGGCCTCACTCTGCATCATGAACCAGCTGTCTAGCCAACTGAGCTAAATCAACCAGACTTTGTGATGAAGCCTCAAACAATGTCATCAATAGCTTAAATAACTGGTTCAAGGGAAAAGAGATATAAGGGAGATCATGGGATTAGAGCTGCTGTGCCTGTGAAGGATTAATATCAACACAGACTTGATGGTCCAAGTATCCTCGCTCTGATTTCTCATTTAAATATAATTCTACATCGTCTTCTTGACTTTATTTATCCAGACACTCCTCATTCTGCGATCCTGATAAAGGCAATTTCCACCCAGTCAGTCACAGAAGGGGAATTTTCTTTGCCTCTGCACAGAAGACATTCTGATGAATCTGAATTAATTCCAATTCTGACACCGCCTGAGACTTGGTAATGTATATTATTAGAAATAAGGAAAACTCCAGACCTAATCAAATTTGTGTTTGCTGCCTGCCACCTTAATTCCACACTAACCTTGTATGCTAGTTTCAAAAAGAGGAAGCGAGGGCTGATTTGGGAGAACTGGTGTCAATCGGGTGTCCAAACCAGCCGCACACCTGAATGTGACTTTTTCACAATTCACTGTGCACTGGGAATGGCTTATTGCACCCTGAGCATTGTTGCACTACGGATACCAGTCTCAGACTGCTCTCTGTACAGAGTGGCAGCGTCTCCTAGCAGGTAAATAGAAGCAGTATTTAGGCAGCAAGTTGTTTTGAAAAAGAGCATTTTGAAAAACGTGTTCCAGTGTGAGCTCAGTACGTGCCAGGGATGTGAAGTGTAAAAGTGTTTTAAAAGTTTAAAGATTGTTTTTTTTTAAATCAAACATCAGATTTCTTCAGTTGATCCCCACATACTGGCCAATTTGAAAAAGAATAGGCTGCACTATAGTGTAAACTGGGAACATAAACTGCAGGGGTTATTTGTATATTAAGAGTAGATCCATCTATCTTTATTTTGTTGAGATCTGAACGGGCCAATTGTTGATGTCAATAGAATAATCTCATTGGTTACCTTACCCGATGCCACGCCACATCTTCTTTTAAAAAAAATGTTTTTTATTGGTTTTTTTGCACGTTATGTTTACAGGTGTACAAAATGAGAAACAAAAAAGCAGATAATAAAAACAAAAAGAGAGGGCTGCGCGGTGGCCCAGTGGTTAGCACTGCTGCATCACGACGGCGAGGTCCCGGGGGTGGGGGGGTGGTCAGGTCCCTGTCCTGGGCACTGTACCGTCTGCTCCTGGTGGCGACGGGTTTGCAAACAGAGAAGGCGGGTCGACCTTAATGGTCGTGAGACCGCAGATAGTAAGGGGTGGTAGGGGCCCGCCAAATTTCAGGGTTAGGCTCTGGAGGTTGCACTGGAAGCCCAGGCTGAGTAAAAAGGCAGCGCAGAGGTCGGGGAGGATGTAGAGCCGGAAGCCGCTGAACTCTACGCCCTCGATGGTGAGGGCGGCAGTGCAGTACTCCCAGATCACCACAGAGTGGGATCCGGAGGCCAGGGAGATTTTCTGGTTAATGGGGTATACCGTGAGGGAGCAGCCCATTACCGTATCGGGGTGGATGAAGCTCTCAGTGCTCCCAGAGTCCAGAAGGTAGGATATCTTGTGCCCGTCGACCTTCACTGTCGTTGACGCGGTCGCGAGGTTGTGCGGTCGGGACTGGTCGATCGTGATGGAGGCGAGGCGCGGCTGGTCGGCGGCGGTTGCAGGCGATGAGCGGCCCGATGAGATGGCCGACGAGCAGGGGTCCGGAGGCGGGGAAGATGGCGGTGCCCATCGCCGCACGTGTCCTGAGGCAGGCAAGATGGTGGCACCCACGGGCCGCATGTGTTGTGAGGTGAGCAAGATGGCGAGCAAGATGGCGGCGCCAACGGGCCGCACGTGTTGTGAGGCGAGCAAGATGCTGGCGCCCACAGGCTGCACATGGTCTGAGGCGAAGATGATGGCGGCGCCCACGGGTTGCACGTGGGGGGTGCAGGGACAATAGTGGCGATCGAGTGGGCCTGGCACACAACAGCGAAATGGCCTTTCTTCACGCAGGCCTTGCAGAGCGCACTCTGTGCTGGGCAGTGCTGCCGGGGGTGTTTTGTCTGTCTGCAGAAGTAGCACTTGGGTCCCCCGGGTTTGGTTGGCTGCCGCGCGGCGCAGGCCTGGTGTTGGCTGGGGGCGGTCACTGATGGGGTCCATGATGGGGTGTTCGCTGGCGGGGTCGACGATGTCCAGGAGGGGTGGGCCATGCGGTCAGGTCATGTTTTGTTATGCTCTTGACATAGCACAAGCTGCTTCCTTGATGTGCACTCTGACAAAGGAAGGTTCAGACTTGGAGATAGCTTTAACACGTTTATTAAACTGTTAACAATTCTCCTACTTGGATTTGACTCTGCTGTTAATCCTTCTATTGCTACTCAGACTGACGAACCAGTCTGCTACAATCCACGTGGTGGGTATGATGTTCAATCAACCCTGTGTCTGTACTCACTGAGTGTCTCCACTGGAAAGAGACTGAGCATGTGTGCTGTGTCCTTATATATGGGTTGGTGTAATGCCCTCCTGTGGTAGTGTCACCTCTGTGTGTATCGTGAATGCCCATTGGTCGTGTCCTATCTTACTGACCTATTGGTTGACTGTCTGTGTGTCATGTCTCTGGTGCTCCCTCTAGTGTCTAGCTAGGTGTAGTGTATGTACATTAACCCATTGTGTACTTACAGTGAAGTATATCACCACAGGTCATACGCCTGTACATTGCGTGAGGCGACTGTGAGCGAGATCGCTAGTTTCTTGGTCGCCGTGAGGGCGAGGGTAGCCCCTTCTAAGAGGCGCTGGCGGATATAGGTCGTCCCTATGCCCGTAACGAACGTGTCTCTAGCTAGCAGGTCAGAATGTTCAACGGCCGAAATGGCCTGGCAATCGCAGTCTCTCACTAGGGCTTGCAGGGCACGCCAGAAATCTTGCACAGACTTACCGGGGAGTTGATGCCGTGTGGACAGGAGGTGCCTGGCATAGATTTTGTTGGTCTGCTGAGTGTAGTTCTCCTTGAGTAGCGCCATGGCCTCAGCGTAGGTCGGCGCGTCCCGGATATCCAAAAGATATTGGAGCTCAGCTGCATGTAAAGGAACTGGAGCTTCTGTGCCTCTGAGGGTGGTTCTGTCGCAGATCCGATGTATGCTTCAAAGCAAGCTTGGCGAAGGCCGACTTGGCATTGTCTGCTTGAGGGTGCAGCTGCAGGCGCTCCGGCTCGATGCGGAGATCCATTGTTGTAAAATCTCTGCGTAATAAATTGATGCACTATCAATTACAATAAGACGAGAGTAGAGTGTAATCGAGGCTTTATTACGCAGAGATGTGTAGCCTCCCACAGCTGCTGCCGAAATGGCTGCAGCTCGGAGAGCCCACACATTTATACTCCGCCTACTGGGCGGAGCCAGCAGGCAGGGACCTACCCCCTGTACCTGTGGAACAGGGGCCTTACCGTAATACCCCTCATATGCGGTGTATACAATACAAGTGTAAATAACATAAACAAAAATAAAGTAAACCCCCCCCACCCCCCGAGCTGCTGCTGCCATTGACCAATGTCTATCGTTCTGCCAGAAAGTCTAAGAACGGTTGCCACCGCCTAAAGAACCCTTGTACCGACCCTCTCAAGGTGAATTTCACCCTCTCCAATTTAATGAACCCTGCCATATCGTTGATCCAGGATTCCACGCTTGGGGGCCTCGTATCTTTCCACTGAAGGAGAATCCTTCGCCGGGCTACCAGGGACACAAAGGCCAGAATTCCGGCCTCTTTCGCCTCCTGCACTCCCGGCTCCTCTGCCACCCCAAATATTGCGAGCCCCCAGCCCGGTTTGACCCTGGATCCTACCACCCTCGACACTGTCCTCGCTACGCCCTTCCAAAATTCCTCCAGCGCTGGGCATGCCCAGAACAAATGGGTGTGATTTGCTGGGCTCCCTGAGCACCTAACACACCAGTCCTCACCCCCAAAGAACCTGCTCATCCTTGTCCCGGTCATGTGTGCCCTGTGCAGCTCCTTAAACTGTATGAGGCTGAGCCTCGCGCATGATGAGGAAGAGTTCACCCTCCCTAGGGCATCTGCCCACGTCCCCTCTTCGATCTCCTCTCCCAACTCCTCCTCCCACTTACCTTTCAACTCCACCACCGAGGCCTCCTCCTCCTCCTGCATCACCTGGTAAGTTTCCGAGATCTTCCCCACTCCCACCCACCCCCCCGAGAGCACCCTGTCCTGTACCGTGGGAATTCCATCACCTGCCGTCTGGCAAACGCCCTTACCTGTAAGTACCTGAAGGTGTTCCCCGGGGGGAGCCCGTACTTCTCCTCCAGCTCACCCAAGCTCGTGAACTTCCCGTCCACAAACAGGTCCCCCAATTTTCGTATGCCTGCCCTGTGCCACCCCGAAAACCCTCCACCTGTTCTTCCTGGGGCGAACCGGTGGTTCCCCCGTAATGGGGTCCACGCCGAGGCCCTAACTCCCCCCCATGCCGCCTCCACTGCCCCCGTTACGTCACTTTTTAATAGCACGTAGGGTCAAGACTGGGGTGGCATGGTGGTACAGTGGTTAGCACAGCTGCCTCGCAGGAACTCAGTTTCAATTCCAAGCCTTGGGTGACTGTCTATGTGGAGTTTGCACGTTCTTCCCGTGTCTGCGTGGGGGAGAAGAGGATTTTCCCACTGCCTATCCATGAATTTGAATTTTTCTCTCGTTTTTCTCCTGTATCCTGATGCCCTCTGAGTTCAGCTTGTTCATGAGACCCACCTCCTGTGTCCCCAGCCATGTTCCCACAGTCCAAAGATGCACAGGTTAGGTAGATTGGCCATGCTAAATTGCCCCTTAGTGTTCAGGGATGCGCAGGTTAGGTGGGGTTATGGGGATAGGCTGGGGAAGTGGGCCAAGTAGAATGCTCCTTCAGAGGGTTGGTGCAGACTCGATGGGCTGAATGGCCTCCTTCTGCACTGTTGGTCTACTCCAGCAGCACAAGTAGTCTTGAAGTGAAATGGCAGCGAAGTTTTCACTGAGCTAGCTTTTATCTTTCACTGACTTCCATTTCATATTAATGCCACAGACCAACCTCACCCCCAGGTGCCTGAAACTACACACTGAAACACATTAGAAACAAGAATCAGGGAGTGATGCAGTACAGAATAAGGCCATTCACCCACTGTGTTTGTGCTGGTACTCTGAAGGGGTTATCCAACTAAATCTATGGAAGAATTTGAATTATTTGGGGTGGCATATTGGCACAGTGGTTAGCACTGCTGCCTCACAATGCCAGGGACCCGGGTTCAATTCTGGCCTTGGGTGATTGTCTGTGTGGAGTTTGCACGTTCTCCCCGTGTCTGTGTGGGTTTCCTCCGGGTGCTCCGGTTTCCTTGCACAGTCCAAAGATGTGCAGGTTAGGTGGATTGGCCATGATAAATTGCCCCTTAGTGTCCAGGGATATTCAGGTTAGGTGGATTGGCCGTGCCAGGTTGCTTCTTAGAATCCAGATATATACGGGTTAGGTGGGGTTACGGGGATAGGGTGGAGGGGTTGGGCCGAGACAGAGTGCTCTTTCAGAGGGTCGACACAGACGCGAAGACGAATGGCCTCCTTCTGCACAGTAGGGATTCTATGGGTTCTACAGAGTGCAAACAACCTGTATTTTTGTACATTTGTAGTTTTAGGGATATTGTACGGACTAAGCTGAGGGTTGCTTTCATTGAAAGACTCTGCAGAGTAAATAAGCTACCAGCACCCCCTCTCATGCCTATCACATGAATTATAGGCACTTGGAAGTTTCATTGGCTGCCTGCCACCCTGTGGGAGCACAACCTAATAAGGAGCCCATACCTTTAGGAGAGGAGGGGTGAAAGTGGTGGGAGAAGAAATGTGATATTATCCAGACAGCACTTCAATATAAATAACAACCTCAGGGATTTTTTGATTGTATTAAGTGATTTATTGAGTTGTATAAATTATACAGTAATGATCCAACATAGATTACTAGAAATAAAAACACATCTGATAAATATGAACAAGAGCTTTGTATTTGAGAGCCGAGTCCATAAAATTGTACTTGTTAGCTTGGTGGTAAACAGCTTCTGAGGTTCTTTGAAGGTGGGTTGAATGAGTATTTCATAGAATCATAGAATCTCTACAGTGCAGAAGGAGGCCATTTGGCCCATCGGGTCTGCACTGACCCCTGAAAAGAGTACCCTACCCAGGCCCTTTCCACGACCCTGTCCCCATAACCCTACCTAATCTTTTTGGACATTAAGGGGCAATTTAGCATGGCCAACCCACCTGACTTGCACATCTTTGGACTGTGGGAGGAAAATGGAGCACCCGGAGGAAACCTACGCAGCCAAGGGGAGAAACTTTTTAAAAGTAAATTTAGAGTACCCAATTCATTTTTTCCAATTAAGAGGCAATTTAGCGTGTTCAATCCACCTAACCTGCACATCTTTGGGTTGTGGGGACGAAACCCACGCAAACACGGGGAGAATGTGCAAACTCCACGCCGACAGTGACACAGAGCCAGGATCGAACCTGGGACCTCGGCGCCGTGAGGCAGCAGGGCTAACTCTCTACGCCACCGTGCTGCCCTGACAAGGGGGGAAACTGTACACAGACAGTCACCCGAGGTCGGAATAGAACCCGGATCCCTGGTACTGTTAGGCAGCAGTGCTAGCCACTGTGCCGCCCTTGTTTTGAATTTTACAAAAATTTAGAGTACCCAATTATTTTTTTCCAATTAAGGGTCAATATAGCGTGGCCAATTCACCTACCCTGCACATCTCTTTAGGTTGTGAGGGTGAGACCCACGCAGACACAGGGAGAGTGCACAACCTCCACACAGACAGCAATCTGGGGCCGGGATCGAAACTGGGTCCTCGGCGCCATGAGGCAGCAGTGCTAACCACTGCCCCACCGTGCTGCCCCATGCCCTTGTTTTGAATTTAACTCTTAATTTACATGGCCCATAGCAATTGTTCCAATAAGTTCAGAGCTGCTACATTTCAGGTATTAGAAGAAATTTCATTGACAAATGACTGGAAGATAGAATCCCGCCGCCAACGAACCTCGCGCTGCCGAGAGACAGGCGCCTGGGGGTCCAGAGAATCCCGTCCCTGATCAAACACATAAAAGGGCAGCACAATGGCACAGTGATTAGCACTGCTGCCTATGGCGCTGAGTACCCTGGTTTGACCCCGGGTCACTGCCCATGTGAGGTTTGCACACCTTCCCTCTGTCTGCGTGGGTCTCACCCCCACAAGCCAAAGATGTGCAGGGTAGGTGGATTGGCCACGCTAAATTGGGTCTTATTGGAAAAAAATAATTGGGTACTCAAAATTTTTTTTTAAAGATATTTGAATAAAACCATAGAGTTAAAGCCAATTTGAAAGCTCATTGTATGTGAATTATCACGGATATTAATTATTTTAAATTTAAAACATTTTTTATTTTTCCAATTAAGGGGCAATTTAGCGTGGCCAATCTACCTGCACCTTTAGGTTGTGGGTTGAAACCCACGGGGGGAATGTGTAAATTCCACACGGACAGTGACCCGAAGCTGGGATTGAACCCGGTCCTCACGTGCTGTGAGGCAGCAGTGCTAACCACTGCGCCACTGTGCCGCCCATATGCTTAAATATGCTCTATCATAAATCTCGGGGCTATGTCAAAAAGGGTTATAACATTTTCGAAGATGGGTCCCATGCTGAAAGTTCTTTAATGAGCTCCTCTTTTTGAACCCTTACCTTTATAATAATAATAATCTTTACTGTCACAAGTAGGCTTATGTTAACACTGCAATGAAGCTGCTGTGAAAACCCCTAGACGCCACATTCCGGCGCCTGTTCGGGTACACTGAGGAAGAATTCAGAATATCCAATTCACCTAACAAGCACGCCTTCCGGGATTTGTGGGAGGAAACCCACGTAGACACAGGGAGAACGTGCAGACTCCACACAGTGACACAAGCTAGGAATCGAACCTGGGACCCTGGAGCTCTGAAGCAACAGTGCTACCCACTGTGCTACCGTGCCACCCATATAACATCCTTTCCACGCCAATTTCAGGCCTGAATTTAGTACATTTAAATGTATTCACTTAAACAGAGTTGAAATTGGTCCTCACTTCTATTGCCTCAGGTCCTCCCCCTCTCGTAGGTCGGGTTAAAATGCACTTACTGCAAGTTCAAGATACAAATCTAAAGTCACCTGTAGAAAGCCCTCTTTGTCGTCCCGAGGCCTTTCATGTCCTTGTTTTCTTTGTGCTCTTTTCAGTGGATGGAATTCTCCTCAAATTTAATTTGGATCCCTCTAGTCAAGATGACACACTCCACTGGACTACCCAGGAAGATTTGTTTGCTGTGACATCACTTGTCTTCAATTTTTAACAACATTTTGCTGTGGATTCTTCTCATTCCTCTATTGGTCCGTTGCATCTATTGATGTGTTAAGTGTAAAGTCACCATCCGGGTGCTCCAGTTTCCTCCCACAGTCCAAAGATGTGCAGGTTAGGTGGATTGGCCATGATAAATTGCCCTTAGTGACCAAAATTGCCCTTAGTGTTGGGTGGGGTTACTGGGTTATGGGGATAGGGTGGAAGTGTTGACCTTGGGTAGGGTGCTCTTTCCAAGAGCCAGTGCAGACTCGATGGGCCGAATGGCCTCCTTCTGCACTGTAAATTCTGTGATAATTCTATGACCCTCAGCCAGTACAGGAATTTGAACCTATGCTGTTGACCTTGCTCTGCACCACAAACCAGCTGTCTAGCCAACTAAGCTAGACCATATTGACTTGTACTGAACACTTCACTAAGGAGGGCAGCCTCATGTTGTTCAGTCTATTCAAGGAACTGAAGTACCTCATCAATCAAACATTCACAGAAATCTCTTCTGCATCCTCTCTAAGCCTTTTACATTCTTCCTAAAGTGTGGTGCTCCAAGCTAACTGCACCCTCTTGGCTGCTCTCTAACTGTCTCCTCCCGAATCTATTGCTTATAACCAGGTCATATCTAGCCTTACCTTGGTTTAACCTATTTTACCTGAACTTCCTCTATGATCATTCATGCGTGCATTTTGGCTGCTGCTCCTCACCCCAGCCCATTTCTTCTATCTCCCTTTTCCTTCTTTTCCATTTACCCTTTTAGTGCCCTTCTCTCCTGTCTCCTCCTCTTCATGTTACCCAGACAGTGACCATGCCCTACAACAAGAGTCTAACCATATTCTTTGACAGTCAGTGGCATTCCCATTGTTGAATTGCCCACCAACATTGGTCCAGCCTCAACTGGTATTATGTCCAATTCTGGGCACGACACTTAAGGAAAGATATGAAGGCTTTAGAGAGGGTGCAGAAAAGAGTTCTGAGACTGGTACCAGGCATGAGAAACTTCAATTGCGTAAATAGATTGGGGAATGTGAGTCTATTCTCCTTGGAGATGAGAAGGCCGAGAGGAGATGTGATAGTGGGGTTCAAAATTATGAGAGGCCTGGACAGAGTAGATCGGGAGAAACTGTTTCCATTGGTGGGCATGCTGAGAACCAAAGGACACCAAATTAAGATAAATGGGGAAAGAACTATAGGTAATCTGCTGTACACACCCTGTGAACAAGATGAATTCAATCCTGGTTTTCAAAAGAGAATTGGTTAATCTGAAAGGGAAGAAAATTACCAGTGTTTTGGGAAAAAGGCGGCAAAGTGGGACTTGCTGTGTTGCTCCTGCAGACAGCTGGCATGGACGAGGCAGGCTGAATGGTCTCCTTCAGTGCTGTAACCATTCTACGATTTTGCCATGAGTAACTCATCTCCAGACTCCTCAAAGACTGTTTACTATCTGCAAGGTACAAGTGAGGAGCCCTAGGGAATGAGTCCCACTAGTCTGGATGATCACAGCTCCAACAATGCTGAAGACGTTCAACACCTTCCAGTATACAGCACCCTGCTTGAATGGCACCCCATCCACTACTTAAACAGTCACTCTCTCCATCACCGATGATGCAGTGCGTACCACCTACAAAATACACCAAGGCTTCTTTGACAGGTCCTACTATATCCATCTTGTCCACCACCTAGATAAAGTCTACCATCCCTACCACAACCTTTACCAATCCCTCTGTCTTCCTGCACTCCTGCCGCCACCATTCCAGGCTTGACACCCTCATGGATAAACTCACAGCTTCCCTTTGAGCCTCTCTTGCCATTCTCCAAAGGGCCCATCAGCGTACTCATCGCTGCCTCCTACCCACAACAACCCCAACATCCCTACCCTACTCTCTTGCCAGAATTCCCAGCCAGCGCACCCACTGGGAGCTCATGTCGCCATTCCACACATCCAGTGCTGATCCCTTTGAATCTGCCAACAGATAATGAGCCCCACTATAATAACAATCTTCATTAGTGTCACAAGGAGGCTTACATTAACACTGCAATGAACTTACCAGAATTAAGGAAGGACAGCCCTTGCCAGCCATGACCTTATGATGGCTGCACTGACATCATGGCCTTGATGGAAACTTGTCTCATAAATTATAACATCTTGCTCCTCACTGAAGCCTCTCTGCCTGCCCCCCCCCCCCCCCCCCCCCCACCACCACCACCCCCCACCCCCCACCCCCCACCCAATCCGACGTGGTGACAAGTGTGGCCCTTGTCATCAAATTTCACTTACTGCTTTGGCACCTTTCCCTCATTTAATCACTTTATCTTGTGTCCCCCCTCTCCTTTAACATTCTTTTTCACTGGTTCCCATAAACCGTGCTTTCTTATCTTCAGACAGGAGATTCCAAAGTTTTCCTGGCTGGCTTCCCATCTTCTGCAAACTCATCCAAACTCTGCCTAACCTGACTGGAGAAGGGTGTAGTGTCGGCGGTTTACGGGGCTATTTTGGAAGAGGAGAAGGCACCGCTGGAAGGGATCAAAGCGAAGTGGGAGGAAGAGTTGGGAGAGGTTATAGAACATAGAACATAGAAAAATACAGCACAGAACAGGCCCTTCAGCCCACGATGTTGTGCTGAACCTTTGGCCTAGATTAATCATAGATTATCATTGAATTTACAGTGCAGAAGGAGGCCATTCGGCCCATTGAGTCTGCACCGGCTCTTGGAAAGAGCACCCTACCCAAAGTCAACACCTCCACCCAACACTAAGGGCAATTTTGGACACTAAGGGCAATTTATCATGGCCAATCCACCTAACCTGCACATCTTTGGACTGTGGGAGGAAACCGGAGCACCCGGAAGAAACCCACGCAGACACGGGGAGGATGTGCAGATTCCACACAGTGACCCAAGCCTGAATCGAACCTGGGACCCTGGAGCTGTGAAGCAATTGTGCTATCCACAATGCTACCGTGCTGCCCTTAAGAACAAATAAATCTACACTATATCATTTTACCATAATCCATGTACCTATCCAATAGCTGCTTGAAGGTCCCTAATGTTTCCGACTCAACTACTTCCACAGGCAGTGCATTCCATGCCCCCACTACTCTCTGGGTAAAGAACCTACCTCTGACATCCCCCCTATATCTTCCACCATTCACCTTAAATTTATGTCCCCTTGTAATGGTTTGTTCCACCCGGGGAAAAAGTATCTGACTGTCTACTCTATCTATTCCCCTGATCATCTTATAAACCTCTATCAAGTCGCCCCTCATCCTCCTTCGTTCTAATGAGAAAAGGCCTAGCACCCTCAACCTTTCCTCGTAAGACCTACTCTCCATTCCAGGCAACATCCTGGTAAATCTCCTTTGCACCTTTTCCAAAGCTTCCACATCCTCCCTAAAATGAGGCGACCAGAACTGTACACAGTACTCCAAATGTGGCCTTACCAAAGTTTTGTACAGCTGCATCATCACCTCACGGCTCTTAAATTCAATCCCTCTGTTAATGAACGCTAGCACACCATAGGCCTTCTTTACAGCTCTACCCACTTGAGTGGCAACTTTCAAAGATGTATGAACATAGACCCCAAGATCTCTCTGCTCCTCCACATTTCCAAGAACTCTATCGTTAACCCTGTATTCCGCATTCATATTTGTCCTTCCAAAATGGACAACCTCACACTTTTCAGGGTTAAACTCCATCTGCCACTTCTCAGCCCAGCTCTGCATCCTATCTATGTCTCTTTGCAGCCGACAACAGCCCTCCTCACTATCCACAACTCCACCAATCTTTGTATCATCTGCAAATTTACTGACCCACCCATCAACTCCCTCATCCAAGTCATTAATGAAAATCACAAACAGCAGAGGACCCAGAACTGATCCCTGTGGTACGCCACTGGTAACTGGAATCCAGGCTGAATATTTGCCATCCACCACCACTCTCTGACTTCTATCGGTTAGCCAGTTCATTATCCAACTGGCCAAATTTCCCACTATCCCATGCCTCCTTACTTTCTGCAGAAGCCTATCATGGGGAACGTTATCAAATGCCACACTAAAATCCATGTACACTACATCCACTGCTTTACCTTCATCCACATGCTTGGTCACCGCCTCAAAGAATTCAATAAGACTTGTAAGGCAAGACCTACCCCTCACAAATCCGTGCTGACTATCCCTAATCAAGCAGTGTCTTTCCAGATGCTCAGAAATCCTATCCTTCAGTGCCCTTTCCATGACTTTGCCTACCACCGAAGTAAGACTAACTGGCCTGTAATTCCCAGGGTTATCCCTATTCCCTTTTTTGAACAGGGGAACGACATTCGCCACTCTCCAATCCCCTGGTACCACCCCTGTTGACAGTGAGGACGAAAAGATCATTGCCAACGGCGCTGCAATTTCATCTGTTGCTTCCCATAGAATCCTTGGATATATCCCGTCAGGTCCGGGGGACTTGTCTATCCTCAAGTTTTTCAAAATGCCCAACACACCTTCCTTCCTGACAAGTATTTCCTCGAGCTTACCAGTCTGTTTCACACTGTCCTCTCCAACAATATGGCCCCTCTCATTTGTAAATACAGAAGAAAAGTACTCGTTCAAGACCTCTCCTATCTCTTCAGACTCAATACACAATCTCCCGCTACTGTCCTTGATTGGACCTACCCTCGCTCTAGTCATTCTCATATTTCTCACATATGTGTAAAAGGCCTTGGGGTTTCCTTGATCCTACCCGCCAAAGATTGGTGGAGGGTTTCTAGTGTGAGGTGCTCCAGAACGTGAACGCCTTCACCTCTTGCTGATACAGCTGAAGGTGGGACAGAGAGCGCACCTCACAAGGGCGAGGATGAGCCGGCTCTTTGAGGGGGTAGAAGATGTGTGTGAACGTTGCGGGGTGGGGCCCCGTAAACCATGTTCATATGTTTTGGTCCTGTCCAAAGCTGGAGGATTACTGGAAGGAGGTGTTTCGGGTAATCTCTAAAGTAGTGCATGTGAAACTGGACCCGGGCCCTCGGGAGGCCATATTTGGGGTGTCGGACCAGCCGGGGTTGGAAATGGGTCCGGAGACAGATGTTGTAACCTTCACCTTATTGATTGCCTGAAGGCAGATCCTGTTAGGATGGAGATCAACCTCTCCACCCTGGGGCAGCGGTGGTGCAGTGGGTTAGCCCAGCTGCCTCACGATGCCGAGGTCCCAGGTTCAATCCCGGCTCTGGGTCACTGTCCGTGTCGAGTTTGCACATTCTCCCCGTGTTTGCGTGGGTTTCGCCCCCACAACCCAAAGATGTGCAGACTAGGTGGATTGGCCACGCTAAATTGCGCCTTAATTGGAAAAAATGAATTGGGTATTCTAATTCTATTTTAAAAAAATTAAAAACGCTCTCCACCCTATGCCCTGGCATGGCGGGGGACCTGCTGGAATTCTTAATTCTTGACTCTTGAGAAGGTCAAATTTGAACTGAGGGGAAGGATGGAGGGATTCTACAATTCATGGGTGTTATTCATTCTGCACTTACGAGAATTGGACCACATCGAACATTAGGGTGGTGGGGGGCTGGGAGGGTTGGGGGGAGGGGGACTGTGTGTGTTAATGGTGACTATGGGTGATTCCTGATTCCGTTTTGTTATTTGTTTATGTTAACTTTCGGGCTAATGTTTGGGGGTTTAGTGGGAGGATGGGATTGTTGTTATTGATATGGGGATCGACATTGCATTTGTTACTGATTATTGTTTATTGTTGGGAGTAAATTTGGGAGAAAATGTGAAAAAGGAGAAGAATAAAAATATTTTTTAAAAACCCTGCCTAACCTGCACAAACACACTCCGTTGCTTGCTGGCTGACTTTGGCCCCCCCAATGCCTCAAATTTAAAATTCTCATTGTGTTCAGAACCATCCATCTCCTCACTTGTCCTTCCTCTGAAACCTCCTCCATCCCTACAACCCTCGCAAAACTCCATTCCGTCAATTCAGGCTTCTTACCTATCCCCCACTCCATTTACCTCACTATTGGTGACTGTGCCTTTAATTGTCTGTGCCCTGAGCTTTGACATTCCCTCCCAAAATGTCCCTGCCTTGCCATCTCTTTAAAGATCCTCTTTAAAGTCTAACTATTTCATCAAGCTTGTAGTCACCCCTCCTAATATCTCCTTATTGGTGTCAACGTTTTCCTGATTGCCCTTCAATGAAACAATCGGGGGTTTTCTTTTAAGCTAAATGTGCTATCAAAATGCAAGTTGTTGTTGTATATGTTTTCCAAATTTTGAACCGTATAAAACATGATTTGTTTAAGATGCTGCCACGAACATTAGTGTCCTCCAGTCAGTGCATCTGCTTATATATACCACAACGTAAACAAACCAACATAGATAAGTTGATCAGCTGCCATCAAGAAGAACAAAAGGTGTTTCACAGACGATTCATTTCATAACCAATATTAGGAAAGTTTCCAGAACATTCTGGAATATAGCAGAACTGGGTTGGACTTCATAGAAGGCAGTTGAAATCCTATGTTCATGGTCACTTCTAATTGTCACTGTACATAAAACACACCCTGTAATGTCAGGGGGAGGGGGTGGGGGGGGTGAAGGAGGGGTGAACTGTCTAAGGACTGGCTCAATGAGACAAGTGCTCTCCTCTCAGTCCATGTTTTCTCACGTGTTTAACAATCAGAATTATTGCAGTGAGTTCAAAACTACTGCAGTAAACATTTTGGGCGGGATTCTCCGTTGGCTGATGGCGGAATCGGGATACGTGATTGGCTGAAGAATCGATTCCGACGCCGAAATCACGGCTGGCACCGATTTCACGCCAAATCTTAATCCTCCGTCACCTCGACAGCGGCGTCAATGCGTTCTGAAACGCACGTACAGTAAACAACATTGGCATATCATTAGCGGGCCTGATTCGGCATTCACAGGGCAGCATGGTAGCACAAGTGGACATCACTGTGGCTTCACAGCGCCAGGGTCCCAGGTTCGATTCCCCGCTGGGTCCCTGTCTGTGCGGAGTCTGCACATTCTCCCCGTGTCTGCGTGGGTTTCCTCCGGGTGCTCCGGTTTCCTCCCACAGTCCAAAGATGTGCAGGTTAGGTGGATTGGCCATGATAAATTGCCCTTAGTGACCAAAAAGGTTAGGAGGGGTTATTCGGTTACGGGGACAGGGTGGAAGTGAGGGCTTAAGTGGGTCGGTGCAGATGGGCCGAATGGCGTCCTTCTGCACTGTATGTTCTATGTTCTCCGGGGCCGCTACGATTCTCCGTTTCCTATGGGCCGAATTCCTGATGGCGAGGTTCACTTGTGCTTTTAAAAATCGTGAAACAGGCGCCATGGCTGCTGAGGGAGAGGGCGGGGATATGGAAAGGGTCCAACGTCGCCATAGTTTGTTGACAGTTGTGCCGCTGGCCGAGGGGGGGGCATCTGCCACGGCCGGGGGGGGGAGAGTAGTGTGGTTGGCCAGGAAGTGGGCTGTGGTGTCGGGGTGGATGGGGCGGGCCCGGAACGCCATTGCCGCAGCCTGCAAGGCAACCATGCAGCTGTACACGC
The DNA here is from genome assembly GCF_047496885.1 of Scyliorhinus torazame. NCBI lineage: Eukaryota > Metazoa > Chordata > Chondrichthyes > Carcharhiniformes > Scyliorhinidae > Scyliorhinus > Scyliorhinus torazame. The sequence goes on from NC_092727.1 coordinate 117,289,126, forward strand.
TGCTGACTTCCCACTGTGAACTTGGGGCCACGGGTTGTATGGGTGTCCTCCCCCCCCCCCCCACCCCCAGGCCACACCCCTAGGTGCCCTCTGGCCCCAGCCGACCCATGAGCCATATGGGTGCACTCCAGCGCAACCAGTACCACCTTGTTGGCTGGGGTGGTGTGTGTGGGCAGTAAAGTGTGTATATGTGGCTGCATCTTGTCGGCCTGCTGAGCGTCAAATGCGAATCCAGCGAATCCCGCATTGTTTCTCATTGGAATTGATTGTGTTCCACGTGGCACTGGTGCTAGCCCCTAAACAGTAGCTGAATCGGTCCAGATGCGGTGCCAGTTTTGCTGTCGTGGGAGTCCACGAATTCTGCCCGGCGTCAACACTTAATCTCAGGAACGGAGAATCCTGCCGTTTATATCCAAGCCACTGTAAACATTGAATCAGGGGATATTTGGGTGGAATCAGTAAAAGGATCATCTATCTAAATACATTTTGGCCACATCATTGCTGGAAATGTTTTTGGCAAGAGATCAAGTTCCAGCAAAGTGACTTAAATGTCAGACTGCGATGCTTCTCACGCTTGTTTGTTTTTATCCATTTAATGCCTTTCAAAGTAAATGTATACAGCATATATAGCAATGGTTAGGTTGACATTAGTGGGAAAGTCGCAGATGTATAATTCTTTCAGGTTAATGTGTGACATACAGGCAGACTGCCGTAAGTTTTGTTGAACGATAAGCAGAATATTTGAACACCCCATTAACATTTGAAATGACATTGAGGTATGATCGAGATCGACATCTATACAGTCAGCTTTACAGAAGTTCTTAGGTCTTTGGCATTTCTGAGATACTTCAATTTCTTCTTAAAATGAGGGGGGAAGGGGAGGTACAGAAATTCCTCTTTTGTCTGGAGTTCTTCCAATGGTTTTCCAATAGATCAGACTCGGCGTCCAAGAATTCAGTCGAATGAAGACCCTGCAAGATAGTTTCCCTATCAGACTTCAGTGACGAGCACTATTTCTGTGACAGAGTGCACTTTCTTTTGACAAATTTAGAGTACTCAATTATTTTTTTTCCAATTAAGGGGCAATTTAGCGTGGCCAATCCACCTAACCTGCACATCTTTGGGTTGTGGGGGTGAAACCCACGCAGACACGGGGAGAATGTGCAAACTCCACACGGACAGTGACCCAGGCCGGGATTCGAACCCGGGTCCTCAGCGCCGTAGTCCCAGTGCCACGTGCCGCCTGACTGAGTCCACTTTTAATCTAAGGGTCTCAGCTCACAAACACTATGATGGGGAGAGAAAATGAAAAGAACTCATAAGGCAAATCTCCTCCCTGAGAGAAGCTATTTGTTGTTTTGTTCAGAGATAAATCAGTCTAGTTGAGACTAGCTACGTCAATTCTACTGGCTTGGAAATCTTCCAGTTGTATAATGCATCAGTGGTTCTGCCACTGGCTGACATCATTGACCTAAATATGGATTGCACCGAGCCTGAACAAGAGAGCTGGACTTCTAGTCATACGAGAAAGGTCATAAATTAATTCGCCCACAGTTGAAATGAATAGCAGCTCTATAATTTGTTGATAAAACATTATGACTTTTAGTACAAGTCACAACACACGGATTTCTTTTATATCAACCTTATATGGTTTTCCCTGTAAGCAAACGAACCAGCTGCACCGAATGCTGTCTTCTCCATATTGGGGAGACTAAACGCAAACTAGCTTTGCAGACCACCTTCGCTCTGTCTGCGAGTATGACCCCAACCTTCCTGTTGCGTGCCATTTCAACTCAGCACCTTGTTCTCGTGCCCACATGTCCGTCCTTGACCTGCTGCAAGGATCCAATGAAGCCCAATGCAAGCTGGAGGAGCAGCATCTCATCTTCCGCTTGGGCATGTTGCAGCCCTTGAGACTCAACATTGAGTTTTGCAGCTTTAGGTTTTGACCTTCCACCCCCAACTTAAGCCCCTTTAAAAAAATATCCCATACATGTATTGTTGCCTCAATGCAACATCGCTCGCCCTGCACCCCATCCCTAAACCAGGCCATTTGGATTTAGTTCTTAAAGTTGCTACTTTTTGTTGCAGTTTCTACAGCTGTAACACATTCTCCCTCCCTTCAATTCTGATGAAGAGTCAAAGGACTCAAAACGCTGCTTCTCTCCTAATAAATGCTGGCAGACCTGCTGAGTTTTTTCTGGCATCCTCTGTTCTGGGACTGGTTAGCACAGTGGGCTAAACAGCTGGCTGGTAATGCAGAACAATGCCAGCAGCGCGGGTTCAATTCCCATACCGGCCTCCCCGAACAGGCGCCGGAATGTGGTGACTAGCGGCTTTTCACAGTAACTTCATTGAAGCCTACTTGCGACAATAAGCTATTATTATTATTCTTGTTGCTATTTCCCTAATGGACCAATTTAACTAATAGTTGCCTGTAACGATATTGTAGCAAAGAGTGTATTATCAGGAACAATACAACAATTGCAATATTTCTCAAACAACAACAACAAGAATTTCACTGATGGGTGTTGTGACAGCCAAAACACTCGTCTCTGAGTCAGAAGCTTGAGGGCTCAAGATTTGCCTGCAACGAGTTGGCCATAAATGCTGGCCACAGAGTCATTCCGGCAAAGAAGGAGGCCGGCTCTCTGCAGAGCACTCCAGTCATTCCCATTGCTCTGCTCTATTCCCTGCAAGTTTGTCTGAATGCAAATATTTCAGTAGACACTCTGGCGCAGTGCTGAGAGAATGCTGCATGGTTGGAAGTGCTGCCTTTTAGTTGAGACATGATATTGAGGCCCGCCTGCTCTCTCAGGCGGATATAAAATATCCTGGTACTGTTTTGAAGAGCATGGGGGTGGGAATGGGGGTTATTCCTGGTTTAGCTCGGGGAACCACTGTGGCACAGTGGTTAGCCCTGCTGCCTCACGGCACCGATCCTGGTTCTGGGTCACTGTGTAGAGTTTACACATTCTCCCCGTGTTTGTGTGGGTTTCGCCCCCACAACCCAAAGATGTGCAGGGTATGTGAATTGGCCACGCTAAATTGTCCCTTAATTGGAAAAAATGAATTGGACACTCTAAATTTATTTTTAAAAAATCATGAAGGCCTTATCAACCTTGCCTGAGGTGTGGTGATCCTCAGGTTAAATCACCACCAGTCAGCTCTCCCCCTTAAAGGGGAAAGCAGCCTATGGTCATCTGGGACTATGGCGACTTTACCTTTACCTATTCCTGATGCCCTGGCCAAAAGTTATCCCTCAATTAACAACACAAAAAAACAATTATTTGGCCATTATCACATTGCTGTTTGTGGGACCTTGCATCAGTGACTGTACTTCATGAGCCATTGTGTGCTTTGTGATGCCCTGAGATCACTTGAATTTCCCTGTGAGTGCTGTGCAACATGGATGTTCTTATTGAGGCCGCAGCAGAGAGTTTCCTCTCTCAGTATAATGTAAGGAACATTATTCCCAGGCCTTGCAGTAAAATACAAGGAAAATCACACTTGAGCCAAGCTAATTTAGTATGAAAATACATTTCCTGGGTATTGTTCTTAACTCAACACTTCATCCAGTTCCTATCACTCATTTATCATTAAAGAAAGGAGTCCGTCCCAATCCGAGGTGCCAATCTACTTTAGATCAGTGTTAGATTCACAATAACCATTCCTTAGCATCAATGGCTTTGCACCAACATGGTGCAGCACCAACAGGGTGGCACAGCGGTTATCACTGCTGCCTCAAAGCCCCAGGGACCCAGGTTAAATTCCAGTCTCGGGTGACTGTCTGTGCAGAGTTTATTCATTCTCCCTGTGTCTGCGTGGGTTTCCTCCCACAGTCTAAAGATTTGCAAGTTAGGTGGATTAGTCATGCTAAATTGGCCATTAGCCTTCAAAGAATGAGCAAGATAACTGGGGTTACAGTTATGGGGGTGGGGGAGTGGGCCTAGGTAGGGTGCTCTTTCAGAGGGTCGGTGCAGATGCGATGGGCTGAATGGCTTCCTTCTACTGTAGGGATTCTATGAAAAGATAGCCTTGGGTACATCAATATGAGTAATAATTTTAAAGTAAATATGGAAGACCCAAATTTTTAAAAAACTAGCTATTTTCCCTCTGAGTTCAAACCTGCTGAGTTTATCCAGCACCCTCAGGTCACTGTCGGGGCGGAGTCTGCGTACTCCTTGTGTCTGCATGGGTTTCCTGCGGATGCTCCGGTTTCCTCCCACAGTCCAAAGATGTGCAGGTTAGGTGGAGTGGCCATGCTAAATTGCCCCTTAGTGTCCAAAAAGGTAGGTGGGGTTACTGGGATAGGTTGGAAGTGTGGGCTTAAGTAGGGTGCTCTTTCCAAGGGTCGGTGCAGACTCGATGGGCTGAATGGCCTCCTTCTGCACTGTAAATTGTATGTATGTATGCACAACAGCTGCAGAATGTTGCTGGTTATATCAGTAAGGAATCTGCTCAAAACGTGCTGCATTTATTTTGTTTCTTGTTCTACTCGTTCTGTAACGCCAACAGATGAAATAAGTTTATTTTTTCACTGTATCGTGCAAGGGTGGGGGAAAAAACCCCGAAAGTGTTGGTTTACAAAAGGATTACGTTACAAAGATTGGGCATTTTAGGGTTGGAAGATGTATATTTACCTTTTACTTCTGCAACACTAGTGCCAGTGGGCATACTATTCGACGAAAGCTAAAGATGAGCCAATCACAGCACCCTGCACTCTGCCTAATCTTTGGGTTTCAATCAAAGTATTGGAAACAATAACTGCCACCAATCACAGAGCCCGTCTCATCTGCTGCTCGGCCCAGATTCACCGCAGTGTGGCTCTCGCTCGCTTCCAAGTAACTCTTCCTGTTGTGTCAGTGCACATTTGTTGCAGTGGGAGCCGGTAGCTGGGCTGCCCTGTTAGAGGGGGATTCGCAGAGAGCACCCTCTACCCGTGCTGCAAGGGGCAGAGTTTTTTTGTTTTTCAAGCGCATCTCTTGCGGAGGACCGACCTGGCAGAAGAGGCTGCCTGAAATAGAACCCCCTCTCCCTGCCCCGTTCGGGGAAGTGAGGGCTGCCTTCACTGCTACTGGGGGGCTGCGAGATTTTCCCAACTCGGCAGAGGGAGAGAATTGCACTGGCAAGCAGCAACTCCTGGCTCAAAACAGCAACTCAACAACTCCTTCCCAGCATCGCAAGACGGAGCGGCCAGATAGACCAAACCAAAAACGCTGCTGGCAAACCGTCCAGCAGTTTGGCACGCCAGTTAGAAATAGTTTGTTCAGTAGCGGTAAACAGAAATCCTGAAGGAAGGCAGCTATGGATCCCAACAACACAGGTATGAGAGGGGGGGGGGGGGGGGGGGGGGGGGCGGGGAATACCATTTTCTTAAAAAGAAAGATGCATAGCATGATTTTTAAAATGTGTGTCAAAAGGCCTGCTCTGCTACTGAAGTATTGGAAATCAGTCTTTCAAAACACCATTTTGACACACGCAATTGTAATGCATGTGTTTTAATAGCATGTCCGTTTGAAGCGGGGCTTGCCGATAAGATGACTTAATTGTATTCGAGTCAGCGACTGGGGTCAGATGAGAATTGATATTTTCAATTCACTGTAGTGGTCTGTCTCTATGGTTACAATTCCTCGATGTCTGTCTACAAACGGTACGAGATGTGCTGGCCTGTATCAGCATTATCTCGCCCAATTCCTAGCATGACAATTTCTACTTAAAACAGCCGGCTGTATACCTATGTGTGAGCTAACTTCTGCCAGCAGGACCTGCTATTAATAGGGACCTCGCATTTTTATACGTCGCAGAGGAGCTATTTTGCGTTCGTTTGACTGACGTTTCTGTGTTAGTATTACTGGGATATTGTACTGTAGTGTAGTGTGTGTCTTGCCTCCACGGTTGGTTCAGTTTCCTCCTGATCTTGAATTGTGCTATCTGATTGATACTGTGTTTTTTTTTAGGACGTGATTAGCTCGGTGCTAGTGCCACTGGGATGGGACTGTAGTGAGCCCTGCACCCCCCCCCCCCCCCCCCCCACCGTTGTTTTTTCCAAGTCCCACAGAAGTAGGTCACAGTCTGAGTGAGGCGCAAGTTATTTTTGCAGAAACTCACATGGACGTTGCACCCTAGCCATGTGTTGTACCTTGTGTATGTTGCTCCTCCTCTTCCCGCCCATTCAATCTCACAAGTGTACATAAGAGGGAGTGGGCAGCATCTCTCCAGCAAGTCTGACCAGATACTGACGTAATGTCAGCTGAAGAGACGGGGGGGGGGGGGGGGGACACACAGAACTGCCCCCCCCCCCCCTCACTCTTACAAAAGACACTCTCAGTGCCTCTCTGAGATCTGTGATACATTTTTTCTGTTGTCAGGACAGCAGTCATGCGGTGTTTTCACGAAACTATTAAATGCCTTTTTTTTTAAAACAAAAAGATACAGAGGTCAAATAACCTACTGAAGCATTTCGGATTGACACTGGGGGAATTGGATTAAATAAACCACGCCTTTTAGCGTGTGGGATATAGGAAGTGAATTCAAACTTATTTTCTCCCCAGTTTACCAGGAACCTTATGGAGATTAGATTTTTCAGTTAGCTTGCTCGTTGCTAGAAAGAAATATCAGACTTAAGTAGAATTTAGTGAGCAAACCCACTGGGTTAGGTAATTATATTTTATACGTTTTAGAATTCGCGATAAATATTCATAGTTCAGTCCTCTCCCAAAATAAGGAAAGCTCAATTCAATTTATGGTGTGCCCCCCCCCCCCCCCCCAGTGTGATCCACCTGACTGTAAATGTGCTGTAATAAATAAACACAGAAAATGCTGGATGAACTCCGCAGATCTGGCAGCATATGTGGATAGAGAGAGAGAGAAAAACAAGAGCTAATGTTATCTGATGCCACAGTCGAGCTTTGGATGAGTTTCATTGAGGAGATGGCCACTTGTCATTCGTAAAGCCTGTTGTGGGTGGTTGGGGGGGGGATGAGGCAAAATCCCAGCGCGGAAGGGGGGGGGGGATCGTTAATGTGCATTTAAAATGTGCAGTTTAAAAAAAAAATGAAAATCACTTCCTGTTTTGTCTTCGGTTGCGGGAGTTCATTTAAAATACCAAAGACACGTTTTGCGGTAACAGACGTTTCACTGAAACTGACAGGAGACAGAAATCAAATGGGTCTCTTGCGCCGCACTGCACCGCGACCCACGTACCCGGAGCACATGAACAGGGACATGTTTGTGAGTCCAATGCGGAGCAGAGAGTCCGGTGCCTGGACAGTTAACTGGGGGCGGGGGTGGCGGTGATGCAGCAGTAAATCCAGGTCAGGGGGCGGGGAATGTGCTTTCACCAGTGTTATTTTCTCCAAGCTGGAAGTTGAGGCTCAGCCTCCTCGGCCAGGATCCCTGTCTACGCCCCGCTGGGCGTGTGATGGTGGATGGGGGGGGGGGGAGGGGGACCTCTGCTGGGATGACTGCCTGAAACAGCACTGGAGTAAAAATAACAACATCTAGGTCAAGGGGGTGAGGGAGATGGGATGGCTGGCTGGAGGGGGGGGGGGGAGATATGATGGGGTGCGGGGAGATGAGATGGGGGTGGGAGACGAGATAGAGGTGGGGGGAGATGAGATGGGGTGGGGGAGATGAGATGGGGGGTGGGGGGAGACATGAGATGGGGGTGGGGGGTAGGGGGAGATGAGGTGGGGGTAGGGGAGATGAGGTGGGGTGGGCGGAGATGAGGTGGAGGTGGGGGAGATGAGATGGGGGTGAGGGGAGATGAGATTGGGGGTGGGGAAAGGTAGTGTTTGGGGGGATGAGATGGGGTTTGCTGGCTGGTGGTCCCAACACTCTGCACTTGGGTTCACTCAATCCTTCCAGAATCTGGCTGCAAAACAGGTGTTTTTTTCTGGAAAGGATGTCCTCGGAGTGGGGTGGAATTCAGGGAGTGGGGTGGCATTCAGGGAGTGGGGGGGAATTCAGGGGAGGAGAATTCAGGGAGTGGGGGGGGGAATTCAGGGAGGGGGGAAATTCAGGGAGTGGGGGGGAATTCAAGGAGTGGGGGGATTCAGGGAGTGGGGGGAAATTCAGGGAGTGGGGAGGGGAATTCAGGGAGTGGGGTGGGAATTCAGGGAGTGGGGGGAATTCAGGGAGAGGGTTGGGAATTCAGGGAGTGGGGGGAAATTCAGGGAGTGGGGTAGGGTGGTGAGAAATTCAGAGACCCCTCCCCCCTCTCTCCAGGTTGAAATGACACACGTACATTTCCTGGAATTGTACACGTGACGGCTGTTTTAGCAACATCTGTGAGCAGGAGGTGACCCAGCTCCCGCTGGCCTCCTTCCTCCCCCGCTTTGGCTGGGCCGACACGTGCGGGGGCGGGGTGGTCCCGTTGCTGAGACACGCGAGTTGCGGCCAACACGTGGATCTGCCCGTGACTCAACCCCCACAAATTCTATTAATATCCCCGCCTCAGGAATAACCTTCATTCACTGGGTGCGGGAGAGCGCAGCGATGTTTCCTCTCTCTCTCTATGCCTCTCTCTCTAATGCGCGTCCTGCTGAATGGAAACTGACATGAAACAAACACAACGGGGGGGGGGAGAGGTTTTCTTTGCAAACATGAGTGCCCCCCCCCCCCAATTCCAGGATGGCTGGATGCGCAACGTTTAATTATTTAAAAAAAATAAATTTAGAGGACCCAATTCATTTTTTCCAATTAAGGGGCATTTTGTAGCATGGCCAATCGACCTAGCCTGCACATCTTTGGGTTGTGGGGGCGAAACCCACGCAAACACGGGGAGAATGTGCAAACTCCACATGGACAGTGACCCAGAGCCGCGATCGAACCTGGGATCTCGGCGCCGTGAGGCAGCAGGGCTAACCCACTGCGCCACCGTGCTGCCCTCAACGTTTAATTATTAATAGGCAATCCAAAACGTATTTGGAAGAGTACATTTCCCCAGCGCCTCATCTTCCCAAGTTGTAAACATTTTCCATCATGTCCCTTCTGTAAATTCGACTTTTGGTGCATTTTGAGTCACTGGGAGCGAGAGATAGGGATAGCCAGGTGGTACAGGTTACAATGAGGTGTAAATGCAACAACACGGTCCTTTTGAGGAGCAGTTGACTTCAGAGGAAGAAAAATAATCTTGTGCAGGAGGATTAATACGTGGACGTTGGGTTAAAATTGGGATCGACCTTGACAGTGATGCCCCGTGTGGTCAAATAGCTGACTGACACTGCTAGTTAAGGTCACCTTTGATGAATGACTATGCAGACATGGCTGTTTGCATCTGTGTAACCATAATCCAGCTCAAGATTTCTTTTTGTAAAAATAAATGTACTTTATTTGTACAATATCTGAAAGAATTTGATAAACATTTCAAAATGGTCACAGAAAGTGCAATAATATTCAGGTTTTCTGCATACGGCTTGTTGCACCCAAAATGCTTCAGTACAATCAAAAGATCGTGACAGATATTTCAAGCTGGTCATTCCAAAAGGTGCAATGGTATTTAAGTCCAGCACAAGATATTGCAGCATCAATGTTAAACACTAACTGTTGACAAATTAGATCTTGTCCAACGTCATTTTTCTGAGTTCAATTAATCTGGGCTGGATTGATGATTTCCCCTGGCCATTTTCTGAAGGCCGTTGGGTGGTTTGAGTGGGGTTTTACTCAGGGTGGTGACCAATTGTTTGACCTATTTACTCTGGCTCTAGATTCAATGCTGTAGCCATGTGAACCCACTTTAAGGAGGAATGAGGCTGGCATATCGGAGATTGTGGGTTATGGGGCGGCACGGTGGTTCAGTAGTTAGCACTATAGCCTCACAGCACCAGGGACCCGAGTTTGTAGAAGTCATGGAAGTCATAGAATCCCTACAGTGCAGAAAGGGGCCATTTGGTCCATTGAGCCTGCACTGATACTCTGGAAGAGCACCCTACCTAGGCCCACTCCCCCGCCCTAACCCCGTAACCCCACCTAACCTGCACATCCCTGGACACTAAGGGGAAATTTTATCATGGCCAATCCACCTAACCTGCACATCTTTGGACCAGAGTGCTTGGAGGAAATCCACGAAGACATGGGGAGACTGTGCAAACTCCACACAGTCACCCAGCTTTGGAATTGAGCCCGGGTCTCTGGCACGGTGAGGCAGCAGCGCTAACCACTGTGCCACCATGCCACCTGGCCTTGGGTGACTGTGTGGTGTTTGCATTTTCTCCTCGTGCCTGTGTGGGTTTCCTCCGGGTGCTCCGGTTTCCTCCCACAGTCCGAAGATATGCAGGTTAGGTGGATTGACCATGTTAAATTGCCCCTTAGTGTCTAAAGATGTGCAGGTTAAGTGGGGTTATGGGGTTCCAGATAGGCCGGGGGAGTGGGCTGAGGTAGGGTGCTCTTTTGAAGGGTTGGTGCAGACGTGATGGGCTGAATGGCAGCCTTCTGCACAGTATGATCGAATTCTGTGATGATCACAATTCTGTTCTTCATAGCAGTGTGAATCCTCCCGGTCACCTTAAAACACAGTAGGAGGTATTTCCTTTCACTGAAAGGTCCCTGAATATTGAACTGCTGATGAGGTAGTTCGGTAATGCCTCTAGTTAACCACTGCATCCCGTGGAAAAAGAACATTTTGATAGTACTGAGTAGTCAACCCCATACAAACAACAACTTGCATTTATATAGTGCCTTTGAATGTAGTGGATGGCAATGAAACAACATTTGGCACTGAGTCAGATATGAGAATACTAGGTTAGATGACCAAAAGCTTAGTCAAAGAGATAGTTAAGGGGTGCCTTAAAGTCGGAAAGATGTTGAGAGGTGGTTTAGGAAAGGAATTCCAGAGTTTAAAGGTTTAAGCGGCTGAAGGACACCTCAGGAGTCAATGCTGAAAATCAAGGCTGTTCAAGAGGCCAGAATCATAAACAAAATGTAAGGCTGGAGAAGGTTATGGTTATAGGAATGGGTGAGACGATTGACAGATATGAAAACAACAATGATAAGTCAAAAATTGAGGCGTTGCCAGAGGGAGAATCAAAGTAGGTCACAGAGCACAGCTATAATGGATGAAGGGGATTTAGTGAGAGTTGGATCGCAGTTTGGATAAGTTCGGGTTTGGGGAGGGTACCAACCAGGAATAATTGGAGCTTGGACGTAACGCAGGCATGGAAGAGATTTATTTTAGCAGCAGACAGGTTGAGCTTTGCACAAACCTCAAATACCCAAGTTTGCAACCAAACCCAGTTTTATGGTGTGCCCTATAAAATGGTTTGCTGCAATTCTGTTTTGCAGCAAATGAGCCTCAAACAGTTGGCAGCAATCCCAATGGTGAAACTGTAAACATGTATGCCTTGGCACTGCGAAGCATAATAAAGCTCCAGTTCAGTCACTGGGTTCCTGAGCTATAATAGGCTGGAATGTTGTAGCAATGAGAGATCAGCAGAATCCTACAATGGGTAGGGAGTGGAGAGTTGGGTGGTGGTGGCGGTGGTGGGGCGGGGGGGAGGAGGAGGAGGAGGTAAACCTCATTACAGTCAACAGAAAACACAAAGCAGGTCAGGGCAGCATCTGCAGGCAGATTGGGTCTCAAATGTGAATTTACTGATTTCTGTTTTTCAGATGTTACTTGACCTGCTAAATAATGGAAGCTTTTCTTCCTGTTTTTGTTTTCACATTTGCAGTATCTGCAGTACATCTGAGTCAATACTGATTTTTACTTTTCTTCAGTTTAGCAGAATAGTAACAGGACACAGTACAGACAGAGATGACTGTGACAAGGACATTCTGATATTTCAATTTGGTGCTTTTTTTTTGGTTGGGTTGGTTTAAAAACAAAAGCTGTAAACTTGATACCACAGTTGATTTGACTGCCAGTGCACTCCCATTCAATGAAGGGAGTATTCATGCAAATGTTTGCTCTATGTTGTTTTCCCCCGGGGGCAAGTTTCAGGTGTTCCTGCCCTGTCTTCAATGAATGGAAGTCAGTTGCGATTTCCAATTTTATTTTGGCCTACTTTTGTTCTTTTTCCCTTCCCCTGGGGGTGTTGACTTCTTGGTGGGGCATGGTTCCCCGGGCACTGGGCATTCTGGGACCTCTTGCCCATGTTGGCCATGATCTGCTGCTTTGATGTTTTGTTTTAGTGGTTCCGAAGTTCAGGTTCTGGAACAGCAACATCTGTCCTCTGGCTCCCCAGCCCTTCTACATTCAGGTTCATGGCTCCTCTGAGATACTTTTGTGGTGTTAAGGGAGGCAGTTTTAATAGTGTAAGCAGCGTTGAATCTAGGCTGGTTTAGGGGCTGGTTTAGCACACTGGGCTAAATAGCTGGCTTGTAATACAGAACAAGGCAGCAGCGCGGGTTCAATTCCCGTACCAGCCTCCCCGAACAGGCACCGGAATGTGGCGACTAGGGGCTTTTCACAATAACTTCATTGAAGCCTACTTGTGACAATAAACTATTATTATCTTGTGAACCACGCTACAGGAGAACTAAGTATAAACATGCAAGAGCAATGAGTGGTAGAAGGCTTTTCAGCCTCAGGAGGCATCGCAGATGAGCCTGATATCTTGCTTATTTGATGGCCAGAGTATGAAATCCAGCATATTTTCTTTTCTTGGACCAATTAGATTTGAGCATATTGGGCAAGTACTATCATGTTTTTAAAAACTCAAACTCAAGTACTATATGTTTATCATCCTGTCCTTCTGTTACAGGTGGAGTGATCACCTATATTGGACCAAACAGCACCTCTTCGAGTCCAGTACTGTTGTATAGTGATAACTCCAATAGTAGTTTCCAGTCTGTGTCCCAATCATGTTCTCCATTGCCACCGTCACCCAACACCGCTGGCTCCCAGGATGGCAAACACTACATAAGTAACTCGACGGGATCCGGCGAGGATTGTCCAACCATTGGGCCCTTCAGCAATCTGAAGCTTTCCACAGAAGAGGGAACCAACATTTCCACCTCAAAGAGTAGCTCTGGAATCACCAGTAAGTAATCCCAATGTCTTTTTCCTCCTTCTGTTTGACATCATTGAGTGGCATAGCCTCTCCTTTTCCCTCCAACAAAAAAGTAACTCTTAAATTGACCACAGATTGATAAAGAGTAATATATTTCTGGAGGCTTGCCTGCTTTTTGAAGCACTCCCAGATCATTTCCATAGAATCCCTACAATGCAGAATGAGGCCATTCAGCCCATCGAGTCTGCACCAACCCTCTGAAAGAGCACCCCACCTAGGCCCACTTCCCCGCCCTTTCCCCATAACCCCAGTTAACCTCACATCTTTGGACACTAAAGGGCTATTTTGCACGGTCAATCCACCTAACCTGGACATCTCTGGATGTGGGAGGAAAGCGGGCACCCAAAGGAAATCCAGGGAGACACAGGGAGAAAGTGCAAACTCCAGTCACGCGAGGCCGGAATTGAACCCAGGTCCCTGGCGCTGTGAGGCAGCAGTGCTGACCACTGTGCTGCCCCTCCAAAAGAAGCCTACCTCTTGAGTTTACTTTCAGTTTCTCCTTTACCTGCTGCTCAGCCTCCTGTAAAATGCTCTGAGATATTCTTTCACATGAAGGGCAACACGGTAGCATTGTGGATAGCACAATTGCTTCACAGCTCCAGGGTCCCAGGTTCGATTCCGGCTTGGGTCACTGTCTGTGCGGAGTTTGCACATCTTCCCCGTGTGTGCGTGGGTTTCCTCCGGGTGCTCCGGTTTCCTCCCACAGTCCAAAGATGTGCAGGTTAGGTGGATTGGCCATGATAAATTGCCCTTAGTGTTCAAAATTGCCCTTAGTGTTGGGTGGGGTTACTGGGTTATGGGGATCGGGTGGAGGTGTTGACCTTGGGTAGGGTGCTCTTTCCAAGAGCCGGTGCAGTCTCGATGGGCCGAATGGCCTCCTTCTGCTCTGTAAATTCTATGTTTGCTATCAATTGGTTTACAATGCAAGTTGTAAAAATAAAATTCCGGTTAATCAAGAAGAGGTACTGAAAGCTGAATGACCCCATCATAAACGCTTTAACATCTTTCCCGATGCATCTTCTGCTGAAATCGAATTTTAAAGTATTTTTTGGAAATTAATAGTTTCAAAAAGTTTTTGTCTAAGAGAAGAATTTGAAAATATGTCCAGGGTCAGGAGCTGACCTATTGGAGATCCACCGTCTTTCTGCTGGAGGGGAACAGCTTGGGTAGGGATAGAGTGCGCTGTTCCTTGTTAAACAGAATGGGATCTATCCAGAGTGATTCGCTATACACCGCATCCTAGGTGTCAGCCGGGAGGCTGGAGGATGGTGTTGGATTTCCAAATCTGACAAGTTGGAAAATTATCTACCCTAACTAACACCCCTGGGGTGAATGATTTTGATTGGAAGCCCATCTCCCTATCAGGAGAGATGTATAAATATGCTTAACAGAAGCTGAAGCTGCCAGAGCTAATCACGTTTCTTGAATCAATGTTAATTCATTTCCATTATCTGACCGTGAGGCTTGGGCTTCAACGGTAGAATGGTTGATGATTTACCAGGGAAATCTTCTCCCTCTTACCTTCAACCACATTCTCATCTCGTCAGTGGATGCTGACCTATGCTGGGGTCTCTTCCAATGTTGCTGGTCTCACACTGCACCTTGCCCAAGATTTAATTCTTAAGTATACAAACCTAGATTGCAAGTTGGCAAGCCAGTTAATCGTGGAGGGGTGGGACTTGCATCCTGCTTGTGCATGCGTGTTTTCCAGTAGAGGTCACTGGATAGCAATCAGGAGAAGAAAATGCTGGTTTCCTTAATCTAGGAGTCATTGCGATCAATTGTAATAACCCAACAGCCAGTCCATCAGAGATCAGCTAACAACACAGGTCAAGGATTCAAACCTGGCCCTCACCCTTGGTCTATGTGGCCACGTTCCACTTTGTACCAGGACAGTGAAGTCACACCTTCATTGCGAGCCCATGTTCTCACCTTGACACTGCTTGAAGGCATTGGCTGTTGACAGTTCTCTAAAGATGAATATGTAATAGGCTGTTTACAATTTGACAAAACCTCTCATCATTTCTATTTGTTCTTCTTTCATCTAGAAATCAGTGGAATGATTCTGCTGTGTAAAGTGTGTGGGGATGTAGCCTCTGGTTTCCATTATGGAGTACATGCCTGTGAAGGTTGCAAGGTAAGTTACAGGAGAAGACCATACCAGTATGCATCCACGCGTGCAACTATGTAAATGCATGCATATGCACAGACGTGGCCTGTGTTTACACAGGTACACAGTATGTTTCTGAATGGCTTAGTTAGCAAAGACATTGTGTAAGACATTCCTCTGCCATTCAAAGACATTTCTAGCTTTAATCTGACCTCAGCTGGGGCTGGACATTGCCATTGGTTTCATGGTCTCTGGGACCAAGAAGGGATCAAGTCTGCCAGAGTTCCAATCCCTACCCTTGATCCACAGAACACCACTGAAAGGTATTCACGTGGAGATCTGAAACGAGGACAGGATTGGTCACTTTTGTCTGTGATTCCCTGCATGACAACAGCAATGATTTACGTTTATGTAGCACCTTTAACATAATAAAACATTCCAAAGTGCTTCACAGGAGCGTTATAAAACAAATTGAGACACCAAGCCACATAAAGAAATATGAGGCAAAATGGCCAAAAACTTGGTTGAAGAGGTAAGTTTTTAGTGAGTACCTTAGAGGAGGCAGGCAAGGGGGAGAGGTATAGGGAGAACATTCCAGAGCTTAAGGCCTCGGCCTAGACAGCTGAAAACAATGTCACCAATAATAGCGTGATTGTAATTGGGGATGTTAAAAATGCTGAGTTAGAGGAGCACCGATATCTCGGAGGAATGTGGGACTGGAGGAGATTACAGAGATAGGGAGGGTTGAGGCCATGGAGGGATTTGAAATAAGGATGGAAATGTTAAAATCAAGACATTGTTTAACCAGGAATCAATGTAGGTCAGTGACACAAGTGAATAACCTATTTTTCTTGCATGGCATGTGGGCATCAGTGAACCAATGGGTATTTACAACAATTGGTGTTGGTTGTCATGGTCACCATTAGTGAGAATATATTTATTTTTAAAATTTATTCTTTTAAATTTAGAGTACCCAATTCATTTTTTCCAATTAAGGGGCAATTTAGCGTGACCAATCCACCTACTCTGCACATCTTTGGGTTGTGGGGGCGAAACCCACGCAAACACGGGGAGAATGTGCAAACTCCACACGGACAGTGACCCAGAGTTGGGATTGAACCTGGGACCTCGGCGCCATGAGGCAGCAGGGCTAACCCACTGCGCCACGTGCTGCCCTACTGAGAATTTATTAATTGAATTTGATTTTTACCAATTATCATGGTGGGATTCGAACCCATGTCCCGAAGCCTCTGGGCCCAGTTGAGTGCTGCAATACTTCCATTGTCCTGAAAGCCCAAATGCGCTGCCACTTAACCAGTGCTTCTTGGTTTGATTTGTTTTCCCCCTTGCTCTTGCAAATCTTGTTGGTGTCCTGCAATTTGGGCATTGGCCCTTCACCAAGGTTTCTTACTGAAAATCGCCTCGGTATTCATTGGCTGGTCAGCTAAACGTGTTGTTTTGGTTGATGTTGAGTCACACGGTATTTTTTCCCCCATTGCAGGGCTTCTTCAGGCGGAGCATTCAGCAGAACATCCAGTATAAGAAGTGCCTCAAGAACGAGAACTGCACCATCATGCGAATCAACAGGAATCGTTGCCAGCAATGCCGCTTTAAGAAGTGTCTTGCTGTCGGCATGTCCAGGGACGGTAAGTCTCTTTTTCCTTCTCCTGTTTCACATTTGACGGAGCCAAGGAATGGATGGCGAGAAAGCAACACATTGGCCAACAGTGTCCAGACATTTAAGTTGAAAATATAACTTTAATTGCATCATTGCCTTTCCATTAAAATCGCCTACCTGTATTTATTGCCACCACATTGAGAAGCACCTGCTTCTAGATGCATCTTACGGTGGTCTCAAGCTGAGCTGATAGGCATTGTCCTTATTCGCTCCTTTAAGGTAGCGCAGATCACTACTAGATTGAATGTAGTTTCCCATCTAATGGACTGGATGAGTATCTGTGTGTCATGAGGTGTTGGAATGTCTGGATTTAACCCAGGCAACACAACTGCCAGGTGGGAAGGTGGTGGCCCAGTGGTATTCTCACTGGACTAATTATCCAGAGACCCAGGGTAATGTTCTGGGGACCACGGTTCGAATCCCGCCATGGCAGATGGTGTAGTGTGAATTAAAAGTCAAATCAAGACATTTAACCATTGTCGATTGGAGCCATCTGGCTCACCAATGCCCTTTAGGAAAGGAAATCTGCCGTCCCTACCTGTTCTGACCTACTTGTGACTCCAGATCCACAGCAATGTGGTTGACTGTTAAATGCCCTCTGAAATGCCCCAGCAAACCACTCCGATCAAAGGCAATTAGGCAACAAATGCTGGCCCAGCCTGTGATGTCCACATCCTATGAATTATTTTTTTTAAAGTGTGTGATGTCTTGAATGGTTGCAGAAACAAGTTGAATTAAGGGTAACGTGTTGCCTTCCTTCCCAATTAGCGGTGCGCTTCGGGCGCATTCCCAAGCGAGAGAAGCAAAGAATGTTGGCGGAGATGCAAAGTGCCATGAATAATATGGTGAACAATCAGCTGAATGGAGAGCTACAAAATGAAATCCAGCCCCAGCAGCAGAACTGGCAACTCCAGCCACCTCTGGCAGGTCCTGTCCAACCACCACAGCAGGAACAGTCATCCCCCAGCCTCCATCCCCAGCAGCAACACAACCCCCAGCAGTTATACTGTCCCAGCACCGAAGCCTCAATGGAAGAAGTCATCTACACTATTTCCAGGGCACATAAAGAGACCTTTACCTATGCCCATGACAAGTTAAAGCAAACGACTGCTGCCTGCCGACACAACATCGAACTGACGAACCACAATGCCAATTGCTGCCTGAACGGGTACCACGTCAACGGAATGAACACCATCTATCATCAGGAGAACAATATCTTCCACAAAACCAATAATGGTGGACTGAAGAATATGTGTTACCCATCTTCCTTCTCCAACGGTCACACTAATGGGCACATCAGTGGACATTACCAAAATCAGACCAATGGACAAAAATTACACACTAGAAACGCGTACACTGCCAATGCCGAGATAGAGACTGACAATGGGAGGACCTGCCCATGGAAAGGAGTAAACAGTGTTATTCTGGTACGGTATTGCCCAACCTGTGTCTAATTTTGTGAAACATGGCAGCCACCTGATCAGATTCCTCTGAACAGGAACCCCATTAAATATGTTTGCAGATAATAAATTATTTTCCCAATGAAATACTAATAAACTAAGTATTTGCACAGTGGTTAGCACTGCTGCCTCACAGTGCCAGGGACCTGGGTTCGATTCTGGTCTTGAGTGTCTGTGGGGAGTTTACACATTCTCCCCATGTCTGCGTGGGTTTCCTCCGGGTGCTCTGGATTCCTCCCACAGTCCAAAGATGTGCAGGTTAGGTGGATTGGCCACGATTAAATTGCCCCTTAAGTGTCCAGAGATGTGTAGGTTAGGCGAGGTTACGGGGATAGGATAGAGGATTGGGCCGAGGTAGAGTGGTCTTTCAGAGAGTCAGTGCAGACTCGATGGGCCAACTGGCCTCTTTCTGGGATTCTATGGTTCTCTAATCGAATCGATTTTCTGAATAAAAAGGTGGTTTGGGAGAAAAAAAGAGCTTAAAAATCACCATTATTTAGATTCAAGAGCAATTAATAGAAAACCACAATATGTTAATTTGTTGAGTTTTGATAAATTGTTTGATTAGCATAATCATATAAACATTGACATCAAGATCTAAAGTAGATTGTACGGTCACTTGAATGTCATTCCTCTGTTATTTAAATGTTAAGGAATGTGCTATTTCTCTTATGCTGCCCCGTCATACAGGAATTACAAGGGGTGCCATAGAGAACGTTCTCTATTTTGCTAATCATTGAGCTGACTTTGTCCCTGGAGGGTGTTTGCATCAGCTCAGTGGTAGGGCACCCACAGGGCTGGCTTCACCTTTCTGAACACCCTGAGCAGATTGCCATTGGTGACCCAGTCTGCCAGCTAACCAAGTAATGAACGAGCAGCTTGGAGGGAGAGTTTCCCAGAACTGAGAAACACGACACTCGCTGTCCTTGCTCACATTGTTGTTGGTTTCTTTTAGCTAGGCAGCGGGGTCTTGCTGCTGGTTGGTTGCCCACACTGGTTGAGCAAACATTCAAAGAAGTGAGCCCAAGTGATCGGGAGGGGAAAATAAAAAAAAGAGATTAATTAAAAGTCACATTTTTTTCTCTCTCTCTCTCTCTCTTCAGGCCTGTCCGATGAACATACAGCCACATGTAGAAGGCAATCGATCAGTACAACAGATCTGGGAGGATTTCTCCTTGAGTTTCACACCAGCTGTCAAAGAAGTGGTCGAGTTTGCAAAACTTATTCCGGGGTTCAAGGACCTGTCCCAGCATGACCAGGTCATCCTGCTGAAAGCTGGAGCGTTTGAGGTAAATCACGGGATTAGAGGATCTGCTTTTGAGGCACACGCAATACCTAATTGTGAAAAGTTAAATATCAGAAGTTGGGTTAATTCCAAAGTTCATTACTAAACTTGGGAGAGCAAAAATTAGTTAATTTACATGCAACCTACTAGATGATTATGTCTGTACTCTTGGGTGGAGTAAATGCAATGGCAAAAAATTTAGCAGGGTCAGGTTTTGAGTCCATTCAGTTTTGGGGCTAGAACTTGAATTTAATTTGTTCTTTTGGGTGGAATGAATGTCTAAAACGCTGCGGGTTTGGAGTAATTCTGAATCCGTGTTGCCTGTACTTGTATCAGGCACACACAGTATAAATGTGATGTTGGTACACTGCATGGCCAAGGGTTAACTGGACACCACTGGAATCTGGTCTGCAACAGTTATGAAGAAATGTTGCTATAATAACTCAGTCCAGGGCGCAGTGGGTTAGCACTGCTGCCTCATGGCGCTGAGGTCCCAGGTTCGATCCCGGCTCTGGGTCACTGTCCATGTGGAGTTTGCACATTCTCCCCGTGTTTGTGTGGGTTTCTCCCCCACAACCCAAAAAATGTGCAGGCTAGGTGGATTGGCCATGCTAAATTGCCCCTGAATTGGAAAAAATGAATTGGGTACTCTAAATTTAAGTTTAAAAAAAAACTCAGTCCGCAGGTGGCCCAGCTTATTAAATTGTGCCTATGTTCTTTGGAGTTTATATAAATGAAGGGCAATCTCGTTGAAACATACAAGATTCTGATGGGGCTTGATAGGGTGGACGCTGAGGGATTATTGCCACTGGTTGGGAAGTCTATAACGTGGGGCAGGGGTGGGGGGGGGGGGGGGGGTGGGGGGGTGCACAGCCGCAGGATAAGGGCCCCATTTAGGACTGAGACGAGGAGAAATTTCTTCCATCAAATGGTTGTGAATCTTAGGAATTCTCTACCCCAGAGGGTTGTGCATGCTGCATCATTGAATACATTTGAGGCTGACCCTAGATCAGCCATGATTGTATTGAATGGCGGGGCAGACTCGCCAACCCACATGGTCCACTCCTCCTCCCATCCCTGTGTTAACACATAGGCGGCAGGGCTCAGGGTTTGACCACCAGTCTCCATTTAGTGAGTTTTTAGGATGCAGGCAAGGGAGATTCCAATGGGGAAGGAGGGTAAAAGAACTCATGAAAGTCTAGGTGTTGCCTCCTCACACCAATGGGAAAAAATGAAGGTGGGGACATAAAAGTTTGGTGACAAAAAAGTAGCACACAACATATTGACTCGATCTCAGAATTTATTGGCGTGATTTATCCAAAAAATCTCTTAAGTGTCATTTTGGGTGATCTTGGGGCTGTCTTTCCCACCGGCCTTTTGGGTGCGATCCACACCGTTAATCACCCACACTCAGTCATTTTTTGGGGCCTTGCGGAGTTTCTCCCTGGTCAAACCCACATTTAGAATCTTTTTCAGCGATGGGGAGCTGAACTCGCCGGCAGGATCGGCTCCGCCGAGATCTGGCCGCCATTTTGAAAGGGCACCCTGCTATGAAGTTGCTGAGTGTTCCCCAATTTTCAGGCCCCTGCATACCCACCCCTCACCCCCCCCCCCCCCCCCCCCCCCCCCACCTTTCCCCCTTTATGGGCATGGAGGTTCCTGCATGCCAGAGGGAAAGCCAGGGTGCCACCCTGCCCTGTCCTGACCACCCAGAGGTCTCCAATAGCCTGGGAAACTTCCCAGCTGCCGTTATCCCTGGTCCACATTTGTGTGAACCTGTACTAAACGGTGAGGTCGAGGCCTCTCTGGGGAGGCCATTAGTTTCTGGGAACCCAGAGAATCCGGCGCCTTCATATTTAAATGAGACTATTTAAAAAATACTGATCTGGATCTCGCCCAATGCGAACAAGATCCAGATCGCAATGTTTCGTGAGGTTCGGTTGAATCTCGCGAGACGTCTCGAGCATCATGAACCTCGTGAGATTCAATGGCCTCGTCGCAACACCAAATCTGGTGTGACGAGGCCGTTAAATCGCCCCCGTTAATTAAGAAACCATTAAAAAAAAAATTTAGAGTACCCAATTCATTTTTTCTAATTAAGGGGCAATTTAGCATGGCCAGTCCACCTACCCTGCACATCTTTGGGTTGTGGGGGCGAAACCCACACAAACATGGGGAGAATGTGCAAACTCCACACGGACAGTGTCCCAGAGCTGGGATCGAACCCGGGACCTCAGCGCCGTCAGGCAGCAATGCTAACCACTGCGCCACCTTGTTGCCCTTAAGAACTCATTTTGATTTGACGAAGTCAGAAGCAATTTCTCATACGTGAAACAACTCGCAAGCATGCTGAATCATCAGGAAGACAAATTGTGTTTTCACCGAGACTGGGGTACATTTATGTATTTGCAATGTATATCTGCAGTGTAATTTGTAGTGTACGTTCGCTGCAGGAAAAGCCCACTTCTGAAGGGCACTTACATATGATTGCTTTGACCCATTTGCACGGCAGGTCCTGATGGTGAGGTTTGCATCGCTGTTCAACATGAAGGAGCAGACCGTCACATTTATCAGTGGAACCACATACTCCATCGAAGAGCTGCGGGGCATGAGGATGGGAGATCTGCTCAACTCCATGTTCGACTTCAGCGAGAAACTGAGCTCCTTGCACCTCAGTGAGGAAGAGCTGGGTCTGTTCACTGCCGTTGTGCTGGTCTCTGCAGGTAAGGACTGGGGGGGGGGGGGGGGGGGGGGGTGGTCAGGGGGGTGGTCAGGTACTGGAGGTTGAGGTTCTCTTTCCAAGGGCGAGCGGAACCAGTCCTGAATCTTGGCTGATTTGATGCAACTTGTAGAATGGGCCCGGAAGCCAATTAATTATAATGGTTGCCTTGGCGCCCCAGCTGAGAGTTATGTCAAATATGGTTTGAGCAGCTCAGCGCACTGTGGGTTTGCTTAACCCCCTTGGGCCTGCAGACA
Source organism: Scyliorhinus torazame (assembly GCF_047496885.1). Taxonomy (NCBI): domain Eukaryota; kingdom Metazoa; phylum Chordata; class Chondrichthyes; order Carcharhiniformes; family Scyliorhinidae; genus Scyliorhinus; species Scyliorhinus torazame. The sequence continues at coordinate 117,311,648 of NC_092727.1, forward strand.
AGCCCTGTATTGATGTTTTGCCTCCATGCCAGCAGTAACTTTGTCAGCATGTCTGGGAACAACAACTGGATGGGGAGATTCCCTGATGTCTAGTGTACAGCTGAACCCAGAAAATATAGAAAACATGACTGTTGTTAGCAGGTTTCACGCTCCTTAACTAGCTCAGTTTACCACAAAGACCAGCAGCCCCATGTTCCTGTCAGCTCGTCCTAACACACAGCATGTTGACTAGGTCTCAGAATTTGTTGGGCTGCATTCTCCCTCGACCACTCCACCGGGGGTTGTGGTAGCAGGAATAAGGCCCCAGCTTCACGGGGCCAGCCAGTTGATTGATGTGGTGACGGTTTTGGTGACTAATTAGCGACTGTGGGGATGGGAGCAGAGGTGGGTCAACTCAAGTGCAGGGCCTAATTTAAACTCACATCCATGGCCATTACTGTGACCGCTGTTCGAATATTCACGCGGCAGAGTGAGAGATCACAAAGCACTTGATTTGCATAGTTCCTCAGCAAAACCAGAGGCCTAGCTGCCTACCTTGAGGTCAGCTGGCAGCCCAGTTGTCCTTGGCAACCATGCCCCATGATCTTCTGAGATGGCTATGCCAGGAGGGTGTTTTCTATTGTCTCTCTCCCTCGCTCTCTGCCCTGCCTTCCTGCCATTTCCACTGTTTGTCAATGCTGGACACTATCGCTGCACTGTTCACGCCTTCAAGGACCCCCGGGGTCAGCATGACTGGCTCCTTGCTGTCTACCAGCCTCCCATAGAATCCCTACAGTGCAGAAGGGGCCCCATTGGGTTGGCACTGAACCTTCAAAAGAGCACCCTATCTAGGCCCAATTCCCTGTCCTATTCCCTGTCCTAGTCCTGCAACTCCACCCGAAGGGGCATTTAGTGCATGACCAGTCCACCTAACCTGCACATCTTCGGATTGTGGGAGGGAACTGGGGCACCCGGAGGAAACCCACGCAGACACAGGAGAAAGTGCAAACTCCACACAGATAGTCTCTCTCTCTCTCCCCCCCCCTTTAATGTACTCCTCAACCACGTTAATCGGGGTCTGGAGGTGTTGTTGGACTTGTGACGCCACCTTCTCTCTGCAGGATTCTTTCTGATCGGCAGGAGCGAGGTTGGAATACTGGCGGGGCCTGAACACTCAGCTCATTGTGTTCTTTTCCTGAATAAGCAGCAATTCTCAGGGGTGAGGGCAGGTTTGGCTTGCTCTTCTACACTTCCTCGCTCCGTTTTGGGAAGGGGAAGGGGGGACTATTTAAAAAAAAAGACGAGTTTGCCGTCAGTTTAGGGAGTGAACGGTGAACTTGCCTGCTCTCCAATCGCTTTTCATGCCGATAACTTTCAATGCTGCTTGATCCGACTTAACCATCCTGTCTCCATTCTCTTTATGCTCTCAGATCGTTCTGGAATCGAGAACGTCACCTCGGTGGAACAGCTCCAAGAAACGCTCATCCGAGTCCTGCGAGCACTGATAATGAAGAATTACCCCAACGAGGCCACGCGCTTCACTAAGCTGCTTTTGAAACTGCCAGACCTCCGCACTCTGAACAACATGCACTCGGAAAAGCTGTTGGCCTTTCGGATAGACCCCTGAAATTTTCCGTCAAACCATAGCCATACCAGACTTATCTCCGCTACATTTTTAAAGCAATTTTTATTTATATTTCAACGAACGCTTGGCTGACATGTTGCAAAGCATCCTGTAAATATCTGTACATTTCAGCTGTCAAGGGAGTGTAATATATTCTTATAAGGAATGTTCTACAAATCAATATATTTAAAATGTCCTTTGGGACCTAGGATATGTCTGCATACCTGAGCTTGATGGTAGAACTAACTGCGAGTTTATCTGCTTACTGATTGGGAGTACTGTATAAAAGGCAATTGAACAGTGTGCAGGCAATGATCTGCAGTGCCCGTTGATCTATTGCCCATCTCACATGTCCTCTTTGACTAATTACCGGTCTAACATAGTGTCAGAATCCACAGCGAACCCCAGCACTGTACTCTCATTGAAGACGATCATCGTGTTAGCAGTCACGCCGCAGTGACACCATTCCTGAAGCTTCATCCTGACCACTTTAGAAGTCAAAAGACCAAGAGTGACTTGCTGCCATTCTTAGCTTCAACACCAGAGGAAATCAGCTGAAACCCATCTCACCTGATACAATTTTATTTGCTCGACAAATAATGTTTCATCGTGTGACTATTCACGGTTTAGCCTGAAGCCCCAAACTGCTCCAGACATTTCACAGGAAGCAATGAGGCGATCAAACTCAAGTCGTGACGCGCACCTCTTGAAGCTTGCGTTAAACGACAGGAATTGTTTGTGAGGAAGTTGCTGCATGTTTGTGGTTTACTTGTACTTAAGATCTCTACTGAAGATTCAACAGATCAGCTGTCTAACCCCCCCCCCCCCCCCCCACCCACCCTTTAAAACCTGTGAGCTAAAGAAACAAGAAGACCCCAGATTGCACCCTTCCGATCTGCTGCGTCAGCTGTCACAGTGGCAGAGATGCCTACAACTGGCCTCTGTTGCCTGGGCTAGGGAATGGGGCGTAGGGGGGAAGAGAATAACCATGGTCTCTATCCCTGTTGGGAAATGCATGCAGGTGTAGGTTTTGTGGTTGGTGTTAATGCTTCAATAGATTGAGAAGCTTGTGTATTGCTGAAATAAGAAGGTGTCACAGTTTTTTGTATCGCACCTATCAGGACAGACACAAGAATGCCAAATTTCAAAGGGGTCAATAATAATGATAATAATCACTTATGTCACAGGTAGGCTTCAATGAAGTTACTGTGAAAAGCCCCTAGTTGCCATATTCCGGCGTCTGTTCAGGGAGGCTGGTACGGGAATTGAACCCGCGCTGCTGCCTTGTTCTGCATTACAAGCCAGCTATTTAGCCCACTGTGCTAAACCAGCCATGCTGCATGAGTAATGGATTCCGATTTGTTGACAAATACACTCTGGTCGAGACTTTGCCATGGAAAATGCACCAGGGAAGTATTGTCCCGTATCTGTTTAGAGGCGCAATATCTGGACTTTTTTACCTTTGAAATGGGGTGTTCTTGCATCTATCCTGATGAAGGTAAACTGAAAACCTTCCACAGCATGAATTTTTTCCAGCAATACTTAAGTTGAAAAGCCTGCTGACTACCAGGCTCCCACACAAAGAAAGGACACTTAGAGTGAGATACTGAAAGGGCTTCTGATGTCCATGAACTATCTCCCAACACCATTAGTGTGGAAGGAAATGTTTCAAACTTAAAAATACAACGATAAACCTGTGTGGCCGTTGCAACTGGGCTGAACTTGCTCTCGATAAATAAATTTACTACATCTGTCTCAATGTAGTTCAATAATTGATGTGTATGTGAATCCAGATGAATTCATTAACAATTTCTAAAAATAAAATAACGAATGCACTGAGTTAAATAACAAAATGAATCTCCGTGTCATTTGGCAGTAATATCGTTGATCGAATTTCGCAACTCCTGTTCGTGCTACTGTGTGTTTGCGTCGCTTGGGAGGACTGTAGAATTGGGAATTTGGGATCCCTTCACCTCTGTTTGTTCTAACTGGGAACCTTTTTTTTACTTCTTAAAATGTTTCCAAATAAGGGGCAATTTAGCGTGGCCAATCCACCTACCCTGCACATCTTTGGATTGTAGGGGTGAGACCCATGCAGACACGGGGAGAATGTGCAAATTCACACGGACAGTGACCTGGGGCCGGGATCGAACCCGGGTCCTCGGCGCCGTGAGGCAGCAGTACTATCCACTGCGCTACCGTGCTGCCCTAACTGGGCAACTTAGGTGAAAGGTCAATAGTCAAAGTGCAGGACAGCAGGAATATGGAAGAGATTCGGAGGGAAAAGCAAATTGTATAAAAAGGAAGTCTATAAGGATTCCATAACGGGAGCTGAAGGCAGCAAAGGATACACAGTTTTGAGTTCCGGGAAGGAATGAGTTAAGAATAAGAGACAACATATTGAGCCACAAATAGCTTTTATTGCGCCCGGGCCCCAGGGTTCCCGCAACGCGGTTATTATGTATAAAACTGTTTGGACTCATAAAGACGTCTAAAAATAGGTCTTCCCAGCAGTCGGTCTTAGTGAGTCCTTGTTTTATATTTAGCATGAGCAAGCTGTGCCGGGGAAGAACATGCATTTATAAAGCACATTTCACAGCCTCTAGGCTTCCCAAAGTGGTTTGCAACCAATTGAATACCTTTCAGCAGTGACTTCGCTTTTAACAAAAAAAAGTAAGGAACATGGCAGCCATTTAACGCACAGCAAAATCCCCCAAAGTGGGGTTTAGTAAATAGCTAGATCATCAGTTTTAGTGGTGCTATTCGAGGGATGAGTATTGGCTGGGACAGCAGCCTTGCCCTTTCCTGGAGTAGTGCCATAGGAGGTTATACATCTACACGAGACATCAGTTTAACCTTTCATTTTGACAGGTAGCATCTTTTGACAGTGCAGTACTCCCATCAGCACTACACCGCAATGCCTCGTCTGCTCAAATCGCTTGAGTGGGGCTTGAAAGCTAAACCTTTCACTGAGACATCCGTAAGCCTCTCAAAAGCAAAGCCTGGCACTCCAGGAAGTCAGCAGCGCTCATGCAGGTATTGGGGAATATAATAGCACACTTAATAATTTCTTTTTAAAAATATTTTTATTAAGGTATTTGAAAATTTTAATAAAAATAACATAGACAATGACATCAACATGGCATAATAAACGTTTCCCCCATCTCAATCTTCACACACCCCAACCATAAAACAACAATCCGACACGATTCCCCCCCCACCCCGGAATACTGCATCTGCTGACATTTTAATTTTCCCCGAGAAAGTCAACGAGCGACTGCCACCTCCGGGTGAACCCGACCATTGACCCTCTTAGGGCGAACTTTATTTTCTCGCGACTGAGAAACCCAGCCATGTCACTAACCCAGGTCTCTACACTCGGGGCTTCGAGTCCCTCCACATTAACAAGACCCGTCTCCGCTACCAGGGAGGCAAAGGCCAAAGGCGTCAGCCTCCTTCGCCCCCTGAACTCCCGGCTCTTCCGACACTCCAAAGGTCACTACCTCTGGACTCGGCACCACGTGTGTTTTTAGCACCGTGGACATTGCCTTAGCAAAACCCTGCCAAAACCCTCTAAGCTTCGGGCATGCCCAAAACATGTAGACATGATTTGCTGGGCTTCCCGCGCACCTCGCGCACCCATCTTCTACCCCGAAAAACCTGCTCATCCAAGCCGCTGTCACGTGTGCCCGGTGGACTACCTTAAATCGTACCAGGCTGAGCCTGGAGCACCCTTAATAATAATGGTGTTGCAAGAGATGGTAGCATAGACCACAGCACAATGTTTTGGTAATTAAGAACACACAGAGGTGGGGGAGGCATTGACCATGTGGCCCCTTGAACTTGTTTCAGCATTCAGTAAAATCATGGCTGATCTTTTCTGCCCACACCTGACATGCTCGATTCCCCAAGACACCAAAAATGTGTCTATCCCAGCCTCAAATATATTCCTTTTCATTTTTTATAACTTTAGAGTACAATTATTTTTTAATCCCAATTAAGGGGTCAGTCCACCTACGGGGCACATTTTTGGGTTGTGGGGGTGAGACCCACGCAGACACGGCGAGAATGTGCACACGGACAGTGACCCGGGGCCAGGATCAAATCTGGCTCCTTGACCCCCCGTGAGGCAGCAGAGCTAACCGCTGTGCTGCCCTGACTCAAATATATTCCACAATGGAACATCCACAATCCTCTGTAACGGAAAATTCCAAAGATTCGCAACCCTTTGATGAAGATGTTTATCCTTAACTCAGTCATGAATGATTGTCCCCTTAGTCCCCTGCCCCTGTGTTCTGGATTTCCCAGCCGACAGAAACAACCTCACAGTGTCCTCCCTGTTAAACCCATTCAGAATGTGGGCACCATCTACCCAATGGGAACAGAGCCCCGTAGCGCCGGAAACACCACTCTATTGAACGGCCATTTGGATCGATTGGAGCCTTAGCGGGGAATGTGCTGTCTCACTCTAATATGCAGATTTGCCAGAAAGTAATCCCGCCCGCAATGGGTGGGAGTCACATCATGATGAGGCAATCTACCTAACCTGCACATTTTTGGACTGTGGGAGGAAACCAGAGCACCCGGAGGAAACCCACGCCGACACGGGGAGAACGTGTTCACCACTGTGCTGCCCCAATGTATTCCAATCCCCTTGCAAGAAAGGTCAACATGCCATTTGCCTTCCGAATTGCTTGCTGTACAAATTCCCTATCCATGCTAACGTATCACCTCGAACTCCATGAGTCATTATCTTGCCATTTAACATTTTGAGTGACAAATGGCCTTTTGGAAATATAGGTACAGCTAGTCATCGGAAACTCAGTTGGAGGAACTAGAGAGAAAAGGTCAAAGGAGAATTGAACATAAAAGGAGGGAAGCAAGCTGGCAATGGGGAACAACTGGAGCTAGAGGCGGAAGGATCTTTTATTGCACAGAAGTCTTTGCAACCCAGCAGATGCCAGTTCAAAGCAACACATCATTTCAGTAGAACCGAATAAAACATAACTGACCAATAATGTGTATTAGGAGTACAGCAAGTTTGGACAACCCAGTGAATATGACTACAGGCCTGTTTTCCTTTCCTTTCTCTTTAAAAAAAAATGTATTTTATTACCAACATGTATCAAAACCGGTTACAACACATAAACACCCCGGGAAACATACTTCCCAGCAATCAATTATACAGTTTGTACAAATTTGTTCCCCCTTTTCAGCTGTCAATAAAAGCATCCAGTACCCCTGCCTGCAAGCTGAGGAGTAGTCCAGGCAGTAGAGTGAAATATCTCTGCACTACCACTTTCCCGGACCAGCCTCCCGAACAGGCGGCAGAATGTGGCGACTAGGGGCTTTTCACAGTAACTTCATTTGAAGCCTACTTGTGACAATAAGCGATTTTAATTTCATTTCATTTCATTACCCTTCCCTAACATCTGCTGCCTCAGGCTCAAGTGTTTAAAGCAGCAACTGTTACAAGTGTCACCGGCTTCCACGAAAGCCAAGTATATTTCAAGAGGCTTCAAATCCCCTGACAGCATTTGAATTGCAAATCTTCCATTCAATTTCACACAGCAATACATTGTATAAGCCAGTGATAGACAGTTATATTATTCCAAAGATGATGCTTGGTGGATTGTTAATCTATCTTTCCCTTCATGCTTGAAGGCACCTCAAGTACCTGCTTTGATGCTAACCACAATGTTTATAAACACTTGCCATGATTGCTAGTTCCTCACCACATCAAAAACAGCTAAGTGCTTTCACTTCCAAACATTTGTCGAAAAGCCCACTAAATAATTCAAATAATTCAACAGTCTTCTTCAGAGATTCACTTCTACTCTACAATTGCACCATTATTGTGTCACAAATAACATCAACAATCACAACGATGATCTTCTCTTTCCTTTTTAAAGTGATTGGCTGGGATTTTCCATTTGGGAAATGGTGGACTGAATTCTCCGGTGACGGGAATGCTGTTTGCTGAGAGCCTGGGTGTTTCCCGACGGCGTGGGGCTGCCCCACAATGGGAAACCCCAATGACCAGCCGGTGAAATGGAGATTCCTGACGGCGTGCTGAACCAGACATCTGGCGTGGCAGGGTGGAGAAACCGGCCAGGTATGTTCCGTTCTCCCGCTGGAGCAGAATCTCACCTGATTTGCGTCACTTATGCCATTTTGAGTGGCGACGCGATAGTAAGATCTGGTGGCTGCCCCCCCCCCCCCTCCCCCACAATGCAATTCAGCACTCACTCCTCCCCCACACACACACACAACGTAATTCAGACCCTCACCTCTGGGATTTTCTGGGTCACTCCCCCTACAGTACCGGGGTGACCTGCTCCCCGCCCCCGCCACGAGAGACCCCCTAAATAAGTAGAGATTTCAGGCAGCACAGTGGCACAGTGGGTTAGCACTGCTGCCTCACGGCACCGAGGTCCCAGGTTCGATCCCAGCTCTGGGTCACTGTCCGTGTGGAGTTTGCACATTCTCCCCGTGTTTGTGTGGGTTTCGCCCCCACAACCCAAAGATGTGCAGACTAGGTGGATTGGCCACACTAAATTGCCCCTTAATTTGGAAAAATAAATTGGGTACTCTAAATTTTTTTTTTAATAAGTAGAGATTTCTAAAAAAAATTACAACCAATTTCTCGTTTCCGTCATAATATTTCTCTTCGCCCTCAGAAACTGGGACTCATGGAGACTTCTATAGTTCTAAGCTGCGTTTGGCCTCAAACCTCGAACACTTTTCTCAAATTTTCCATGTTACCTATGTTCTCTGATCTATTTATTACAAAACATTCAATCATACCCAGTGGAACGGAGTTTGGCCAGAAGGCCAGGTCTTCAGGGTAGGTTTCTTCCCTCCCACCAGCAGTAGCAGAAACATGAGCTTGAGCAGTTTCTCTCGTTCCATTCCCATCTCAGAGTTCACACCTTGTTCAATTCTTTCAGCCGACGTGTTGTCTCTGGAAATCGGCAGGCCGAAGCCGTCAGACACCAAAGTCACCAAAACCTTTTGTGGATATTGTCGTGTTAGGTACACCGGTGTCTAACACTGGCTGCAACTGGATGCATTGGATCAGAAAGATACTCCAGACCTTGAAGTTAGTTCAATCAGGTTTATTGAACTAATAGCACAGTTAGCACAGTTGTCTGTGAGTTCGTCTCTCTGCTAACTTAAGTGTGGTTACTCTGTCTGACTGAACCAGACTAGCTCTTAGCCACGTGGTGGAGGTGTGAGATTGTAACAACACCCTTGACTGACTCTCTAGATGTTCATCAGTGGAAAGAGGCGGAGTGTGAGTGCCTCGTGTCTTTTATAGTCAGATCCCACCCCTGAGTGTCCTGCCTGCTTATTGGTCATGTCCTGTTCTCTGTGTCCATTAGCTGCTTGTCTGTATATCATTATGTGTGTGTCTGCATACCATGACAGATATTAGTGTTGAGGATGAGTGTGCAGTTTAGGAACTGCTCAACACTTCAAACCTTTAAAGTGCCTTGTTTTTTTTTTGCCGAGCTTCGTCCTCTTGGGTCACCTTCAACTTCCTGCGTTTTTGACTTCCAGATTCATAGTGCCTCTTCGTATTGACTGGGGATAATCTGCCTTGATTTCTACCATTCATGAGTAAGTTTTCAGAATCCTCTGTCAAGTGAAGACTCCTTAAGCAAAAGCAATCGATTGTCTAAGCTGCTCAAAAGCAGTGACGAATTAAACAAGGCTCATGAGTTGGTGGGGGAGGAGGGCGGTGGGGGGGGGGGGGGGGGGGGGTGTTGGTAAGTCTTTGGAAATTTTCGAAAGAATTGGTGTGAGGATGAGCCAGAATTCACTGCCAAATTCTGACCTGGCTGGCCACTGGCTCTGGACTAGATGTGCCATTCCCACTGGTCACTTCTCCCTAACTCCCCGATACACCACACCAGAACTTGCTTGGCCTTCTTTGCACCTCCCGACTGTTGCTCTGCTCACCTCTCTCCTGCCTGGCTGCTTGGCTGCTGCTCCTGGCTCTCCAGCCTCTGTTCTTTTTGGTTGGTTGTCCTCCCTCCCAGCCCTGGCCTGGAGGTCGAGAGCTGCCCTGCTGCCCCCCTCGACGGAGGTAGCCAGCGCATCCTCCTCACCACGCTGAAGGTGTTGCCGGCTCACACCCCAATGTTAGGTCGGCAACCTCACCTTTGCTGTCCAAGCTTCCGGCCAGGCCAAATGCCAGACACCTGGCTGCTACTTTAGTCAATGAAAATTCAGAAACTTCACACCAATTCAGGAGATCCGTGTCTGAACTGCTCTAATTCTCCACCCCTCTCAATGTCTGGCAAACTGTTTTCCTGGACTCTAAATGGAAGTCCGCAAATCAGAGCCCAATGTTGTTCAGTGTTACCTGCTGATAGGCTCAAGAAGCCTATCAGCAAAGTTAGAGCTACCAAGGCTTGGTTTGGTGTTCCCATGGAATTCCCACCACAACAGTCACCTCTCTGTATGGGGCTTCCCCATTGGCTGGGGCCCTGCACTGCAACGCTGTGTGTTTCATTGAAAGTCCTCCTCTGGTCATGGTTACCCCTTGGTGGTTGTCTGGTCTGAACATTCTAGGTTTTCAAGGAGATTTCAAGTCTCCTCATTCACAACCTTCTGCCATTCTGTGCAAATCACTGCTGAATGAATCGACAGGTTCCCCTGGCTACTGGACATGCTTGTTAAATTTGAGATCTTTCAAGTATTTTGTTGCATCTTAGTTTAAAATAAGAATGATTTTCGTACTTCTTCAAATTTAGCAGGTGATCACTGATTCCCTATCTTGCAATAATGTCGTCCACAATTGGGCCGACCGAGTAAAGCAATGTGTTAACCTGCGCTGTTTCTGACTTTACGTCTAAGCCAGAAGCGATGCTGTACATTAGAAATCTTTTTTTCCAAAGTCCGCAATTATGTGATTGATAAGTCCAAATTGATTTGGAAGTGTAGTATTCTAAACCAGGGTCATTTGAAAAGTGTAGGTTCAGCTATCAGAGCTTCCTGAATTTCAAGATGGCGACGCTGTTCACTTGGAAACAAAGGCATTTCCTGTGTAGTTTTGGCAGGAACTGTTACAATGGCGATTGCACTCAGCTTGAAAGAAAATATTTCAACAACGGCTGCCTGGAAAGACTGCCTGCAGATTCTCTTGCTCGGTGCTTTACTTTAAAGTTGTGACCTTGTCGATTCCTGACTTTGGCTTGCTTACAGCTGAGTCGAGAAGTTGCGATCTCCAGGGTTATTTAACTATTTTTTTCTGTTTCAGCGAGCATCGACAACATGTGTCACGTTTTCTGGCGTTGACGCAGGAGTCTGACTTTTCCGACAGTTTTAAAAGGCAATTTCTGACCACTGAACTATTTGAACATTTCTCAGGACTTCCTTCATCCTGGGATTTAATAGTTTTAGCTCACCCCCGTTAGGTCTGCTGAATCCGTACTCTGGGCATTGAAGTTGCACTTCCAGGAAATCCTTCCCTGATGCAGTAAGGAATTGTAAATTTCTGCCTTCAGCTTCCAAGCCTTTTTTTGGAGCTTTTTCACGGCGCCTCTGCTTCGGGAGGTCAGACTGCTTTGCCGAATTGGTTTCTCAGTCTTCCAGCATTTAAATTTTTCTCTGCATTTTCAGCAAAGTTTTGGGTTTTCCCACAAGCTGTCACCATGTTGTCGGCTGTTGGTTACAGTTCGGTGGGTCGGAAGAAATCTTTGTAGCCCCACGTAGGTTAACTGTAAGTCTTTAATGACTTTCAGAACTATTTACAAATATTCGGTGAAGGCTCCAAGTTAGGAGCTGTCTCCGTGCTTGCTGGTACACATGGCGCTGTACAACACTAGACTGCCCCTGCTACATGTGCTCTCTTACGTGACTGTGTGGGCGGCATTGTACTCAGCCCCATATTAACCCTATATGTGCCAGACCCTTATACTACAACGGAGACAGAAACCCCCAATTGCATTAAAAAAATAGGTGATGCATTTGAAATGCCGCCACCTACAGGGCTACAGACCAAGAGTTGAAAGGTGCGATTAGGCTTTTTTTGGCTGACCTGGACACGTTGGGCTGAATGGCCCCCTTTCTATCTATGCCATAAATTTTTTCTGAGCAAGCATGCAGGCTATAAAAACCTTTTGGACTCTTCCAATGAACCATGTGCTGTTTAAAAAGGCCTCTCAGCCAAAGCTGGAGGGATTCTGGCGGGGGTTCGCTGACGTGATCATCACAAATCATCATCATCATAGAATTTACCGTGCAGAAGGAGGCATTCGGCCCATCGAGTCTGCACCAGCTCTTGGAAAGAGCACCCCACCCAAGCCAAGCCCACACCTCCACCCTTTCCCTATAACCCAGTAACCCCACCCAACACTAAGGGCAATTTTGGACACTAAGGGCAATTTATCATGGCCAATCCACCTGACCTGCACATCTTTGGACTGTGGGAGGAAACCGGAGCACCCGGAGGAAACCCACGCACACACGGGGAGAACGTGCAGACTCCGCACAGACAGTGACCCAAGCCGGTGGATCGAACCTGAGACGCTGGAGCTGTGAAGCAACTGTGCTAACCACTATGCTACCGTGCTGCCTTATTATTATGATAATAATAATCGCTTATTGTCACAAGTAGGCTTCAATGAAGTTACTGTGAAACGCCCCTAATCACCACATTCCAGCACCTGTTCGGGGAGGCCGGTATGGAAATTGAACCCGCGATGCTGGCCTTGTTCTGCCTTACAAGCCAGCTGTTTAGCCCACTGTGCTAAACCTGTCCCTGATGTCGGAGGTGCTGGTGGGTGCTGGTCGGAGGGTGAAGGTGGTCCTGAGTCTGGAATCGGCAGTGTTTGGAGTGTCGGAAGACCCGGGAGGCCAGGGGGTGAGAGAGGCCGACGTTCCGGCCTTTGCTTCTTTAGTAGTCCGGAGACTGATCCTGTTGGGGAGGAGGGACTCGGAACCTCCGAAACCAGGGGTGTGTGTGAGCGACCCCGCGGACTTCCTCAGGCTGGAGAAATTTAAAATCGCTTTGAGGGGGTCGGTGGAAGGGTTCGTCCGGAGATGGAAACCGTTTATTGACTTCCTCCAGGACAGCTAAGACAGCAGGGAGCGGGGGAGGGGTTTGGATTGGATTGGATTTGTTTATTGTCACGTGTACCGAGGTACAGTGAAAAGTATTTTTCTGCGAGCAGCTCAACAGATCATTAAGTACATGGGAAGAAAAGGGAAGAAAAGAAAATATATAATAGGGCAACACAAGGTATACAATGTAACTACATAAGCACCGGCATTGGATGAAGCATACAGGGTGTAGTGTTAATGAGGTCAGTCCATAAGAGGGTCATTTAGGAGTCTGGTAACAGCGGGGAAGAAGCTGTTTTTGAGTCTGTCCGTGCGTGTTCTCAGACTTATGTATCTCCTGCCCGATGGAAGAAGTTGGAAGAGTGAGTAAGCCGGGTGGGAGGGGTCTTTGATTATGCTGCCCGCTTTCCCCAGGCAGCGGGAGGTATAGATGGAGTCAATGGATGGGAGGCAGGTTTGTGTGATGGACTGGGCGGTGTTCACGACTCTCTGAAGTTTCTTGCGGTCCTGGGCCGAGCAGTTACCATACCAGGCTGTGATGCATCCAGATAGGATGCTTTCTATGGTGCATCTGTAAAAGTTGGTAAGGGTTAATGTGGACATGCCAAATTCCTTAGTTTCCTGAGGAAGTAAAGGCGCTGTTGTGCTTTCTTGGTGGTAGCGTCGACGTGGGTGGACCAGGACAGATTTTTGGAGATGTGCACCCCTAGGAATTTGAAACTGCTAACCATCTCCACCTCAGCCCCGTTGATGCTGTCAGGGGTGTGTACAGTACTTTGCTTCCTGACATCAATGTCCAGCTCTTTAGTTTTGCTGGCATTGAGGGAGAGATTGTTGTCGCTGCACCACTCCACTAGATTCTCTATCTCCCTCCTGTATTCGGACTCATCGTTATTCGAAATCCGGCCCACTATGGTTGTATCGTCAGCAAACTTGTAGATGGAGTAGGAACCAGATTTTGCCATGCAGTCGTGTGTGTACAGGGAGTAGAGTAGGGGGCTAAGTACGCAGCCTTGCGGGGCCCCGGTATTGAGGACTATTGTGGAGGAGGTGTTGTTGTTCATGGACGAGGTGTTGTAGTTCTGGGTTTCTGGGGTTAATAAGAAGAGGTGGAGGCAGAGAGGGAGGGCGGGCTGGGGTTGTTGGTTACTTATTTAGTTATGATGTGATCTCCTATTTGTTGTCTTTTTGATCTTGGTTTTGGTTGTGTTTGATGTTTATCTATAAATGCCTTCATAAAATATTTATTAAAAAAGGTCTTCTCAGGTTTATTTAATATTGATGTGGAGGTGCCGGCGTTGGACTGGGGTGAGCACAGTAAGAAGTCTTACAACACCAGGTTAAAGTCCAACAGGTTTGTTTCGATGTCACTAGCTTTCGGAGCGCTGCTCCTTCCTCAGGTGAATGAAGAGGTATGTTCCAGAAACACATATGTAGACAAATTCAGCGATGCCAAACAATGCTTGGAATGCGACCATTAGCAGGTGATTAAATCTTTACAGATCCAGAGATGGGGTAACCCCAGATTAAAGAGGTGTGAATTGTGTCAAGCCAGGACAGTTGGTAGGATTTCGCAGGCCAGATGGTGGGGGATGAATGTAATGCGACATGAATCCCAGGTCCCGGTTGAGGCCGCACTCATGTGTGTGGAACTTGGCTATAAGTTTCTGCTCGGCGATTCTGCGTTGTCGCGCGTCCTGAAGGCTGCCTTGGAGAACGCTTACCCGGAGATCAGAGGCTGAATGCCCTTGACTGCTGAAGTGTTCCCCGACTGGAAGGGAACATTCCTGCCTGGTGATTGTCGCGCGATGTCCGTTCATTCGTTGTCGCAGCGTCTGCATGGTCTCGCCAATGTACCACGCTTCGGGACATCCTTTCCTGCAGCGTATGAGGTAGACAACGTTGGCCGAGTTGTACGAGTATGTACCGTGTACCTGGTGGGTGGTGTTGTCACGTGTAATGGTGGTAACCATGTCGATGATCTGGCACGTCTTGCAGAGATTGCCATGGCAGGGTTGTGTGGTGTCGATGAATATCTTGCCAAGGTCATCCCCACACCCCCACTACTTGCCTTCAAACAACCGCGCAACCTCAAACGAACCATTGTTTGCAGCAAACTACCCAGTCTTCAGAACAGTGACCACGACACCACACAACCCTACCATGGCAATCTCTGCAAGACGTGCCAGATCATCGACATGGATACCACTATTACACGTGAGAACACCACCCACCAGGTACGCGGTACATGCTCGTGCGACTCGGCCAGCGTTGTCTACCTCATACGCTGCAGGAAAGGATGTCCCGAAGCGTGGTACATTGGCGAGACCATGCAGACGCTGCGACAACGAATGAACGGACATCGCGCAACAATCACCAGGCAGGAATGTTTCCTTCCAGTCGGGGAACACTTCAGCAGTCAAGGGCATTCAGCCTCTGATCTCCGGGTAAGCGTTCTCCAAGGCGGCCTTCAGGACGCGCGACAACGCAGAATCGCCGAGCAGAAACTTATAGCCAAGTTCCGCACACATGAGTGCGGCCTCAACCGGGACCTGGGATTCATGTCGCATTACGTTCACCCCCACACCATCTGGCCTGCGTAATCCTACCAACTGTCCTGGCTTGATGTAATTCACACCTCTTTAATCTGGGGTTACCCCATCACTGGATCTGTAAAGATTTAATCACCTGCTAATGGTCGCATTCCAAGCATTGTTTGGCATCGTTGAATCTGTCTATATATGTGTTTCTGGAACATACCTCTTCATTCACCTGAGGAAGGAGCAGCGCTCCGAAAGCTAGTGACATCGAAACAAACCTGTTGGACTTTAACCTGGTGTTGTAAGACTTCTTATTTAATATTGTTAGTTTAGTTCATAGAATCATAGAATCCCTAAAGTACAGAAGGAGGCCATTCGGCCCATCGAGTCTGCACCGACCCTCTGAAAGCGTGCCTTACCCAGGCCCACTCCCCCACCCTATCCCTGTAACCCCACCTAACCTTTGGACACTAAGGTGCAATTTAGCATGTCCAATCCTCCTAACCCGCACATCTTTGGAATGTGGGAGGAAACCGGAGCACCCGGAGGAACCCACGCAGACACGGGGAGAACGTGCAGACTCCGCACAGACAGTCACCCAAGTTTAGAATTGAACCCGGGTCCATGAAGCTGTGAAGCAGCAGTGCTAACCACTATGTCACCGTGCCGCCCATGCGAAAGCTTTGGGCTGATCTACAGTCACTCCCAGAACTGCCTTTCCAACTCAACTCTCAAGCCTGTAGATCTAGAGCCAGCTATCGCAAACACTGAGCCACAACAAGGAGGTTAATCTCACTGCGTCTCACCACCCACCTACCGCACCATCAGGGATCTTCTTAGTCCCAGTTAATCCTGAGCAGTTAATCCAGAAAGGACCTGCAGCATTCGATTGGACACTGAATGGCTCCAAAGTTTTGGGCTTTCATTATCATAACCCAACATCTATTCCGGATATTTATCTGCGTGCAGAGCATTGCAATCTCAGCCCAAAACTGATTAGTCTTCTGTTTAAACCTGTGTCTCATTATCCATTTAAAAAAACATTTCCAATTAAGGGGCAATTTAGCGTGGCCAATCCACCTACGTTGCACATCTTTTTTTCTTCTTTATTTTAAAATTTTGAGCACCCAATTCATTTTTTCCGATTAAGGGACAATTTAGCGTGGCCAATCCCCCTATCCTGCACATCTTTGGGTTGTGGGGGCAAAACCCACGCAAACACGAGGAGAATGTGCAAACTCCACACGGACAGTGACCCAGAGCCAGGATCGAACCTGGGACCTCGGCGCCGTGAGGCAGCAGTGCTAACCCACTGCGCCACCGTGCTGCCCACGTTACACATCTTTGGGTTGTGGGGGTGAGGCCCACACAGACACGGGGAGAATGTGCAAACTCACACAGACAGTGACCCGGGCAGGGATCGAACCCGGGTCCTCGGCGCCGTGAGGCAGCAGTGCTAACTACTGTGCCACCGTGCCGCCCCTCTTAGTCTCATTATCCTGGTCCCATGGCTTATCTCTTTGCAGAAACTGAGGATGGCATTCTGACCAGTTTTGGGTGCCCTAATCACTTTCCTACGTGCAAAAATAGAGATGTAATGATTTTTTAAAAATTTCATCCAAATACTTTGTTCTATGCTTTGCTTCAGGTAAAAACACTGCACAATAAAGAAGAGAGAAAGTTTGGTTGAGCAAGAGATTGTGGAAAGTAACTTTGGATGAGTTTTCCCTGCTGATGTCAACTGGGAGTGGAGTTTCCATTTGCTCTGGAATTGTTTCCCAGTTGACACCATTGTGTATTTCGGCATTATTGTTTTGTGGGAGTTATTTGCCACCCCCCTCTCCAGTGTTGTTGGGAATTGCATATGCAGCACAGCATCAGGCCCATCGGCCCATCGGGCCTTTGCTGGTGTTTATCTCACTCCTGCACACAATGCAGCCAATATAGTGACCGAGATGCAACTCGGCAAGCAGTCTAATGTTGTCAAGATGAAAGTAAGTTTGCCATGTTCACTTCGATACATGTATCGAACCTTGTGTAAACCAAGATTGGAATCTATCCTATCTTCTGAGAGTTACCAGTTGAAACATTACACATCTTTTGATTCATTCATGGGATGTGGGCATTGCTGGCCGTGCCAGCACTTATTGCCCTCCATGGTAGCCCTTGAGAAGGTGGTGATGAGCTACCTTCTTGAATTACTGCAGCCCAGGTCTTGTAGATACACCCACAGTGCTGTTAGGGAGTGAGTTCCAGGATCTTAACCCAGTGACAGTGAATGAACGCTGATATATCTCCAAGTCAGGATGCAGAGTGGTTTGGAGAGGAAGTACTTTTGTGGTGGGATTCCCATGCATCTGTTGCTCTTGTCCTAGATGGTGGTGGTCATTTTTTTTGGAGTGTGCTGTCTAAGAAGTCTTTAAAAAAAAATCTTTATTGTCACAAGTAGGCTTACATTAACACTGCAATGAAGTTACTGTGAAAAGCCCCAAGTTGCCACATTCCGGCGCCTGTTCGGGTATACAGAGAGAGAATCTGAATGTTTAATTCACCTAACAGCCTGTCTTTCGGGACTTGTGGGAGGAAACCGGAGCACCCGGAGTTACCCACACAGACACGGGGAGAAAGTGCAGACTCCGCACAGACAGTGACCCAAGCGGGAATCAAACCTGGGACCCTGACAAGCCACAGTGCTAACCACTTGTTCTTGGTGAGTTCCTTAGGCGATAGCTTTTAAATATACATTCTTTTGGATTTTATACCGAACCGTTAATACAAATAACTAATTAGATGTAAAGTGCTCTTTGATCTCCCAAGAGTGAGTGAGGCGCCATCTAAACAGTCCATCTTTCTGTACAAATCACTTTCCAGGAGTCCAAAGGGACACAGTGTCAGGTAATCAATACGCGCAGATTTGATTAGTCAGTAGGGCAGCATCATGTCTGTGCTCTATAGAGGAGATGTTTACACGTGTGGCTGCATTTTCGGAAATGTTGTGGCGTTCAAGGTTAGTGTGAGCAATCTGCTTCCCCCGTGGCCAAATGATTCCTCCCTCTCTGAAGGTGTTTAGTCCCCTCTGGGACATCCTTCCACACAAGCACCCCGTAACGTCTTATCAAAATGGTCATAATGGAGCCAAAATGTCTTGTCACGGAAAACCATACGTGCACACACGTGCACACGCACACAATGTGCACACTTCTGGCCGAAGTTACCGGACTGCAAATGGGAGGACGAACTCTGACCCATTTCCTCAAGTTGAGATAGTCACTCATCAACTTTACAAATGTTAAAAGTTAAACATGGAATCAACAGCCTGGCCACCATTGCAGAGGCCCATGCCCCCTCTGCAGGTCGCCCCGTGGCAGCAGCTGCAAGCAAGTTAGGAAGGCCTCAAAGCCTGCCTGAAGAGCTGGTCCCCCAGCCTCCTCCAGGCCTCCAGGCAGTTGGCCTATTCCCTGGGGCACCTGGATGCCATGTGGAAAATTCCAGTCAGTCCCTGACAGTCGGGGTGTCATAGCCATTAATTCTCCTGGAGGCAAAAATCCTTCCCGCTCCCTCTGCATTCCTGAACCCACAGCTTTCTGACCCCGCGGTGAGAAGTGATTGAGCCACGTCGTAACACAGAGATGTTAAAGGTAGAGGTGGAGACACTCAAGCCATGACGCAGCTCCTTTAGACGCTGAAAGAACTTTAATCCGCTGCTCTAATGCAGGTGATATGATGCAGCTGTACAAAACTTTGGTAAGGCCACATTTGGTGTAGACAGTCAGAGACTTTTCCCCTGGGTGGAACAAACCATTACAAGGGGACATAAATTTAAGGTGAATGGTGGAAGATATCGGGGGGATGTCAGAGGTAGGTTCTTTACCCAGAGAGTAGTGGGGGCATGGAATGCACTGCCTGTGGAAGTAGTTGAGTCAGAAACATTAGGGACCTTCAAGCTGCTCTTGGATAGGTACATGGATTACGGTAGAATGATATAGTGTAGATTAAGTTGTTCTTAAGGGCAGCACGGTAGCATTGTGGATCGCACAATTGCTTCACAGCTCCAGGGTCCCAGGTTCGATTCCGGCTTGGGTCACTGTCTGTGCGGAGTCTGCACGTCCTCCCCGTGTGTGCGTGGGTTTCCTCCGGGTGCTCCGATTTCCTCCCACAGTCCAAAGATGTGCAGGTTAGGTGGATTGGCCGTGATAAATTGCCCTTAGTGTCCAAAATTGCCCATAGTGTTGGGTGGGGTTGCTGGGTTGTGGAGATAGGGTGGAGGTGTGGACCTTGGATAGGGTGCTCTTTCCAGGAGCCGGTGCAGACTCGATGGGCCGAATGCCTCCTTCTGCACTGTAAATTCTATGATAATCTATGATTAATCTAGGACAAAGGTTCGGCACAACATCTTGGGCCGAAGGGCCTGTTCTGTGCTGTATTTTTCTATGTTCTAACCCAGCCAGCCAAATCTGTTCACATTGATCTCTTTAGACAGGGTTGTAGATGATTGTGAATGAGATTGGAAGTTATCACAATGTGTGTACAGATCAAAATCACTAAATGTTCTGTGTAACTTAAAGGTCTGTGTGCTGCTGGGAGCATGGATTCAACAGCCCTGGAGTGAAAACGAGTAAGTAATGTGGAGCAGCGTAAAATCCATGGTCCCCATGTGTTCACTTCATTACCATATAAATCAGAGAGATTTCAATCTTTTCCGGAGATTATTTTGTGGTCATTTACCATTTCAGGAGATTGAATAAATTAAGGGGAGCCCATGATTGGGGCAAATTGTATATTGTCTGTCAGAAGGAGAGGACATATTGAGTGGCGGGTGTTCCTATATCCCAGGGATTACTCAGCTTTTGAGTCCCCTCGAGCGGTCAGCACAGAAAGGAAGACTCGCATTGAGACAGCACTTTTCACAACCTCAAGGCATTCAGTGGAATGACCATGATTGAACAGCCTATCTTGGGGGTTACGATTGGCCAGAAACGGAACTGGATCAGCCCTATAAATATTGCGGCTACAAGAGCAGGCCAGAGGCTGGGAGTTCTGCAGTGAGTAACTCCCCTCCCGACTCCCCACATCTTGTCCACCATCTACAGGGCACAAGCCAGGAGTGTGATGGAATACTCTCCACTTGCCTCAACTACTCACAGTTTATATCCATGATTTGGATGAAGGGACTGACGAATGTATGGTTGCAAATTTGCTGATGACACAAAGATAGATAGTGTTGTGTTCTGCTTCTTCATGTAGCATAAGCTGCTTCCTTGATGTATACTCTGACAAAGGAAGGTTCAGACTTGGAGATAGGTTTAATATATTTATTGAACAGTTAACAATTCTCCGACTAGATTTCGACTCCTGCTAATCTTGCTATAGTAACTCAGTCTAACTAACCATTCTGCTCTAATCCATGCGGTGGGTGTGACGCTTCCGATCTGCCCCTGTCTCCCTGAGTGTCGCCTGTGGAAAGAGAAAGAGCATGTGTGCCCTGTCCTTTTATATGGGTAGCCCCCTTGTGGTAGTGTCACCTCTGGGTGTCTTGACTGCCTAGGACTGTGTCCTATTCTATGTGTTCATTAGCTGTATGTCTGCATGTCATGATGTCTCCGGTGCTCCCTCTAGTGTTTACTTAGTTGCAGTGCACGTACATTAACCCCTCGTGTATTTACAGTGATGCATATCACCACAGGTAGGAAAGTAGGTTACAGAGAGGACGTGGGAGACTGCAAAGGGGCGTGGACAGGTTAGGTGAGTGAGCCAAAAAACTGGCTGATGTGAGAAAATATGAAGTTGTCCACTTTGAAAGGCAGAATAGTAAAGCAGGGGTCAGAATTCTCTGACCCACCGCACCCGAGAATGGGTGCAGCGCGCCACCAGCGCCCCCGCCGGCAGCGGGACCACCCGTTCCGACAGCCGGCCAATGGGGTTTCCCACTGCGGACACCCCCAAGCCATCGGAAAATCCGCGAGTGCGTTGCCGGCGAGGCGAAGGATCTGGGTGGCGCGTGGATGGGACCCGTGTTTTAAACTGAACTCATCATTCAGGCTGGATAGCCAGAGCTGCGGACCGGAGTTAAAAAGTCAGAACTGGAGAGTCCTGATTTTTTTAAAGCCAGTCAGTCAGTGTCAATTTCACTGAGCTGCTGCTTCTGACCTTCGGGCAGCTTTGTGGTTTTGAAAAGCGTGCCAGTAAACTGAAGCTGCCCGAAGGTGAACAGCAGCCAGTGACTGTCAGGAGAATGTTCTCACTTGGAAAATGACAAGTGAAAGCAATTCTAGAACCAATTGGATGGTGCATGTATGTGTGTGTGCATATGTTTGTGCATGTGTGTGCATATATGTGTGTGCATGCATGTGTGTGTGTATATGTGTGTGCACGTATGTGTGTGTGCATATGTTTGTGCATGTGTGTGCACATATGTGTGTGCATGCATGTGTGTGTATCTGTGTGCACACATGTGTGTGCGCGCGCGTGTGTGTGCAGGTATCTGAGTGCATGTGTGTGCATGTATGTGCATGTATGTGTGTGCGCATGTGTGTGCATGTATGTGTATGCATGTGTATGTATGTGTGCATGCATGTGTGTGTGCACGTATGTGTGTGCATGCATGCGTGTGTGTATATGGGTGTGCACATATGTGCATGCGTGTGTGTGCAGGTATAGGGGTGCGTGTGTGCGTGCATGTGTGTGTGCTGATATGTGTGTGTGCATGCATGTGTGTGTGCACATGCATGAATGTGCACACATGTGTGTGTGCACATATGTGTGTGTGTGCGCGACTGTGTGTGCCCGCGGTGTGATTGGGGAGGTTGGAGGGAATTGGAGGGGTTACTGGAGGGAGGTTAGAGGGGAGTTTGGGAGGAGGTTAGCTACAGAGGTGAATTGTTTTGTAAATGTTGGGATTTCTTTGTCGTCACTTTCCGAACATCAGTTGACTTCTGTGTAATTAATTACCCTCAGAGCCTCAGCATTGAGTCTCCAATTTCACAGTAGTTACAGTCACTCTGCCTATTGCATGCGGGTGTAATGAAAGAAAGACAAAACCTATATTTATACAGCACCTTTCACAATACCTCAAACTGCTTTGCAGCCAATGAAGTACTTTTGAGTTGTAGTCACTGGTATAATGTGGACAATGTTAATGAAGGCGCCACATGACTGACTTCTGCTCCTCATACATGTTTATATGTCACCTGGGATGGGTGAGTTGAACCAGACTAGTGTCATAATATACACCAATATATCATGGTGCAGACACGCACACTGATGGACACACAGTGGGACCAATCAACATACACAAAACCGCAGACAATCACCAGTTAGAGCTCACTCACTATATAGACAGAGGGCATCAGGGTTCCCACTCATTCGCGATGCAGCCTCTCAGAAGGACAGAGCTTACAGCTTACAACACAGATCCTCACCATGTGCTGAGTGCATAGACTGGTTAGGACAGGCATAAGTCTTTAGTTTAATCTAACATCGTGTTAACCCACAGTGAAAGTATGTTCAACAGTTTCTAACTTAATAAAATAGTGTTGTACTATTTTAAGTGTTGGTGGCCTGTGTTCCACGGATCCAGAGCACCCAACACATCATGATACCAGGAGTTGAGGGATGTTAGAACTTCTTAGACCAACCTGCAAGTGATCTGCCTTCCACCAGCATACAGCCATCCTGCAAAATGGACAGCGTCCGCCCGCCACCGCCGCTCCGCATCACCGGTAGCCTAGGGGCCAACTGGAAGATATTCAAACAACGCTTCCAGCTCTACCTTGAAGCCACAGACCGGGAAGCTGCCTCAGACACCAGGAAGATCGCTCTCTTCCTATCCACGGCCGGGGAACATGCCATCCACATTTTCAATTCTCTCACCTTTGCTGATGGTGAAGATAAATCAAAATTCAAGACAGTCCTCCTCAAGTTTGACAGTCACTGCGACATCGAGGTGAATGAAAGTTTTGAGCGCTATGTATTCCAACAGCATTTGCAGGGTAAGGATGAACCTTTCCAGTCCTTTCTCACCCACCTCCACATCCTTGCGCAGTCCGGTAATTATGGGTCCACCTCCGACTCCATGATACGCGACCAGATCGTTTTCGGTGTTCAGTCGGACCCCCTACGCCAGCAGCTCCTCAAGGTAAAGCAGCTCACCCTAGCGATTGCCATCGAGACCTGCGTGCTACATGAACACGCCACTAGTCGGTATTCCCACATCCAAGCGGCTGAAACGGCGCGGCAAGGTCCCCACGAGGCAGAACGGATCAAAGCAATCGAGCAACTCCAGGGCCTCTGCCTGGATGAGGGCGGCCATTTTGCGCGCTTTTCGCAGACGCCCGCGCTTGTGTGTACCGAACGAGGGGACAGCGACGTCGATGAACGTACTGCGCAGACGTGCAACACGTACAACCGCACCGCACATGCACGGTGGTGCAGCGAACGTACTGACGCTACAACGTGCGGCAACTGTGGTTCCGCCCACTTAAAGCGGAAATGCCCTGCCAAATCCCGACGATGCCTGAGATGTGGCAAACTTGGCCACTATTCTTCTTTATGCAGACCAGCTCAGCCTGCCAACTCTTGTCGCTCCAGCCAGCCTCGCAGGAATGTCTGGGCCATTCAACCCACGGTCATCGAGTCCGATGCGGACCTACTACCCGATATTGACACCGAGGACCCGAAGGCGCCTTTTCGAGTCTGTATCGTTACAAAAAACAGGGTGTCCCCGAAGCAAAGAATCCAGCCTCTATCGGTATACAGCATTGATCCGGACGATGAGTTTGTGTGCCAGCCTTGAGGCGGTCAACCAGAACTCGTTGCCCACCTCAGAGACACAATTTATGAACTTTTCAAACTTATGGACTCTCGGAATTGTTTTGTTGCTTTGTTTGATCGTTTCCCTGGTTTGTATATAGTGTTGATCTCGTTACTCTTGTTGCATACTGCTTCTCTGCACCAGGCACCTTCCCATGTAAATAGCTTAGTTCTCACGTACGTAGTCCTGTAAATATGTCTTCGCACCCCACACATAGGTAGGAACATTCTCACCACACATTATTTATTGCCACACACATACATTTCTTTATAAAAGGGGGGATGTCATAATATACACCAGTATATCATGGTGCAGATACACACTGATGGACACACAGCAAGACCAATCAACACACACAACACCGCAGCCAATCACCAGTTAGAGCACACTCGCTATATAGACAGAGGGCATCAGAGTTCCCGCTCATTCGGGATGCAGTTTCTCAGAAGGACAGAGCTTACAGCTTACAGCACAGATCCTCACCATGTGCTGAGTGCATAGACTTGTTAGGACAGGCATAGGTCTTTAGTTTAATCTAACATCGCGTTAACCCACAGTGAAAATATGTTCAACAGTTTCTAACTTAATAAAATAGTGTTGTACTATTTTAAGTGTTGGTGTTCCACGGATCCAGAGCACCCAACACAACAACTAGGTGGTCTCTATCATCCATAATTATCTTGCGACTAGAGAGTGGAATCATAGCTGGAGTTATGTTAATTTTTTGCTAATGAAATTTTACGATGCCTGGGCTTTACGGAGTAAGATGTTCAGGCCAGGAGTGCATGATGAGTTTTCCCAGCTTTTTCAGTTTTTGTTATATGAATGCAAGTTCCTTTAAATGTTTGAATTTTTAAAAATGAATTCTACTCCAAACATTCTTCGATCTAAGACTTGAAAAATGATTATCCTCCTTCGCTCCAGATTTCCCCACCATCTGATATTTCTGGGCCCCAAGTCCCTCCGGCAGCTGCTCAACCTCTGCAGCCTCACCCAAATGACTCTCATTCACGTGTTGAGTTCCGGGAGTGTCAGGAGGCCTGTTCACCAGTCGAACATGACCCTGTCCTCAAGCGTGGAACACATCCTTCACTCATTCCCCAGAGTGGGTTCAGGAGCTGGGAATTGGCCCTTCCAATTGTGGCACTTCTGATTCCACTCTGGGCGAGAGCACCACAGACCGGGGGCGATGTTTTCCTGCCCCCACGAGGCAGTGGACGAAGGTGTAGAATGCAGAGAGCCGTTCAAAGGTTCGTTGACTTCGTTGCGGGGGGGGAACGAAGTGGGCAGGTGGTGGGGACACCTTAAACTCCCGCTGACGTAAAGATCTGCCCGAAGGCTCTATCCTGGGAGCTTCCCAGTCCACTCTCATCTACTCCCCAGCTGGGGAACACCCTGAAACCACAGGGTCAGTCAGTACGCAATGATATCATAGAATAATGCCGACAGTGCAGAAGAAGTGATGTGACCATCAATTCACACGAGACGGAGAGTTGAAGTGAACAGTGGTTTTAATCAGCTAGAACTGTGCCTGCCTGCGACTGTTCTGTACTGAGTGCCACCTACAGGCTGCAGATCTATATACCTCCCCCGAGGGGCGGAGCCATAGGCGGAGCCCACAAGGGCATCAACATACTACAATGTAATGTAATGTAATACAATGGTGAATGGTAGCAGTAATACATTCACCACATTGAGGCCATTCGGTCCATCGAGTCAGCACCGACCCAATGAAGGAGCTGACACTAAGGGTCAATTTGGCATGGATGGCCAATCCACCTAACCTGTACATCTTTGGACTGTGGGGGGAAACCGGAGGAAACCCACACAGGCACGGGGAAACGTACAAACTCCACTCAGTCACCCGAGGTTGGAATTGAACCCAGGTCCCTGGCGCCATGAGGCAGCAATGCCAACCACTGTGCCACCCTAAGAGCAACAGGATTGCCAATGGGATAGAGATAGTCTATTCTGACCCTGCAGCCAATTGTGGCAGCTCAGCAGGACACGTTGGATGTACAATTCCTGTAGTAAAAAAATGATAGGCCAATGCGGAAACAGCTGAGCCTTGGGATCAATTAGGTGGCTGCACTAAAGAGGTAGCACAGACACAAGGGACCGAACGGCCTCCTTCCGTGCTGTACCATGCTACAATTCAGTAACATAAAGATTTCCACCGAGATCGAAATGCTAGATGTGTGCGCACAGAGGTGGTCAGTAATTGGTGGCGTTACTGAACGGTTGTTTTTCCAACCTGGTCAGTGGGAACAAAAGTCTCGAAAGGTCAAACAGTTCCCCCCGGTGGACGAGTGGGTGAACAGCCGCAGCCCTGAGCTCTGCCTGTGCTCTGCATCTCAAACATCTTCATCTCGTCCTCTGGAGACCAACAGAGCGATCCGGCGCGTCGCTTTCCAGCACCTCCCCCCACCCCTACCTCATCAGAATTCAAGGGAATTTTGGGAAACTGGAAATATTTTCTTGCTTTTATTCGAACTGTAAAAAATAATGTGCCTTTTTAAAAGGCAAAGACCGCGAGCAATTCATTAATTCATGTCAGAAACAAAAGTGTAGGTATTTTCATATTTTTTTCTTCTTTTTTTTCTTATACATTTACAGCACCCAGTTCATTTTTTTTCCAATTAAGGGGCAATTTAGTGTGGCCAATCCACCTACCCTGCACATCTTTTGTGTTGTGGGGACGGAACCCACGCAAACACGGGGAAAGTGTGCAAACTCCACACGGACAGTGACCCAGAGCCGGGACCGAACCTGGGACCTCGGCGCCGTGAGACAGCAGTGCTAACCACTGCACCACCGTGCTGCCACGATATTTTCCTATTTTAACACTAATGCGACAAGAGACACATTTATTTGAAACGTTCTGATGTGTTAATATCATCAACAATCATCATTATAAAATCTTCTGAGATGTTCGACTTACATCAACATTAATCCAACAAAATCAGCAGTAATCTTGCTTATAAAACTGCATTGTTCCTGCTTGCACTTGTGACAACTAGCGCCACGTACACAGGGATGATTGTCGTGTGACAGTATGCAAGTGGCGTGGATGGGGTCTCTGGCCTGTTCTCACTTACGTGACATTGCACACCGCTGACTCTTTATGGATGAGGCCGCTGACCACATGGAGGACCCTCACTGACCACCGGTGGTCCGTGAACCACACCTTGTGAACCACTGGACAAGAACCCCCCTGGTCCTAGTTCCCTGTCAGTGTTGAGTTATTTGAACCCAGCTGGGATATTGCAACTGGACTTGCCTTCTCTGATTCTCTGAGTGGAGGAGCCAGTGTCACTGCTTAGGTTACTATCATAGGACTTAGGAGCAGAAGTCGGCAATTGAGCCCCTCGAGCCTCTCCGCCATTCAATCAGATCACGGCTGATCTCTTCCTGGCCTCAAATCCACCTCCCCACCTGTTAGCCCTTTAACCCATTCTTTAAAAAATCCAAAATATATCTATCTCCTTCTTGAAACCGTTTAATGACTCAGATTCCACTGCACTTTGGGGCAGCGAGTTCCGCAAATTCACCACCCACTACGAGAAGTGATTCCTGCTCATCTCAGTTTTAAATCTACCGCTTCTCAACCTATCTCTGTGACCTCTCGTTCTACAAGGGGGGTACATTTGGCCCACGTTTACTTCATCCATCTCTTCTGGTATTTTATACACCTTGATTAGATCCCCTCTCATTCTTCTGAACTCCAGCATGTATAAGCACAAACTGTTTCATCTCTCCTCAAACGTCAACCCTTTCATCCCTGGAATCAATCTGGTGATCCTCCTCTGCACTGTCTCCAATGCCACCACATCTGTCCAGTGTAAACATTGACTGAGGGCTGGAACCACTTACTGTCTGCGGCCACACACAGTGAATGTGGACAATACTGGGGAAATCAGGATGCAGCATTAATCCCAGGCCATGCCTGTCATCTCAGGTGGACAGTAAAGATCCCATGACGCAAAATGTTAACTCTATTATCTCCCCCCACAGAGGCTGCCAGACCTGTTGAGCTGTACCAGCAATTTCTCTCTTTCGGTTTCAGATTCCAACACCTGCAGTATTTTGCTTTTATTACTGCATTTATATAACCTCCTTCACAATCTCAGGGTGTCCCACAGCAATGTAAGTAATAATGGAAGAGGAAATGCAAAAACAAATGGACGGATTTGGCGATCATGAACTGTGATCAGAACCAGGTTTAAGTTCTGTAATTGTACAGGAACAGATTTTATTCCGTTACCTGGACTCTGACTGCCCCCTTGTGGTATCTTTATGTTTGTATTTTTATGCAGGTTTCCAGTTGGTAAATGTGGCCAAATGGGGACATGTTTAAGAAAACAACATAGATACATAGAACATACAGTGCAGAAGGAGGCCATTCGGCCCATCGAGTCTGCACCGACCCACTTAATCCCTCACTTCCACCCTATCCCCAAAACCCAATGACCCCTCCTAACCTTTTTTGGACACTAAGGGCAATTTATCATGGCCAATCCACCTAACCTGCACATCTTTGGACTGTGGGAGGAAACCGGAGCACCCAGAGGAAACCCACGCAGTCACAGGGAGAACGTGCAGACTCCGCACAGACAGTGTCCCAGCGGGGAATCGAACCTGGGACCCTGGAGCTATGAAGCCACAGTGCTAGCCACGTGTGCTACCGTGCTACCCGACAGCTTAGGCTAAGACTCCCTGATTTTCCAGGCATTTTCTGTTTTGTCCCAATCTCCTCACGCTGCGCACTGTCTGTATCAGAGAGCAGCGAGTGACACATTTTTAACACTGCGACATTCACTTTTGATCTGCTCGTCTAATAACCAACATTAACCACTGACATTAGATCCTGCCAAAAACTCCTCTCCCTGGTCACTCACTGACTCCGACACTCTCCTTCACAACTGAGACTGAACCAGAATGTGCTCAACCGTGGAGTCCTATTTGACCCCAAGGTGAGATTCCGACCTTATTTTCTCTCCGCCATCATCTCCGTAACATCATCCACCTCCATCCCTACCTCAGCTCATCCACCCCTGCCTTTGTTACCTCTGGACTCGATCATTCCAATGCTCTGCTAACCCACCCCATATCTTTCACCACCCGCCCCCCATAAACCTGAGCTCAATCATCAGAACATAATAAATAAGAGCGGAAGTAAGCCACTCGGCCCGTCGAGCCTGCTCCGTCATTCGAACTGATATCCCAGGAGGAAACACCCGTTATCTATGGGTCGAGTTTTAAATAGGAATTGTAACCGATCCAGCTGAGAAGCTCCTCATTATTCCCCAAAACCTTGATGTCATTAGTATCCAGAAATCTGTTGATTTCTACCTTGAACTTGCTCAGTGACTGAGCTTCCCTGGGGTAGAGAATTCCAAAGCTTCAACACCCTCTGAATGGGGAAATTCTGCGTCTCAGTCTTGACTGGCCTGCCCCTTATTCTGAGACTGTGTCTCGTGGTTCCAGACCCCTGCCCCCAGCCAGGAGAAACACCCTTATCTACAGCTACCCTGCCACACAGATTCACATAACTCACAGAAAAATGCAGCGCAGAAAAGGCCCTTCGGCCCATCCAGTCTGCACCGCCGCAAAAAAGGCACCTGATCTGCCTAATCCTAATCCCCTTTGCCAGCACTTGGCCCACAGCCTGGAATGTTAAGGCGTGCCAAGTGCTCATCCAGGTACTTTTTAACGGATGTGAGGCAACCCGCCTCTACCACCCTCCCAGGCAGTGCCTTCCAGATCGTCACCCCCCTCTGGGTAAAAAGGTTTTTCTTCAACTCTCCCTGAACCTCCTGCCCCTCACTTTGAACTTGTGTCCCCTCGTAACTGAACTATCAACTAAGGGGAACAGCGGCTCCCTATCCACTTTGCCCATGCCCCTCAAAATCTTGTACATCTCGATCAGGTCACCCCTCAGTCTTCTCTGCTCCAACAAAAACAACCCAAGCCTAACCATCCACTCTGCATAGCTTAAATGTTCCATCCCAGGCAACATCCTGGTGAATCACCTCTGCACCCCCTCCAGTGCAATCACATCCTTCCTATAATGCGGTGACCAGAATATCACACGGTACTCCAGCTGTGGCCTCACCAAAGTTCTATATAACTCCAACGCAACTTCCTTGCTTTTGTAATCTATGCCACGATTGATATGCCTTTTTCACCACCCTCTTAACCTGCCTTTCTGCCTTCAGAATCCTGCCCCTTCTTTCTGTTAAAATCGTATCCACACTCTCTCACTGGGCTGCAGCACTTTCTTGTACTCTGTGACTGAAGTAGAAATTAAGACCTTGACTATCTCTTCATTGCTCCTCACGTTTCCGAACTCTCTCAGGATCATGTTAGGTTGTGGCATTTTCTGTAGAGCTGGAAATTGTATTCGCAGCTACCTTCCCATAAATAGTTCTGATGGCGAGAATCTCTTTTTCTAAAGGTTGGGTTATGTAATGAAGAAAGGTTAAGTTAATATCTTTATTTTTTTTCCTCATTAATCCCTTGATTACTTGAACTCTGCTTCTTTGTTTGACTGAGAATATCTACGTGAACTAGTCACATTCATGGAACATTCCTGCGCAAAGTTATGGAACAGCTCATCAGCAAATTGAGGACCAAAATCTGACATCGCAATGTCTGGGATGCCATGTCTCATGAAGATTTTTTATAGTGTCGGAATGTCTGCCTCCATCATGGGAGTGTGCACACTACTCACTTCAAACCATTTGGAGTAGTGCTGAATGATAATGAAAATTTTGCCGTTAAACTCCATTAATACCATTCCCATGACCTCGAAGGAAAGGCGGAGGGTGCCAGTAGACCAGAATTAGGTCATTCGGCTCATCGAATCAGCTCTGCTATTCAATTAGATCATGCCTGATCTGATCTGATGTGATAATCCTCAACTCCACTTTTCCACCTTATCCCCATAACCCTTCATTCCGTGACTGATTAAAAATCTGTCTACCTCGGTCTTGAACACACTTAACAAACCTGCTTCCACAGCTCTCTGGAGTAAAGGGTTCCACAGTTTCACTTACACTCTGGGAGAAGAAATTTCTCCTCATCTCTGTCTTAAATGAAGACCCCCTGACTCTGAGATGATGCCCTCTCGTCCTAGATCCTCTCACAAGGAGAAACAACCTATTAGCATCTACCCGAGAGTCAATTCCCTTGGGAGTCCTATATGTCTCAATAAGGTCGCCTTTACCGTACCTCGCCTTGTAAGGTAATTTGCGATAACTCTTCAATGCAGTGACTGATGCCTGCTGATGCTTCCTTCTCTACCATTTCTGTGAACAAGTGCTTACTAACCTCGCTGCTGAAAGACCCTGGGCGGGCCGCCAACTCAGAATTCATGGACTTTCACGACAGAAAAACTGGCGCCGCACTTGGACCGATTTCGCTGCTGTTAAGGGGCTAGCACTGCTGCCACGTGGAACACGATCGATTCCAATGAAAAACGGTGCCGGATTCGCCGGGTCCGCGATTGACACTCTTGAGGCTGACAAGCTGCAGCTGCACAGACACACTGCAACCCCCACACACACTCATCCCAGCCAACAAGATGGCACGCTGGAGCGTGCCCATACAGCTGATGGACCGGCTAGGGTCAGAGGTCACCTGGGTGGGTGGGGGAGGGGGGAGGTGGGGGGGGGGGGGGGGGGTCCCTGGGAGAACATCTATATGACCCATGGCACTAAGTTCAAAGTGGGCTGTTAACAGCGTGGGCAGCTGCATGGCTGCCTGGCCGGCTACGGCAATCGTGTTCCTTGCCCGTCCACCCCAACCTCATAGCCCACCACCTGGCCACTCCCCTCGGTACTCCCCCCCCCGGCCCTGGCAGAAGCCCTCTGGCCAGCGGCACAACTGTCAGCAAACCATGGCGATGTTGGACACTTTCCCCCGTACGCCCTCTCTCTCCCTCATCGGGCACGGAGCCTGTTTCACGGTTTTTAAAAGCCCAAGTGAACTGCGCCGTAGAGAACTCGGCTTATCGGAGGTGAAGCATCGCGACGACCCCGGAGAGTAATGGGCCAGGCCCGCTACATTAAACGGTGTCTAACGTATGTGCGTTCCGCTACCTATTGAAGCCGCTACTGAGGTGACGGAGAATTGCGATTTGGCGTCAATTTGACGCCTGCTACGATTTTGGCGTCGGAACCTATTCGCCGTCCAATCGCCGTTCCCAATTTCGGCATCAGCCAACGGAGAATCCCACCCCCTATTTTAATTTTAAAGTAATCTCACCTTGTTCTGGCTCTGCAATCAGGGGAAATGGCTTCTTTTTATCTATCCAACCATTTTTTTTTCATCATCTGAAACAGCTCCGTTATATCACCCCTCAATATTCTATACTAAAAGGAGTAAGAGAATAGAGTTTACAACCTGTCCTTATAATTGGGCCCTCTTATCTGCATCCTGATTACATAAACTTGTCCAGATGAATATCGGCCATGTGATGATATGCCTGTGCACAGTTCTGTATGTAATTGTCTATCAATGTATATATTTATCGATGCAACCTCCAACCAGCTGGTGGTGATAGAGATCTAACATATGACTCGAGATATCCGGCATTTGGTAGTTAGTCGTACAAGAGCATAGTCGCGCTTGAAGTAGCTCCAGGAGAATTCACTGAATTAATTTATTCGTCACTGTTTGTATCAGAGTTCGTTCATTATCTTTCTACGTGTTCATCTTGTTCATAAATCATCTTACTTGTCAAGGAACTAGATCTTCTGTGTTGACCTTTACCACGGCCATAACACAGGCCATTCCTAAACTTGCCTGGAGATCTCTTCTCAAAGGTAAAGAAACTGGCCGGAGACCATTGAGGAGAGGTCATTTATTAATCTTAATGAACAAAGTGAGAGATTTAGTCGGGGAATCTAGAAGCTTTGACTGTCTCAATATACCAAGAAAGCCTGTGCAGTAAAACTACTCATTATCAACAAACGATCTGAAAGGGGAAGTAAACCTCGGGTAACTTTGCAAAAAATACATTTGATTGGTTACAACGCAGTGGCCAGCGATGCCTAATCATAATCCTATTTCGGACATTTCTCTTGTGCATTTAAATTTTAAGCAAACACTCTCTTTTTTTGTTATCGGAGCTTGGATTCACTTCGATCAACGTTTCTTCATGTTGAGGGCGAGTCTACTTAACTTCCGGCCACTGCATTTGGAGCACTCATTATCCCTGGGCCAAGAGGCCCCGAGAAGGGCGGTTTGCTTAAAATGTACAGGCTCCAGATTATACAGGGACAGGGTTCTCTTCGCAGGATGTGCTGTGAACTGTTGAAAAGCACATTTAATATTATTTTCTGAGGAGAACGGGATTTGAACACCCAAAGAAAGCAGGGGTGAGGAAGGTGAAAGGCGGGTCGATAAAGCGTGGGAGGGACTTTTGGGGAGAGGACAGTGAGAAACACGCAGAATTCATGTGCAATGTGTGAGAAGGTGGGTTCTAACTGCTCAGCACAATATCTGCCTGGTCGAACATTCTCCTCTGCCGCCTGTTAGTGACTTGTGCAGTGACACCCATTAAAGATCAGTTAGAGAGGCTGACATGTAGCCAATTAGCTGCTCAGTGTCACATTTACTGGCACATTCCAGGTGGAGGCGAAGCCTGTGATTTAAGCATCAATTAATTTGTAAGGACTGAGATTTTGGATCAGTAGGGCAAGTGATTTAACACATGTAACACAAATTGCAGCAAATCACAGTATATCTCTAAGGGGCTGTCTCCCTGACCGGAATAGCTCACATCTCCAGTTTAATTGCAATCTGGAGCACGCAGTAGTGTAAAGCACCTTCGCTCAGTTTCATTCCAGCTGTTTATCAGCGAAGCAGCTTTGCAGTCAGTGCAATGACTCACTGGAAACCATTTGGAGAGAGGCTGATGTTATACCAGGTAGACAAACTCTGCTCTGCTTCCCCCAGCACCGCACAGACACTGGCTTCCAGACCAGGCAGAGTGCCCCCTGCTGCTAAGTGTTAGCTTTGACCATGTGCTGGTGCCCTCAGTGGTGTGTCAGAAAGCTGTGGGTTTAAGCCCCAATAAAGTGCACTTACTTACATTGTGTGATTAACATAACAAAATGTCCCAGATGCTTCACAGGGGTCAGTGGTGTTTCGTCACTGCACTGCAGGCCCAGCAGAACTCTCTGGACGCATGGGTTCAAATCCACTGGTGAAATTTACATTCAATTAAAACAATCTGGAATTGAAAGCTAATCTCAGTAATAAAACTATCAATTATTGCAAAAACCCATCTGGTTCACTAATGTCCATTGGGGACAGTACGAAGTCTTACAACACCAGGTTAAAGTCCAACAGGTTTATTTGGAATCACTAGCTTTCGGAGCGCAGGTGAGCCTCTGTACCCACCCCAGTCCAACGTCGACATCTCCACATCATGGGCGTCATTCTCCGACCCCCCAGCGGGTCGGAGAATGGCCGTTGGCCGCCGTGAATCCCGCCCCCGCCGGTTGCCGAAGTCTCCGGTACCGGAGATTGGGCGGGGGCGGGAATCGGGCCGCGCCGGTTGGCGGGCCCCCCTGCTCAATTCTCCGGCCCGGATGGGCCGAAGTCCCGCCGAGAAATTGCCTGTCCCACCGGCGTAAATTAAAGTAGGTATTTACCGGCGGGACAAGGCGGCGTGGGCGGGCTCCGGGGTCCTCGGGGGGGTGCGGGGCGATCTGACCCCGGGGGGGGTGCCCCCACGGTGGCCTGGCCCGTGATCCGCGGGCGGGCCTGCGCCGTGGGGGCACTCTTTCCCTTCCGCCTCCGCAACGGCCTCCACCATGGCGGAGGCGGAAGAGAGTCCCTCCACTGCGCATGCGCGGGAAACTGTCAGCGGCCGCTGACGCTCCCGCACATGCGCCGCCCGGGGATGTCATTTCCGCGCCAGCTGGCGAGGCGGAAATCTCTCCGGCGCCGGCCTAGCCCCTCAATGTCGGGGCTCAGCCCCCAAAGATGCGGAGCATTCCGCACCTTTGGGGCGGCGCAATGCCCGTCTGATTGGCGCCGTTTTGGGCGCCAGTCGGCGGACATCGCGCCGTTGGAGGAGAATTTCACCTCATGTCTATGTTATTCTCTAAGTCTGAATAAAGATTGTAGACTTCCAGTTAACACAACTACTTTATTCAGTGGGTCGGTTTTGTTTCCAGAGCTTTACTGGATATAATACAGTCAAGAGGTATGACCAGTGAAGCTAAGGTAAACTGCCTATGCTGAGCTGTCTCTG
This sequence comes from Scyliorhinus torazame, assembly GCF_047496885.1. Taxonomy (NCBI): domain Eukaryota; kingdom Metazoa; phylum Chordata; class Chondrichthyes; order Carcharhiniformes; family Scyliorhinidae; genus Scyliorhinus; species Scyliorhinus torazame. The sequence goes on from NC_092727.1 coordinate 117,346,942, forward strand.
TCTGCTGCTGCTCCCTAGCCCTGTGCTTCTGAAAGAGGCGGATCCTACCTTCGGCTGGACCCTTTATACCCGTCTCTGATGCTGCCCTCTAGTGATGCTGTGGCTGTTACATCTGTGCTACAGTCCCTGGTGTATGTGCAGATGTATGTACAGATGTACAGATCACTACAATGTCCTCACCTGGTCTGACCTAGAATGAGGGGTCATAGTTTTAAGATAAGGGGTAGCAGTTAAAACAGAGGTGAGGGGCGTGACTTTGTGGCCGCATTGCACTCTGGAGGTGGGCCTGTAAGGGGGCATGGGGAGGGGGGGGGTTTGAAGAGTGGGGACCACCACACTGGGGTGTCCTCATTTGGGGGCTGTAAGGGGGTGACGTTGTCCATGAGTGGGGGTACAAGCTGACTTAGTGATTGGGGCACCCTTCCAAAATGGCTGCCCAATCTCTGAGTTCAGCTCCCAGTGCTTAGGCTACGATCCAAATACCAAGCTCGCCCGGAAGTCAGCTCGCTGAGGCACAGCCGATAAAAGCCGGGAGACCCCGCTTCCGAGATCTACCCGGCTCTTAACGCCTCGTGAGATCTAAGGTGATCTTGTGAAATGTTGCAATGTAAATCACGCCCATTGTGGCAAATCTGCATATTAAAGCGAGAGAGCTCGTCTCACTATTTTATTTTATTTTCCAATTAAGGGGAAATTTAACGTGGCCAATCTACCCTGTACATCTTTGGGCTCTGGGGGTAAGACCCACGTAGACACAGGAGATTGTGCAAACTCCACACAGAAAGTGACCCGGGGCTGGGATCAAACATGTGTCCTCGCTGCCGTGAGGGAGCAGTGCTAACCACTGCGCCAATGTGTCGCCCTGCTAGTTTCACTTTAATGTGCAGATTACAGAGGTCCCTGAGGCTTTGCGATCTATCCTCTTTGCCTCGGAGACCTTGGGTGAGTGCTGTTTGGTGTTGGTCTACACAAATGGGGACCAGGCGGAACGGTACTCGTGGGGGCCTTCCAGGGGATCAGAGGCCCCCAGCTGCATGCCCTTTCGGCAGGCTGGTGCCCTGGCACTGCTGATATCACTTGGGCACCCTTGCAGTGCCAGACTGGCACCCAGGCTGTGCTCAGGTGGCACTGTCAGCTGACATGGGCACTGCCAGATTGACACTGCCAAGGTGCCAATTTTTGCGAATGCGGTGCCCTACATGGGTGTTGGGAGGGGGCAGCTGCCATATTGCTTTCAGACTTGGAGGGGAGTTTGGGGGTCGTTCCAAGGGCCTCGGAGATTGGGATGCCATTTAAAAATGGTGTTGCAATCTTTCGCTACACTGGGGAGTTCCGGCGAGCGGAGCTCCTCATTGTATAAAATGGGGCTATGTGCAGCCTTGGCCATTTGTTCCCCATGAGTCGCATTGTATAGTCATGTGTTTCTCAGCGCTGCGGGCGTCGGGAAGCATGCGACTAAACACGCTCGCTGCGTGACTTTGTTCCCAATTAGTTGAACTAAGTGTGGGCTAAACCGTTGGGTAACTCACCAGGGCCCAAAAGAGTGACAAAACGCCGTTTGATAGCGGTGGGGAACCCGCCGGCAGAGTTGGCGGGAAGCTCCCTGCAAAACCCGTCACAAATGAACTTAAGGGGCGGGATTCTCCGACCCCCCCGCCGGGTGGGACAATCGGCGGAGGTCGGCGTGAATCCCGCCCCCGCTGTCCTCCTAATTCTCCCGCCCCCCAAAAACCGGCCCGGCGTGAGTCACGTCGCCCGCCTCAGAGAATGGCGGGGTCCGGCACGACTCAATGGGCGACGGGGCCGCCCGAAATCTCTGGCCCGCGATGGGCCGAAGTCGCGCCCGTCTGTGCCGGTCCCGCCAGCGTAAATTGGAGTAGGGCCCTTACCGGCGGGACGTGGCGGCGCGGGCGGGCTCCGGGGTTCTTGGGGAGGCACGGGGCGATCTGGCCCCGGGAGGTGCCTGGCCTGCGATCGGGGCCCACCGATCCGCGGGCGGGCCTGTGCCGTGGGGGCACTCTATCCGTCCGCACCGGAGGCTGTGGTCCTCCGCCATTCCCGGTGCGGAAGCGAATCCCTCTGCGCGTGCGCGGGGATGAACCCAGCATGCGCTGGCGCTCTCGCCCATGTGCCGACTCGCGCCGGCCGGCGGAGGCCCTTCGGCGCCGGTTGGCGTGGCGCCAACCCCTCCGGGGCGGGCCTAGCCCCTGAAGGTGTGGAGGATTCCATACATTTGGGGCAGCCCGACGCTGGAGTGGTTCACGCCACTCTGTCCCGCCGGGTAAGGGTGAATCCTGCCCAAGATTTTTTCCTTTAAATTGCGGCCCTCAGAGAAATTGGACTGGCTTCCCCAACATGGGACTATGTCCCCACGCCGGTGTAAAAACACTGCCGTTTTACTCTGGAGATTCCTGGGAATAAGTGGAGCTAATTCACAGCCCTGCAGGGGCTAGCAGGGACCCAGAGTGATTCAGACAGCTTTAGCTGTGGACTCGGGGCCCCCGCATGTCCGGTTTTGAGTCCGCGCATGTGCACGGCGATGACCTCCAGCGGCCGCGTTGACCGGCATGGCGGACCCGGACCGCGGAGCCACACAAAAACTAGACCACCCAGATCCTCCATGCGCCTGAGCATCCAACCATGCGGATCTGTCCCCCGGCCACCTACAAAGTCCCCCCCGCCCCTGTGTCTGATCCCCCCGCCCCCCACCAGGGTGGCCACGGACTGAGTCCGCATCCCCCACGCGAGCATCCCGACCGGCAATAGCAGGTTAGTTTCACGCCGTCGGGAACTCGGCCGGTCGGGAGCGGAGGATCGCTGGGCTGGGCTCTGTCAATGGGCCCCCAGCCGCGCGGCGTCATCCGCGATCACGCCGATTCTCGGGTTCCGGAGAATTGCTGGACCGGCACCAGGACCGATTTCGGTGTGAAATTGGACTCTCTGCCCCTGCGGCGAACGCAATTTTAGCGCGGAGCTGTGGAGAATCCAGCCCATTATTTCTCTCAAAGGGTCGTGAATCTATCCCAAAGTGCAGTGTCTGTCGGGACATTGAGTAAATGTAAGTAGGAAATAGACGGATTTTTAATTAGTAATGGGGTGAAAGGTTATGTAGAACAGGCAGGATGGTGGAGTTGAGGCAGAGAGAGGTTAACCTTGATCGCATAGAATGGCGGAGCAGGCCAGAATTTCCTAGTCCTTATCTACCTGGGACTCCAGATCCACAGCAATTCAGTTGACATTTAACTGCCCTCTGAAATGGCCGAACATGCCACTCAGTTGAAGGGAAATTAGAAATGGGTGACTAATTCTGGCATTGCCACCTTGAAAGGTGAAAGAGCAGAAAGTAAAAGTGTTATAAGGTGGCACAGTGGCGATGTATCTGTAAAACCTCAGGTACTTTGCACCAGTTTACTGATTCAAAGGCTTTACTTCAAGGTGTCTTTATTTACGAGGAAACAAACCACAAACAGTTCAAAATTCAACAACATTTATTAACATAATTAACCCTTATATTACCCACAAAATACTAGAAGTCCCCAAGATCAGTGTATGTTATCCCTAAAGATGGCTTGGTAGGCTATGGATCTGATCTCTGGAGTTCCTCTGGCCCTTCTTCACAAGGATGGTTCTCACTGGTGGTCTTTTCCTTGCTCCCTTCCCTCCTTCTGGTCTGGTCAAGATTCGGTCTGGTCTGATCCGATCTTCACTTCTCCGATCTGCTCAAGTTCACCTCGCACTCCGAGTCTTTGCCGCTGGTGTGTCTGAGATGCGTACCTTTATCCCCCTCCCTCCCCGTCTTTCCAGAAACTTCTCCGGCTTCTGGCCAATGGGGTCTCGGGAGGGGGGGGGGTCCCAATACCCAGTGGGTTTCTTGATGTCTGCCTGGCAGGATACCGGGGTCCCTCCCCAGGTGTCCATCTCCATGTTGTTGCTTATATGTTGCCACATAATGTAACGACAGGAATTCTAGGTGACAGAAAGTCTAGCCCGATCTGAGCTTCTAACAATAGGCCGGTGCACTTCAATGGGGTGCGATGATCTCCTACTGGGTCTCAGTAGAGTGCGATGATCATTGATGGGTGATTGATGGGACTGGCCCAGACATGCTCTGGCAGCTTGCCTGTTTGCTAGGTGTTTGACTTTCGTCAAGTCAGAATTCCAGGGCAGCACGGTGGCACAGTGGTTAGCACTGGGACTACGGCGCTGAGGACCCGGGTTCGATCCAGGCCCTGGGTCACTGTCCGTGTGGAGTTTGCACATTCTCCCCGTGTCTGTGTGGGTTTCACCCCCACAACCCAAAGATGTGCAGGGTGGGTGGATTGGCCGCGCTAAATTGCCCCTTAATTGGAAAAAAAATAATTGGGTACTCTAAAAATTTTAAAAAAAGTCTGAATTCCAAAAGCCTGCCTGAGGTTTGACTGTAGTATGATTTTAAAATGCCCAATTCTTTAATTTAGGATATCCAATTTAATCGGGCGAATTCTTTCATTTAAAATACCCAATTTTAATCGGGCCTAAATCGAAGCCTTGCTAGGTTACTACAGTGGTTAGCCCTGCTGTCTCACAGCACCAAGGACCTGTGGTTTCAATTCCAGTCTTGGGTGATTGTCTGCGTTGAGTTTGCATGTTCCCCCTGTGTCTGGATGGGTTTCCTCCAGGTTCTCCAGTTTCCTCCCACAGTCCAAGATGTGCAGGTTAGGTGGATTGGCCATGGTAAATTGCCCCTTGGTGCCAAAGATGTGCAGATTAGGTGGATTGGCCATGTTAAATTGCCCCTTAGTGTTGAAAGATGTGCAGGGTAGATGGTTTTACAGGGATAGGGCAGGTGAGTGGGGCTAGGTTGGTGCAGACTCTATGGACCGAATGGCCTCCTTTTGTACTGTAAGAAATCGATAAAAGATTTTCACTAAGCCGCATAAGGGGATAATAAATGGTCACGTGGTAGTACAGAACTTGAGTATTGCTGAAAAAGGAGATGTGCTGTTGAAACTTTTTCTCAGCAGGACAAATGCAAAAATTCCAAATTTCAAAGGGAGCGACAGATTATTACAGCACCCTTTTCTCATGCAAATAAATTGTTACTCCTTTTGAAATTTGGCATTCTTGCACCTGCCCTGAGGGGTGCAAGATAAAAAGCTTTGACAGTAAGTCTCTTTTCAGCATTATGCAAGAGAAAATAGGTGACGAAAAGCTTGGTCAAAGAGGTAGGGGAATGAAAGGAAGCAAGAAAGGTGGAAAGGAAGGGAATTAGAAATTAGGGCCTAGGCAACTGGAAGCATGGCCACTATGATCTTGGCGCATAAGCAGGATTTTTTCAAAATAAATTTAGAGTACCCAATTATTTTTTCCAATTAAGGGGCAATTTAGTGTGGCCAATCCACCTATTCTGCACATCTTTTGGGTTGTGGGGGTGAAACCCACGCAGACACGGGGAGAATGTGCAAACTCCACACGGACAGTGGCCCAGGGCCAGGATTCGAACCAATCATTCATCTCCTTTCACTTTTTTAGGGATGTATGAATATTGGTTGCCAAGTTTGTCAACGTATATGTTTTAAAAAAGCTAATTCATTAGATATGAAGCATTTTCGGCTCTGATCATTGGTGTATTTGATTGCAAGCTCTGATGTGCAAATCCCTCATGACCACGAGTACCAGTGAGGTAGACATAAACCCCATTCAAAGAGGCGGAACTATGTCTGTTTTTTCAGTGTGATGTCCAAAATGACTTAGTGAAAAACCCCATCTGAATGATTGCCGTTTCCACTGGGCGACTGAGGCTCAATTACCAAACCTGGGAAAGTCTCAGACCCGCAAACACTAAATCACAGAATCCCAACACTGCCATTTGGCCCATCGAGTCTGCACCGACCCTCTGAAAGGGCACTCTACCTAGGTCCACCCCCCTCCCCCCCAGCCACCCTGCCCTATCCCCGTAACCTAACTTGCACATCCCTGGAGACTCAGTGTCAATTTGGTATGGCCAGTCCACCGAACCTGCTCACCTTTGGATGCTAAGGTGCGGTTGAGTAACCTTTTTCTGTGAAATGGTATTGAACAGAAGGATAGGCCAGAAGGAAGATTGTTCTGAAAGCTGCAGCAGGATCACAGGGACTGCTGGATGAAAACAAAACCCAAGCTCCATCTACTTCTCTATCTAGCATGATGTAATAATAATGGTAAATCAATCTCTATCAATTGGTGCACAAAAGACACGGGCACAAGGAGTCAAACCTACAGGGGCTTCAGATTTTTAGGATCAAAGTCACCTGTTCCTCCCAAACATGGTGGTATTGAATGGGGAGTCAGGAAGAGCAGGGCGTTGCCTCATTTTGGGAAGGCCTACCAACTTGAGTATCAATCAGGCACGTTGCAATGGTGGGCCTTCCCCAGAATCAAGGACCCCAGAAGTGGAAATTCTGACCAATGAGAGAAGCCGGCCAATTGGAGACTGGGGTGGGGGGGGTTATGCATTGCTTGGCATTATCACCGGGGGGAGCAGTGGCTCCTGCTGGTAATATACCCACCCAAGGCCCAGGACCACTTGAGGGACCTGGGCCACAGGTGAGTGATGGCGGGATGTGCGGGGGCGGGGCGGGGGGGTGAGAGTGGAGTTGCAGGGTGGGGATTCTGGGAGAGGAGCATCAGCAGCGAGACCAGGAGGGTGGCTCTCAATGGACCTGATTGCTGATCACTTCCTAATGCTGGGTCCCTCCATCAATCACGAGGACCACACCCTCTCCTTGCTTGCCCCAGAAGCCAGCAAGCAACCCGATAGTGTTTTTTTTTGTTGGGTTTCCCGCATGGTGAGTTCCCTCGCTCGCTGCTGGGCGAGTACTAGTGTCAGCAGTCAACAGGCCTTCCCGCCACTGACACTCTGGGCAGGGAGGCTGTGAGGTCCCCATCCATTACCCTCCTGCCAATTAAGTGCCCTCGCCACCAACTCGTCTCCACGGAGGCCATTCAATTCTGCCCCATGTATTTCTTGAAGCCCAGGTCAAAATTTAAAAAAAAAATTAACTCATTAATGGGATGTAGGTTTTTCTGGAATCTCAACATTTGTTGTCCATCCCTTACTGCCTTTGAGAAGATCGTGGTGAGTCAGCTTCCGGAACTGCTGCAATCCACGAGATGTAGGTAAACCCAAAGTGCTGGGGCGGAAGTTCCAACTGAGGAGTTGGACCGGGTGGCTTGTCCTGTCTGTTACTCTGTGAACATTTACTATTTTCCTCAACTGAGGGGCCAAGGCAAAAAATACATTGACTTCCTGCACTCACCTATATGATTAAAGGGTGCCTGACAACTTGCCTAAGTGGTGGGTTTGTTACATTTATATTTTGTCTGGCTTTGCCTCTCTCCTGAAGTCTGCTTGCTCCACAGACACTGGCAGCCTTGGATCTGAGACAATGGCCGGGATTCTCAGACCCCGCGCCGGGTCGGAGTATCTCCGGTGGGACGCGAGAATGGCACCCCACCGCCCGGACGCCAGCTTCCCGATTCTCCCCTGCCGATTCTCGGGGCCCCACGGCGATTCTCCGGGCTCCGACGGGTCCCGCCGTCGTTGGTTACTCAGGTCCCACACGGCGGGACCTGGAAGGTGTGTCTGCGGGGGCTGTCCTGGAGGGGGGGGGGGGGCAGGGGGGAACAGACCCCGGGGGCGGCCACGGTGGCCTGGCCCGCGATCGTGTCTACCGATCGGCGGGCGGGCTGGTTCCGTTGGGGCCTATGTTTCTCCGCGCCGGGCCCCTGTAGGGCTTCACCATATTGCCCGGGGGCCAGCGTGGAGAAAGGAACCCCCGCGCATGCGCGGAAGCACACCGTCCGTAGCGTGCATGCGTGAACTCGCGCCGGCCGTTCCGAGTTGCGGGGACCACTCCCGCGCCGACCTAGCCCCCTAGGAAGGGGAGCATTCCCCATTATTGGGGACTGTTGACGTCGGAGTGATTGGCGTCACTTTTCACGCCGGCGTGGGGACATAGCCCCATTATTGGAGAATCCCGCCCAATATGTTCCATATTGAAAATCAGATTGCGATACAGGGAGGTGATTTGATGGATTAAACCTGTCCCCTATTCTGACCTCACCATACGTTAGCACCTGGAGAACATCTTTGATGCACCAACTGTGTCTCTTGTTACAGAAAGTTGTGGCTTCAAGTCTCAATCTGAACATGTGGGCTGACACTCCAGTGTAGGGGACTGAGGGGGTGCTGCACTGTCAGAGATGCTGCCTTTCGAGCTGAAGTTACTCTGTGTCTCCGCCTGCCCTTACGTGCAGATGTAAAAGATCCCATGCCATTATTTTGAAGACGAGCGGGAGTAGGGGGTGGGGTGGAGGATTCTCTCCAGTGTCCTGGCCAAAATTTGTCCCTCAATCAACATTAGAAGAACATCTGACCATTGAATTATCTGTTTATTATCACATTGCTGTCTGTGGGAGCTTGCTGTGCCCAAATCGGTTGCCGTAAAGCCTACAGAGCAATTCACATGCCTCGCCCTCCTCACCGCTGGTGGGGTTTTGTGTAAGAAATTGAGATCACAAAGAAGAAGAAATGTTTCTGTCACATGTTTATTACATAAATATATATAGTAAAATAGATCAGCAACAATTAACCATAAAAATATCTTCCTTTAAAATCCTAGCCATAAACAAAGATTTATTCGCACGTTACACGCACCCAGTGATTGTCAATAGCTTCAGTGACGTTTCCCAGCCAAAGCTATCAGACACACAACACAATCTTTAATACGGGAATCTGCTCAGAGCAGCCTTCCCCTTCCAGCAGTTTCACTGCCTTATTTACGTCACAGTGAAGGAAAAGGACACAGACTCATTTCATGAGCAATAATTACAGAAAAAGAACGACACACGGGACAGGACCTGCGATAAGCGATTAGCACATTTATAAATCCGTCAGCACCTTCCCGCAAAAAGAAGTCTGAGATTGGTGAGGTTTGTTGAGTCCGAAAGCCTGGATCCTGCTCCTACAATAAAATCCTTTTTAAAGAGAAGCAAAACGAGTCCGGGGTCCTTATACGGGAGACACACTGCCCTGTAGGAGTGGAGCTGTGCTGGGCCTATATAGTAGTGGGCTGAGTATGGGAACGGCTGGCTTGCCCACAGCAGAGGGCTCCCCATCTCCCAAGGTGCTTTCTGTGAATCTTTATCTATATTAAAGTGAAACGACATTAAGCTCTACCTAAATTATGGCGTTAGTTTGTTTACTAACCGCACCGCACTTGTAGACTGTGGATCGGTGCTTTTTAGAGAAAAACAAATTCTCCTCTATCATCCAGACATGGAGCGAATCAAGAGCACGGCCACAATTTGTTTGGATCAGTTTTCTCTGGCACTGCACTAACCTTAGTTGGACCTCGGGAGTGTAGATGCATCATGAAATAAAGCAGATTGTAAAATGAGGAGGTCATTCACGTCTCCGCCCCTTCTCCCTGCTAAATACTCCATGTTACTCTATTCAGAAAGTAGGTTGTGTTGACCCAGTGGTTTGCTGGCTACACATCACTTCCTTGAGGGACCAAATGGTGCATTCTAATCCAACAGCATCTTTTTAGCTCTGGAACTGGCATTTCCAGTCCAAAGTGGGGACAGGAGCGCTCTTTACATTGGCAGAAGAGCTAAGAACTTTCTTTAGCTTTGAGTATAAGATTCTTCGCCACTCCACTTCTCCCTGCATCACCAAGACACATTTAGGTTTCCATGGCAACCATCCACTTTACTACACAAGGAGGAAAAACATCTGTTGTTCTCATCGCATTCTCCTCTCTAGGACATTGGGAATATTGGCATCTTGGCAGGTAGAATGGGAGCAATGGATTACAAAGAACCGTGGAGCTACTGTTGGAGTTAAACAAAGTGCACCATTCATTCCCTCGCTGACAAATTCGAGAAATCAAACAATTTTCAAAGCAGTTCCAGAACAATTACTCCCACAGTTATTACTGCTTTAAAGAATGTTTTTTTTTAAACAGGTTCATCAAAAGTTACTGAATTAATTGTCTCAGAAGCAGATTACCTCATCCTCTACTTCAGTTTTTACATTTAAAGTCCAAAGGGGTTCACTGGCAACAAAGTGAGGAAAGGTATTACTATTCATAAAATTCTCAGGCCAACATTTAAATAAAAAGTTCTTCATATTTAATTAAACTCTGGTACATTCATTTTCCACTGGCTTGTGGGGAATAGCATATCAAATCAAGGTGCTTTCTACAGAGACATGGCCTTACCATGACATCACTTCCTGTACTGACCCAGTGTTCACCGACAAAAACATTCAGCTCAAAACAGAACTTTTACGAAAATATATTGAATCTCTCTCACTCTTTGGTCACGATTTTCCATCGTTTTAAGGAAGCCAAACTTCAAAAGTGATGTCATCTACTCAACATATGAAGTAACTTCCTGTATGCAACAATCTCATTTAAGGCAATGTCTTTCCTACTCCCCTCCCTTCAAATCTACAAAGTGCAGGCTGTTCATCCCCAACACCCACCCTTCCCAATTCGTCCTTCCTGCTGCCTTGCTGGCATTGTGATTCTTGACTCTGTGCCACCACACAGCGAACGGTTGTCAGAAATATACGGATTCTCAGGATAGCAGACCCCCACCCCACTGCGCAACGCCCCCCCCCACCCCACCCCCCTCCATCCCAATGTCCCTTCAGCCCAGAATGAGAAGAGGAACTCCCTTTGTGTCAATCCCAAAGAACTGGTACAGCTCTGCATTGAGAGTTGGTGAACCTGTCATGGGGCTGAGCTTTCATTCTCTGCCTGGGGTTTTCCACTTGTGCATTTGCTAGTCAGGAGGTTGACGAGTGCACAAACCTCTATCCGCAAGACCAATACACTACTGGCCAATGGATTGATTTCCCCTTCCAGGGTCAAGGGAGAAGTAATCGCAAAAGAAAGGGGTGACCAAAACCATTAAACCTTTCAAATCACAGCTTCACTGAAGTCAGTTAATGGGATACATTAGCATCAGGGGACTTAGCATCAGGACCAGGACTGACCCTGTCCCAAGCTGGCCACCTCTGCCATCACCGCCTACCCTAATGCCTGCTTGAGGCAAGATTTGACCTGATCTCTGCTGCCAAGTCACATAATGGAAAACTGTAAATACCTAAAGCTCCTCTGTCAACCAAAAGGTGACTATTTAAGGAAGCAGCTGCAGGGAGTAGTTTTGTAAAATGATAAATAAATTAATTTTAGTACCAACACCACAATATGGGCTGGAATTCTCTGGTCACCGGGATTCACGTCTCCCGCTGGCAGCGCACCCCCGCCAGAGGGTTTCGCCGCGGCGTGGGGTGGTTCCAACGGAAAATTCGGAGGTTAGAATCGCGCCGCCAGCGAATGGCGCACAGCTGAGAAACCGCGCAGCCGGGGGCCCGGAGAATCCCGCCCAAGGCGTTTGAACCTCTGTGCTTGGATCTGATGAAAGATCTAAAATTTCCAAGTGGGGACTGGCTGAGAAACAACCAAGTGCTCTGGTGGTTGCCCGCCAATACCCAGCAGCAGGATTGACTTTCGCGTGCCAACGTTTTCCAGATGCGCCCATTGCCGGCTGCCCCGAAAAGGTGACGGCGGTCCTTCTTTTTGAACCGCTGCGGGTTCCTTGTAGTGGTTTAATACAAACCTCTGGTTTGCTCGGCCACGTCATCGAGCAGTGATGGCGTGTGAATAGAATTAAATAAGAGACCAGAGCAGCTGAGGACGCCAGGGCCTTCTTCCTGAAAGGACATTAGTGAACCAGTTGGATATTATGAAAATCCAACAGTTTCATGGTCACTCTCACTGATGAACACTTTTTATCTCTCGATTTATTTAGATCACTCTCTTCTATGAGAGTATTAAGAGTGGTTGATCCTCTTCCCAAAAGGGGTGAGAGACACACCACTAACATACGAGGGATTCAACCCTATTTGTTTCTCAACCTCGGCATCATCTTTGCCTACAGGTGAACAAGTACCAACAAACAATGGGTCTTCTAGTTTACCAACGAGAATTGAATTGGGTTGGACATTAGTTTTGGGGTCTAGTCAATATAAGTGCTTCTCTCCATTTGTCAACATGTAAACATAGTAAGCAATAAATGCAAGGCAAATTATCAAGCGGCTTGAGAAAATAAGAGCAGGGAGAGGCTATTCGGCCCTGCTCCACTATTCCATATGATCAAGGCTGATCGTTCAACTCAATACCCTGATCCCGCCTTCATCCAATATCGTTTGACCCCCCTCACCCCAAATGCTAAATCTAACTGCTTCTTTTGGCCTCAACTACTGTCCGTGGTAACAAATTCCACAGACGCACCACCCACTGGATGAAGAAATTTCTCCTCATCTCAGTCCTAAACCCCGTATCCTCAGACTTTGACCACTGCTCTGGACACCCCCACCATCGGGAACATCCTTTCTGCATCTACCCTGTCTAGTCCTGTTGGAATCTTATAGGTTTCTATGAGATCCCCCCTCATTCTTATGAACTCCAGCGAGTACAATCCTAAGCCAAAGGTGGCCGACCTTTTAGATGAGGCATTAAACCCAGGCCCCATCCGTCTTCTTGTGCGAATGTAACAGATCCCATAGCCTATTTTAAATAAGAGTTCAGGAATTATCACTGGCATCTTCGCCAATATTTATCCCTCAATCAACATTACAAAGGAGTTGTTTTGGCAACATCATACTGCTGTTAGTGGGAGTTGCTGTGTGCAGATTGACTGCTGCCTTTCCTACATTACACCAATGACTATCGGCGGGTCTCTCCAGTTCCCCAGGGTATCCCATTGAAGCCACTCCACGCCACCGGGCAACCCGTGAGCAGGGGTCCGCTGCCTGTGAACGACCAGGGAATTTCCGCCTATATTTCAGAAGTGCTAGAGTGGGGTTAAAGCACTTTGAGATATTCAGTAGTTGTGAAAAGCACAATATAAATACATGTCTTCCTTTTCATCAGTTGCAATGCGAAGGCGTTTTCAAGGCTTTCAATGAATTCACACCAATGGAGCGAATTTCAGAATCTGCGCTTTCCTCCTAACCAATGCATGCTGTTCAATTTTGGATTTGGCTACAGGCAACAACCCTACTGAAATAACCAATAGTACGGAGGGTGGACAAATTAATTCCCACGAAAGGCTTGGGAAGAATTGCCAACTCTGCTGATTTTAGTTGAAAACTTAGCAATGAAGAGAGGCTGGTTAGGCTGGGGTTGTTCTCCTTAGAGCAGGGAAGGCTGAGGGGGGACCTGATTGAGGTGTACAGAATTATGAACGATATAGAATTTACAGTGCAGAAGTAGGCCACTCGGCCCATTGAGTCTGCACCGGCTCTTGGAAAGAGCACCCTACCCAAGCCCACACTTCCACCCTATCCCCATAACCCAGTAACCCCACCTAACACTAAGGGCAATTTTGCACACTAAGGGCAATTTATCATGGCCAATCCACCTAACCTGCACATCTTTGGACTGTGGGAGGAAACCGGAGCACCCGGAGGAAACCCACGCAGACACGGGGTGAACGTGCAGACTCCGCACAGACAGTGACCCAGTGGGGAATCGGACCTGGGACCCTGGAGCTGTGAAGCAATTGTGCTAAGAACTATGCTACCGTGCTGCCCGATATACATAGGGTAGATAGGAAAAAACCTTTCTTCTTAGTAGAGAAGTCAATGACCAGAAGGCATAGATTTAACGTAAGGAGCAAGGGATTTATTTATTTTTTCATTTATAAAGTTTAGGGTACCCAATCCTTTTTTTCCCCCAATTAAGGAGCAACTTAGTGTGGCCAATCCACCTACCCTGCACATCTTTGGGTTGTGGGAGTGAGACCCACGCAGACACGGCGAGAATGTGCAAACACCACACGGACAGTGACCCGGAGCCGAGATCGAACCCGGGTCCTCAGCGCCGTGAGGCAGCAGTGCTAAAACTGTGCTACCCTGCCGCCCTCAGGAGCAAGGGAATTAGAGGGGGGGGGGGGTTTAAACATTTTCACCCAGAAGGTGATGGGAATCTGGAACTCACTGGCCTGAAAAGGTGGTAGAACCCTCACAACATTTAAGAAACATTTAGATGAGCACTTGAAATGCCATAGCATACGAGGCGATGGACCAAGAGTCGGAAAGTGGGATTAGAGTAGATAGGTGCTTGATGGTCGGCGCAGAAGCAATGGGCCGAACGGCCTCTTTCTGTGCTGTTAAACTTACGACTCTAAATTGGGTCCCAAATCAAATCCCACTTTATATACTTATGCCAACTTTCTCACTAAATTAAATGAAGGTGAGTAATTCACCTCGAAGGTGGCCAGGCGGAAACTGGGTTGGGTGTCGCTGACGTCACCACCGGGTTCATTTTGCAGTACCCTGCTGCTCCTTGAACAACGCTGAGCGATTAGGTGAGCAAGTTGGGTTTCAGAAGCTTTGTCCTCAAAAAGTAAGTGCTGGGACATTCAAAAAACCAATGCAAGAAAGTAGTTCTCACTGCAAGATTTGAGGGATGTCTAACCCTGTCCCAGATCTCAGTTACAAAGGGTCACTGAGGTCTTATCAAAAACACATCTGGACTGTGTTAAAACAAAGATTCACAATGGTTAACGTTGACCCAGCAATCCACACCTCAACTGCTAGAAACACAATTGGAAAACACGAGAAACAGACTGTATATCATGGAGAAGATGAGGACCATTAATTAACTTAGGGAGAAAATGTCAAAAGTTCAGTAAAAACATTAAAAAAAATACTTTAAAATTTTTTTTTATAGAGTATCCAATTCAGTTTTTCCAATTAAGGGGCAATTTAGCATGGCCAATCCACCTACCCTGCACATCTTTGGGTTGTGGGGGCGATACCCACGCAAGCACGGGGCGAATGTGCAAATTCCACACAGACAGTGACCCAGAGCTGGGACCTCGGCACCGTGAGGCAGCAGTGCTAACCACTGCGCCACCGTGCTGCCCCTTTAAAAAAAAACTTAGGAGCTGCAATGAAACTTTGGGTCGTCAACCATATTTGGTGATTAACGTAGCACTGCCCTGTTCAATTAGCCGCTTGGTTTTCAGCGCGTTTAAATGGCACAAATTTTACGACAGTAGGGACCATGTCAGCTTAGCCACGCTCCTGAAAACTAGAGTCTGAAACTCCAGCTACAGTGCACATTGTCGAGTGAAACGCACTTGTTGGTGACTGTAAGGGCTGCCAGAGTGTTCATTCACTGTCAAGCCAGGCTATGTGATGCAGGACACTGACACTTTCAATCACACGGCTGATTAAAAGTAAAAGTGCTTTCTATGGGATATGATCCCAGGGACCCACATGGAGATAAACATCAACTTGGCAAATTACGCTTTTTGTTCTAGAACATAGAACATAGAAAAATACAGCACAGAACAGGCCCTTCGGCCCACGATGTTGTGCCGAACCTTCTGCCTGCAGCTTGCTGATCTTTAGTGCAAAGAGCCGTTGACAAGCCAGGTATTGCAGACTGGCACATCCCAAGGTCCAGGACTACGTGCCGAGGAACCCACTAAATACTGGGGCAGTCACGGAAAAGACTCAGCGGGGTAAATGCGCGTGAAAAACCTCGCCCTTTATGTAAGGTCAAATTCAAACCTCTATACAACGTACATTTTTACAAATTTTCTGACTAAAGTGTATTTTTGGAAAAAACAAATGATCGCAACTAAAACGACAGCGAAAGGAGGAATTAAAATGGTGTCCCCCAATTTTGGCTGCAGTGAGTCACTCGCCCTTTGTCTACATGCTTTCTGATTTCCTCCCTATCTTCAAAAAATGTTGAAGACCAGTTTCTTCACAATACCCCTTTGAACCTTCATCATCCATGAAGAATTCTGTGCCACTAAAGATACGATTGAACCCACCCCACGTCGCAGGGAAACCTGCACTGCTAGACGGGAAAAGTCCATCGCAACAGCTGGGGAATTCTGACCATTGGCTGCAGATGTCTGACTTGGCTTTGTGTGCTGCTAAAGGTTTGCACAGTATTTGCTCAATATTTTTGTTCCCTTTCTTCGGAAGGTGCACATAAACATGCAAGATTTGTCACCGAGTGCAGGAAGAGTGTTTTCCGGCTAGAGGTGCATACATTATTAATGTGGGAATACAGTGCGGAAAAGTTGGTCAAAAGCCTAATCAGACTGAGTTGTTGCAGCTGGGTTACAGGAAGAGTTCTGTGGACGGTGATGGGCTCTCCGTAAAGGCAAGGGTACTGGAATCCTGTCAGGAGTACAGGAGGAAAGGTTCACCAAATGATCCCGGGAATGAAAACTTCTAGTTGTGAAGGAAGATCTGGAAAATTGGGAGTTTTCACTAGGGGGAGGGATGGTTAAAGGATGAGCGAAAAAAGGTTTCCAAATTATCATAGGTTTCAAGAAGGCAAACATTGAAGGACTGGTTGCTACATTGGATATTATCAATGAAAGGGGGAGAGCTAGAAGAAATAATTTTGCACATGGTGTTAGTACAAGACTTCACCACTATTGAAGGTGAGATTGTAACCCCATTTAAACGGTAGTTGGACCAGCACTTGAAAGGAGGTGGGGAATTTGCAGCCGCTAACTCAAGTCTGTGTCTATTTTTGCCTGATTTGGCCTCAGCGAGGGGTCTTTTTCTATATGAAAAGTGCTTTGTAAATGCAAGTTGTTGTTGTTTTAAGAGCTCTGGTAGATTGGGCCAGTCGAGCAAGAGATGACGGAGCTAAGAAAGGAAGCAAGAAACCTTGCTAAAAGGATGACACCCAAAATAAACAGGTCCTAAAAGGGTATAGCTTCAGCGCTGGGATTTAATTGGCTGCCACAATAAGAGCAACAATTTTGATTCATAAAGGGCAGTGAGGGGAAAGTTGAAGGCGCCCCTCGTGGAAGAGTCAGCCCAATGTCCAAGGACACCTGCTTTTTGACAAATTCCTAACGCCTTTAGGCACTAAATCCACTCAGAGGCATGTGCAGAAAATGACAAGCCTTGAATGATCCTGAAATAAAAGCAGAAAAGTTGCTGGAAAGCCAAAGCAGGTGAGTCAGTTTGGGAAAATAACAGCTCTGGCTTGCCGCTCCATTGGAATTGAGATTAGGATGATGGGATCACTGTCTGAAATCTTTGCAGGTTGTAACTGACCGGCAAGAGGGGATATTAATGTATTATTTACAAATCACATAGTGTAATAGTGCAAATTCCCATCACATAAAACTTTGTGCTGGGAGTACTAGCTTACAAAAACTGTCTCACGGGACTAAAATGCAAAGTTAATTTTACAGATGCAACAAATCTTATGGAGCTACCCATTGCCAGTTTTGAATGTTAATGACTAAATGAGTTACAATAAATCTTTTGTTTTATAGATGTTCTAGGTACAAGATAAGCTCTGTACATATGAAAATGTAAAAAGCCATTAAGCCCTCATGGGGTTAAAATTGATCTGTACAAATATTTCATTGCAAATGCTAGCTGAACCGGACTTGTTCTTAAATCGTCTCCACGGAAACCAAACACTCACAAAATGCCATTGTGATTAACATGGAACATGTTAAGCCTCTGGGCCAGAGGTTGTGGGAAAGAGCTTTTAATTGTTTCCAGGGATGTGGGTATCACTGGCAAGACCGGCATCGATTGCCCATCCCTCACTGCCTTTGAGAAGGTGGTGGTGAGCCGCCCTTCTTGAACCGCTGCAGTCCATGCGGTGTTGATACAGCCCACAGTGCTGTTAGGAAATTCCTGTTGGGCAGGATTCTCTGGCCCCCCGCCGGGTCGGAGAATGGCCGGGGGGCGGCGTGAATCCTGCCCCGCCGCTGGCTGCCGAATTCTCCGGCGGCAGGGTTTAGGCGGGGGCGGGAATCGCGCCGTGCCGCTTGAAAGTGATTCTCCGGCCCGCGATGGGCTGAGCGGCCGCCCGTTTCCGGCCAGTCCTGCTGGTGTAAATCAAACCAGGTCCTTACCGGCGGGACCTGGCTCTACGGCGGGCTGCAGTGTCCTCGGGGGGGAGCGGGGGGATCTGGCCCCGGGGGGGTGCATTCACGGTGCCCTCCGCGGGCGGGCCTGTGCAGT
This sequence comes from Scyliorhinus torazame, assembly GCF_047496885.1. Taxonomy (NCBI): domain Eukaryota; kingdom Metazoa; phylum Chordata; class Chondrichthyes; order Carcharhiniformes; family Scyliorhinidae; genus Scyliorhinus; species Scyliorhinus torazame. The sequence goes on from NC_092727.1 coordinate 117,365,009, forward strand.
GGGGGCACTCTTTCCCTCCACGCCGGCTGCTGTCAACCTCCGCCATGGCCGGCGCGGAGAAGAAACCCCCTGCGCATGCATTGGGATGGTGCCAGCACACGCTGGCGCTCCCGCACATGCGCCAACTCGCGCCGGTGGAGGCCCTTCGGCACTGGTTGGCACGATGCCAAGCCCTTCCGCGCCGGCTGGCGCGACCGCAACTCTACCGGCGCCGGCCTAGCCCCTGAAGGCGCGGAGGATTCCGCACCTTCCCGGCGGCCTGACACCGGAGTGGTTCATGCCCCGCCGGGTAGGGGAGAATCCCGCCCATGTGTTTCACTGTGAAAGGCAGCATTGCGTCACTAAAGTGCCACACAAAAAGCCAATCCACCTATTCGAATGGACATTCCAGATACCACAGTACTATTTGAGATATGGGAGTTCTGCATCCGGAGTCCTGGCCAACATTCCTCCCTCAATACCATCACAAGAAAGAGCTTTGCCTCGTAGATTTGCGTGGGCTCTGACTGTGGGCAAAATCGATTTCTACCTTTGATTAGCCAACAACAGTCAGCCAAATCAAGGTAATTAATTACATGCGAAGTGCTCAGAGATGTGATAAGGTGCTTTACAAATACAATTTTTTCTCTTTTATACATGGGGCATATTCACATTGTAATGGAAAAAAAACATGGTTTCTGTGTTCAGAATCTCATTACAGCTCCAAATGAAATATTTATCTAGAATATATACTTTTAACAATTATATTCAGTTTGAATATACCTGAGTAGATTCTTCACTTTACTTTCAAATCTTAACATTAACCCTTGAGTGGCTCTTATTCTGTCATTAGTTAGCAGCAGTGTTACAGGAAGGGACCGGTAGAGCATTTGAGCTCTTTGGTAATGTGCGGTTTAACATGTAGTGATGAGGTGTATCATGAAAATAAGTCCCTGCTTTGAATATTTCATTAATGGGTATTCAAGTAGTATGCAGATATCTGAGAAAACCTTATTTGTAATAAGGTACGACAAGATCTCTGTTGAGATTGTCTGGAGGTTGAGGTGGTTCCGGAGGATATGTGTGTGTACCTGAGTTTTCTAGATCAGCAAACTCCAATGTCATTCGTAGCCTGTGATTCTCAAACTGCAAAGAATCTGAAACAAACAATGTTTCTGTACTGACCGTGCGAATAGTCCTCGGTGTGAAGAATTGGGGGAGCCAGGCATCAAAGGTTTAAATCCGTGTTCCAATTAATTAGCAGCTATACTAAACTTTGGGGTTCCAACTTAGGATTTCTCTATCAGTTAAGTTAGCTCCCCTCAAATCCCCTCGCACTATTCAAAGATGATAAAAGCAGCAATTAAGAGTGAGGTGCGGGGGAGATGGTGGGTTTAGCAGCCGTATCTCTGGACTAGTAATCCAGAAAGCCTAAGCGCATGCCCTGTGGAGCCTGGGTTCAAATCTCACCATCACATTTAAATTCAACAAATTCATTGATTCACCTAATTGATGAAAGAAAATCTGGAATTGGAAAGCTAGTCTCAGCAATGGTGACCATGAAACTAACGATTGTTGTAAAAATCCATCTGCTTTGTTAGTGTTCTTCAGGGGTGGAATGTGCTGCTTGACATGTGACTGCAGAGTCACGGCTCGGAAATGGCCAACGTGTCCACTCGGTTGCAGCAGTTAGGGATGGCCAACAAGTGCTGGCCTTGCCAAGACGCCCATATCCCACAAAAGAATATAAAATGAAATAAGCCAGTAGAGACTGGAGGCTTGCAAACTGGATACACCACTGCATTATATCATTTAATATTAGGGACTCTAGCTGTTATCGACCCTGGCGAGTTTCAACAAATGGAAACAGATGGAACCGCATCTTCTAACTGGTGGATGCAATATACTGGGTGGGTCTTTCCACGCCTGCCGCCACATGTTTTACAGTAAGAAGTCTTACAACACCAGGTTAAAGTCCAACAGGTTTGTTTCGATATCTCTAGCTTTTTTGAGGAAGGAGCAGTGCTCCGAAAGCTAGTGACATCGAAACAAACCTGTTGGACTTTAACCTGGTGTTGTTAGACTTCTTACTGTGCTCACCCCAGTCCAACGCCGGCATCTCCACGTCATGTTTTACAGTGGTGGAGGCAGCCGGCATTTGGCGGGTGGTGGGGTCTTCTGGTCCCGCCGCTGTCAACGGGGTTCCCCCCCCTTTCTGCACCCCCCCACCTCTGGGAAACCTGCGGCGGGGGTCCGCGTCGGTGCGACCGGATGAGCCCGCCTGCGGGAATTGTGTTTTTTTTTTTGCAGGGTGGGGTGGGGAATTCAAAACCGGGAATCTGGATGGTGTCATTGAGGAAACCTTTGCAAACTTTGATGTGTCAATTTTGAGCTTCAGCTTCTTGGATTTGAAAATCATCGGCTAGCATCTAATACTGAGGTTATTACAGACAATAGCGTTTCCAACTTTGAAGGTCTTGGGCGGGTTTCTCCGTCCCGCTGCATCAGATTTCTGGTGCAACACGCCGTCGGGATTCCCCGTTTCGCCGGCTGGTCAATGGAGTTTCCCATTGTGGGGCAGCCCCGTGCCGTCGGGAAACTCCCGGACTGCTGGCAAAATGGAGAATCGTGACGGCGGAGAATTCAGACCCTTGTATTTAACACTGGTTTGTTCTTTTTTATTTGTTTCTGACAATGGGTGTGCTATCAGAGGAATAGAGGGCTGTTTAGCACCGGGTGAAATCGCTGGCTTTGAAAGCAGACCAAGGCAGTCCAGCAGCACGGTTCGATTCCCGTACCAGCCTCCCCGAACAGGCGCCGGAATGTGGCGACTGGGGGCTTTTCACAGTAACTTCATTTGAAGCCTACTTGTGACAATAAGCGATTTTCATTTCATTTCATGTGAGACTTTTAAACAGAGATGACTGGAACGGCACGCTTTCAAAGAAGACGACCGTTGCAGGATACTAGAGTACCCGAACACGGAGATCTTCATAGTTGTGTCTTTGAAGGAGTGGAGAGATGTAAAGGGCCTGTGTGTGGTTTAAAAATGATGATACCGGGGAAATAGCCACTAAAGGGTTAAGCAAAGGGGTCACCAAGGAAATCGCTCAGGCTCAGGACACAGGGTATAAACTCCCATCTCCGCACCCCCCCGTTTCCCCTGCAGGCACATTTTAAGACCAATTGAGGTGTATCCCTGTCAGGATTTTACCAATTGATACATTGCCACTGCAATGATTGATTGTGCAGCTAATTCCCCTGTTGTTCCTGAGCCTGGGAATCTCAGGTTACCCTTCTCGGTTGTCCCCACCCATTCTTCACGGTCCTTTTCCACCGCGATGCTCGTCAAACACATAAATGGCAGATTTCACTTGGCACAGGTGAGGTCTGTGCCACTAGGAGGCTTCACCCGACAGCAAAAAGAGGCCTCAGCTCTGATGGAACCGGGAGGGTCGCAGATGATTAATTAAGAAGGAAGGAGGTCTTGGAGTGAGCTCCCACAGAAAACGGCAGTGGATTGCAGACGAGCGTGCAATGAGCTCCCAGCTGTTGCGCGCAGGCAAACACATTCTACCGTGCTCGATAAGAGGAGCTGAAGTCTTCCCTAAACACCTCTCTGCAGCTTTTTATCCACTTCCATTCCTTCTTGTGTTGTTGCACTTCCTCCCATACGACACTGAGGTAGGGCAGTTCATGCCTTGACTTTCTCAATCCCTGTCTCTCTCTCTCTTAACCGTTGAAAGTAAAAAAAGAAATGTAGTCACCGATCATAATGTGAGGCTCTTTTCCACGCACAGCGATGATCAAAGTTAGAACGACGCTTTTGTTGGCTGACAAAGCACTGAAAAGGTTGCACAGGTTCGAACTTGTGAGAAATGAAGATGGGACCGTTGGCCATTTCGTTTTGGAGTTATCTGTTCATATAATCAGCTGTAAAGCAGCAATGCGCAGCTAGTCAGTACGACCCTCCTTTTGGCAAGACAGAGCACAAGGACCAAGAAACAATTTACTATGACTTACAAAATATTTGCAACTGGTACCCGCATTCATGGAATGGTTCTTTGAGTTTCGGCCAAGTTTAGATTGACAAAATGATCCACCACGATGGACATGAAGCCAGGCAGTTAGCCAGTGATTGTGTTTTGTGAGTTTTTTTTCTTGTTTCCCAGTTTTCACCTCAGGCCTACACTTCCTGGTCCTCAAACACCTCCAGGAATAAGGGAGGGAAGAGTTCTGTGGGACATTCAACCTTCATGTGCAGGAAGCGGCTGGCGTGACAGGCTCCAATCATCCGCAGGTCTGTGACTTTCATCAGCAGCTTTGGCCAGAAATGTGGAATGTCGTGTTTGCGATAGTTTATGTAGTGTTCAAACGCTAGGAGGTAGGCCTCTTGACACTTCTCTATTTTGTCTATACAAGTCAGTCCTGTTCGATCTGTAAGCAAGAACAACAGTTTGTCAATCGTGGCTTTCTGAACCTTTCATTATCTTGTCCATTTGTAACTGAGGTAACAACAATGCCAGCCTATAATAGTACTAAGGTTCAGTACTGAATAGTTCAATACTGAAGGAACGTTTAACCCATAGGCCAAAATCCATTTGTTGTAATTTGATCCCCACTCTTACTCTCCGTTCTGTGGAGATTTGCTTTTCTCTCCGTCTCCCTCAACATTGAGGTTGGAAGGAGAACAGGGTGAGTGCATTTACTCTGGTCTGAGAGCACTTCTGTGAAGCAACTCAACACTGTTTCCAATAGTCACGTGACCATCACCAGGCTGGAATGTTCCCTTCCAGTTAGGGTACACTTCAGCAGTCAAGAGCATTCAGCTTCTGATCTTCAGGTAAGCATTCTCCAAGGTGGCCTTCAGGGCGCACGACAATGCAGAATCGCCGAGCAGAAACTGATAGCCAAGTCCATGAATATGGCCTCAACCAGGACCTTGGATTCATGTCTCACTACATTAACCCCCCACATCTGGCCTGGGCTTGCGAAATCCTACTAACTGTCCTGGTTTGAGACAATTCACACATCTTTAACCAGTTATTATCCCCCTCTCCAGTTGCACCGTCTGGACCTGTAAAGACTTAATTACCTGCAAAGTCTCGCATTCAAAGTATCATCTTGCATCATTGGCATTGTCTATAAGTGTGTTTGTGTAACCCACCTATTCACTCACCCGATGAAGGAGCTATGCTCCGAAAGCTAGTGATTTCAGATAAACCTGTTGGACTTTAACCTGGTGTTGTAAGACGTCTTACTATGAAAGTAATATGGTTATTATGAGGCAAGAGGAGGCGGTGGCATAATGGTATCGTCGCTGGACTAATAATCCAGAAACCCAGGGTAATGCTCTGGGGATCTGGGTTCGAACCCCACCATTGCAATGTGACCTTTGAATTCAATAAGAATCTGGAATGAAAAGTCTAATGACCATAAATTGTTGCAAAAACTCATCTGGTTCACTAATAGGGAAGGAAATCAGTTGTCCTTATCTGGTCTGGCCTACATGTGACTCCAGGCCAACAGCAATGTGGCTGATTCTTTAAATCCCCTCATGGATGGGCAATAAATGCTGGCCGAGCCAGCGATGCCCATGTCCCAACGAATAAAGAAAAGTCAATCTCCTCCAATACGTTGTGATCAGAAGGCCTATTACCTGGGCGTATCTCATTTGACTTGTTCAGCCACTTGTATAGGTCCTAAAGGTGATTTTTACATTAATGCCCAGTAACTACCGTTTGTGGAAATCTGTTTTTCCTGGCTGGAGAGTATACAGCCCAGGAGGTTATCGGCTCAGGATAAGGGGAGAAATTGTTTCACTCAGTGGTTTGCGAATCTTTGGAATTCTATATCCCAGAGACCTTTGGATGTTCACTTATTGAGTGCATCCAGCAGAAGTGCTTCCAGCAGAAGGGATGTCCTCAAAGCATCCGTGAGAAGGTCACACATCCCCGCTGACTCTGGGAGCCCCTGGCTTGTGACCGGCCAAAAGGGAGAAGTTTAATTCGGGAAGGGACCAAACAAAGCAAGGGGCTTCATCGGGAAGACGCAGAAGTGAGTACAAGCTGTCGGAGAGGGCGCGCAAACCTCCAAACAACTCCTTTACCCAACTGTCCAACCTGCCCACATGTGGAAAAGTCTGCACGTTAATCATTGGACTCATTACTCATCTCAGAAGTCAGTGAACCAGCACAGCAGTAAATCATCCGCGATGCTGACGGACTCCCTCTGAAGGGGTACCTAAAGTTGAGATTGATAGAGGTTTATGCACTACAGGATTTGAGGGATAGAGAGATAGGGATAGAAAATTGCCCTTTGTGTCCAACATTGCCCGTAGTGTTGGGTGGGGTTACTGGGTTATGGGGATAGGGTGGAGATGTTGACCTTGGGTAGGGTGCTCTTTCCAAGAGCCGGTGCAGACTCGAGGGGCCGAATGGCCTACTTCTGCACTGTAAATTCTATGAAAATGGAATTGAGGTGGACGATCATCTGTGATTTTAATGAATGGCAGAGCTGACGGAAGGGGTTGTATCGACCACTCCTGTTTTTATTTCTTATAAAGTCACACTTGTGACTTGTAAGAAAATGCACAATCGTGTGCTGGCGCTATTGTTATCTTGCTATCCTCAGTAGCCTAACCAGTAGCCAGTAGTCTGATTGCAGAGCTGTGAAAAAAACCACTTCTTTGAGTTGAAAGAAAAGCACCTTCTACAACGTTAATACTTAATGCTGAGAGGAGGTATACCTGAGGACATCAATAAAACTGCCTGGAGTAGTGCCACCTCCGTGTCGTCCAGATTAAAGGCGGATAATGCTTTGCCCAGCTCAAATATGGCGTCTGAGACGACCCCTAGCCCTCCATTTTTCAGTTGCTCTCTTTTGACGGCCATTTCTCCATTTAGTGTCAGTGTCTCACTCTCTGCATCATAACGAACAGCAGCTCTCAAGGACATTATCTCCATGCAGCAGCCCTTCAAAAGGATGATCTGATCTTCACAAGGCAGCTGAACAAGAGAGAACACAGCAAAATAAACCACAAAGTAGCTTCATCAGCGAGAAATTAGTAACCGGACCAACTCTCTGTCTTGGGACACTGTGGGGAACGGCTAAATTAGAGCCATCTTTCAGAATGGGTTCTGATTTTGCAGAGAAACCCTACTCTGACTGCATGTCTTATTTCCCATCATTTACTGGCATCCATCCACTTTTGTAGAAATGTCAAATTGCCCTTCCCTCGTCTCTCTGCTTCAAAACCTTTCTCTCCTCTTTTCCTGAGGGCACTCACCCACACTGGGGCACAGTGTGCCTAGTGGGCCTAATAGGCCTTCTTCACATGTGAAGCTTAGATGGTAAATATCACCAAGCTAACCGGCCATGGGGGTTTCGCAGACAAATCTGATTCAGCCCTCGCCTGCCAGCCTCAACTTTCTATCAGGTTGGAAGGAGAATTGGCGAGAATTTTGGTGACTACCAGGTGTCTATTCCTCTGGTCACTAGACTGAACAACAAAGCCAGTGTGAATCTATAAAAATACTGTTCCAGTTTCTCATTCATTTGCAGTGACCGAGGAATATTTACCTGCGAATTACCAATTGCATCACTCTTCACATGGCTGGTTGGACCTCTATAAAGAAATCTGGCAGAGTATCTTGCAAGGCCCTTCATCAGATAACCTGCCAAAGTGTGAACACTTTCTGTCCCGTATCTCCATTCCTCCCCTAGAGGAGAGGCAATCAAACAGGGCAAGGAAATCATTCAAGGCGAGAGACCGCATGCGATGAAAAGGCAAACACACAGATAGAGAAAAGTATCACTGGAAATCGAAAGACCGGCTCCTGTCAAATTTGACATTTTTATTGAAATACATGGCGGTTCTCTCAACCAAAACCCTGATCCTCATGAATTACGGGGTCACCGTTTCGAGATGAGGGGTCAGCTGTCTGGCACTGAGACGAGGAGAAGCTTCCTCCCTCATGGGGTGTGAATCTGTGGAATTTCTGACCTCAGCCAGCTGTAGATGCTCAGTAATTGAGTATATTCGAGACAAAGGTTGCTAGATTTGTGGTTACTAAGGGAATGGAGGCCTTTGGGGGCAGTGCGGAAAGGCGGACTTGAGGGAGAAGAACAGCCATGATCTTGTTGACTGGTGAAGCAGGCTTGACGGACCGATTAGCCTATTCCAGCTCCTGATTGGTATGTGAATTAGTAGTGCTGTCATTGTGGAGCGTGGTTATGATTTGTTGAAACATTGCGTAAAGGCCTTGGGTTGTCATTCCTCACCTCTTTGTGCCCAGTTTAAGAGGCCCATTAGCCTGAAGCGGGTCGCCTGCCTGCTGCATTTGAGCCTCTGGTAAAGCTTTTGTTGTAACAAATGTCCTTTAATCTTCCTCGGCGTGAAGTATTTTGCTCCAATCTATTGCTTTTATCGGAATTACGTATTTGACAGAGATGCTGTCACCACAGTTTCCAATCACGATTGGGCATATTCCAGGAGGATTTGTCACATGACTTCTCACATCCAACTGCCCCACCCTCCTCCCATTGGTCACCCTACAACACTGCCTTTCCATGCCAATCGGAAAGATCCTGGAGTGACTCTGAAGAGTTGGTAATCTAGACTATTCAGAAGTGTTGGCAAGAGATCCTGATGCCCCGTTGATCAGAATGAAGGGTCCTATTACTAGGGCTTACAGCAGGTCAGTCTCTGAGACTGGCTGAAGGGAGGGAAGACCCTACCTTCCAGTGAGGTAAAACTGGGACTCTACAATCCTGGACGACTGCCAGCGCCCACGCGACAGGACTCGAAGGCAGTAGCCACTGGGGTGGAAAATAGGAAAGCCTCTGGCTTTTCTCCCCTTTCTCTGCTGTTAGGAATTGTTGAGCAGTGAATCAGTAAATGGTAGTTATGGTAAGGGGGGTCGGTGGAAGGGGGGGGGGGGGTGGCGGAAGGGCGACATGAGGTTTGGGAGAAGGAAAATCCCCCAAATCCCAGTTGGGCAGGACTGTTGAGAGGCTTCACTGACCAACTTCTCCGATATTCTCTGATGCGATCACAACCAACCACCCCCCCCACTAATCAAGGACTATGGGCGGCAAGGTAGAACAGTGGTTAGCGCTGCTGTTTCACTGCGCTATGGTCCCAGGTTCGATTCCCGGCTTGGGTCACTGTCTGTGCGGAGTCTGCACATTCTCCCAGTATCTGTGTGGGTTTCCTCCGGGTGCTCCGGTTTCCTCCCACTAGTCCCGAAAGACGTGCTGTTAGGTAATTTGAACATTCTGAATTCTCCCTCAGTGTACCCGAACAGGCGCCGGAATGTGGCGACTAGGGGCTTTTCCCGGTAATGTCATTGTGGTGTTAATGTAAGCCTACTTGTGACAATAAAGATTATTAATTAAATTATTAAAAATAAGGCACATTTTCAATGATAAAAATACCTCAGAGAACATTGGTAGCTTTTTGGCAAAATCCACAACTCTGGTGATGGCTGGGGTGATAATCCTGGTAAATTGACTGAAGGCTTCGAGATCCACTTTGTCTCCTTCTGATGTAGTAGCCATTGGAGATTGGCCTATGTCTTCTGGCTGTGGGCATAGATTACGATAAATGAGAGGCCGTCTAGAAATGACACTTGGCTGGGTGTTAACCCTATTAGGAGCGATTGAGGCGGTGTTATCATGGATGCTGCACAAGAGCAAATGGTCATTAAACCCAAGGGAGCCCAAATAATTGCAAAAGCTATAAACCTTTGAAAAGGGATTCACGCCAATCTCAGATTGAAAAAACTTCCATCTATGTAGCACTTTACATGAGCCATCAGATAGCTCTGATTTATGGGGGGCATAGATCGGCTAAATAGAAATAAACGTTTGCTCTTAGTACAGTGGCCAATGACCAAGGGGCATAGATTAAGGGTAAGGGGCATGAGATTTAGAGGGATTTGAGAAAAACGTGGTGAGAATCTGGAACTCATTGCCTGAAAGGGTCCCAGAAGGATGATCTGGTCTTTTGAGATGTTGATTGAAAGGATAAGAGTCTTTGGGCATGATCTAATGGCCTCGCTGCGTCCGACTTGGGGTGCAGCGAGGCCGCTTAATCTTGTGAGAGGCCCCTCGTGGGATGAGATTTATGACACTCGTTACGTCTCGCGAGATCTAACGAGATCTCTCAAGGCGTTGCGATCTGAATCCCACCCATTGGGGGTGGGATCCAGACTTGCATGTTCAAGTGAGTAGTTAGTCTCACTTGAATATGTCTGCGCTGGAGTTACACAAGGCGCCTGATCTAACGGCCTCGCCTCGGAGACCCCGAGTGGGCGCGGTTAACACTGGTTTCCACAAATGTGGAACAGGTGTACCGGCACTTGAGGAGGTCTCCCAGGCGATCAGGGACACCTGGGTGGTCGGGCTCTGAGCAGGATGGTACCCTGGCACCCCAGAAGCCATCTGGGCACAATGGCATGCCCAGGTGGCATCTTGCCCGTGCCGAGGATCACTCCCTGGGATGCCCTGACCTTATGAGATGGGGTGCGGGAGGCTCAATGACCCCTTAATTGGTAAGCTGGGGAATGGGGAGGGATCCAGAGGCTGTGGTGGGAGGTCCAGAGATCTAGGCGCCATTTATCTTCCTCCACTGGTGAGCCGAGCTCGTCCGCTCAGAAAATGAGCCTAAGTGCGGCCTAGGCGGGGCGTTCCTCACTGAGGCCCAGAAATGAAGCAGAATCCCATTTAATAGCGGGGTCATTCTCGGTGCTTCAAGCACCCGGAAACACCCTGCTAAACACGCCCAAAATGGGATTCTCTTTCATTTCCATTAAATCGGGCCCTTTGTTTCAGTTGAACATTTCCCAGGATCCAACTGTCACTTCCTGCGTCCTCTGAAAACCATCCCACACGGGTAGGCCCCAATCACCGCCGATCGCTGGGCCTTTGGCCAATTCATTGGCCACCAGCCAACCATTTGAACCAAATCCCTCTAATCTCTTGGCTACCAGAAAGTCTGAGTTCTGCTGTCCGAAAGCTAAGGGCAGGATCCAATGGCCACACTGCGCTGGAAAACCAGTGTGCCGTGGCGCAGTGTGGCTGGTGAAAGCCGGGAGATCTACCTGGCTCGCCACGCCTGCATGATTCATATATACATGGCAAGATGGTATATTTACATAGCTTTATACACTGGCTCTTGGCCGCGCGTACCGTTTCCCCCCACCCTCCATGCTATCTCCCGCTCGTCCATCCCCTCAAACAGTCTCTCGTTTCCCCCCCCCCCCCCCCACCCAGGGTTGCTGCTGCTGATCGACCTTCTTCTAACGCTCCGTGAGATATTCTAGGAACGGTTGCCACCGCCTGTAAAACCCCTGTGCAGACCCTCTCAAAGAAAACTTGATTCTCTCCAATTTTATGAACCCCGCCATGTCTTTAATCCAGGTCTCCAGGCTAGGGGGCTTCGCCTCCTTCCACAATAGCAAGACCCTTCGCCGGGCTACTAGGGACGCAAAGGCCAGAATTCCGGCCTCTTTCGCCTCCTGCACTCCCGGCTCATCCACTACTCCAAATATTGCTAGCCCCCAGCTTGGCTTGACCCGGACTTTCACCACCTGGGATATTGCTCCCGCCACTCCTCTCCAGAACCCCTCCAATGCCGGGCATGACCAAAACATATGGACATGGTTCGCCGGGCTCCCTGAACATCTTTCACATCTATCCTCTACCCCAAAGAACCTACTCAGCCTCGCCCTCGTCAAATGCGCTCTGTGAACCACCTTAAATTGTATCAGACTGAGCCTGGCACACGAGGAGGAGGTATTAACCCTACCCAGGGCGTCGGCCCATAGCCCTTCCTCAATCTCCTCCCCCAGCTCCTCCTCCCATTTACCTTTCAGTTCTTCTACTAGCGCTTCCCCCTCTTCTTTCATCTCTTGGTATATTTCCGACACCTTGCCCTCCCCGAACCATACCCCCGAGATCACCCTATCTTGAACTTCTTGTGCCGGGAGCAACGGAAATTCCCTCACCTGTCGCCTCACAAAAGCCCTCACCTGCATATATCTAAATGCATTTCCCGGGGGTAACTCAAATTTCTCCTCCAGTGCCCCTAGGCTCGCAAATGTCCCGTCAATGAACAGGTCCCCCATTCTTCTTATCCCCGCCCGATGCCAGCCTTGGAACCCCCCGTCCATCTTCCCCGGGACAAACCGGTGGTTACCCCTGATCGGGGACCACACCGATGCTCCCATTGCACCCGTGTGTCTTCTCCACTGGCCCCAGATCTTTAGTGTTGCCGCCACCACCGGGCTTGTGGTGTATTTTGTCGGCGAGAGCGGCAGCGGTGCCGTTACCAACGCCCCCAGGCTCGTTCCTTTACAGGACGCCATCTCCATCCTCTTCCATGCCGCCCCCTCTCCCGCCATAACCCACTTACGGATCATCGCCACATTTGCTGCCCAGTAGTAACTCTCTAGGTTTGGCAAAGCCAACCCTCCTCGGTCCCTGTTGCGTTCCAAGAACCCTCTCCTAACCCTCGGGGTCTTATTTGCCCACACATACCCCATGATACTCCTACCTACTCTCTTGAAAAAGCACTTGGTGATCACGATGGGAAGGCACTGAAACACGAACAAAAACCTCGGAAGGACCACCATTTTGACCGACTGCACCCTACCCGCCAACCAGAGCGGGAGCATGTCCCATCTTTTAAAATCCTCCTCCATTTGCTCCACACCCTCGTCAAATTCAGTTTATGTAGGGCCCCCCAGCTTCTGGCTATCTGGATCCCTAGATACCGAAAACTCCTCTCCGCCCTCCTCAGCGGTAGGTCCCCTATCTCTCTTTCTTGGTCCCCTGCCTGTAATACAAAAAGCTCACTCTTCTCTACATTAAGCTTGTAGCCCGAGAACTCTCCAAACTCCTTCAGAGTCTGCATGACCTCCACCATCCTCTCTATTGGGTCCGCCACGTATAGCAGCAGGTCATCCGCATATAGCGATACCCGATGCTCCTCTCCCCCGCGGACTATCCCCCTCCATTTCTGAGACTCCCTATGTGATATGGCCAAGGGTTCGATCGCCAATGCAAACAACAGGGGGGACAGGGGGCACCCCTGTCTCGTCCCTCGGTACAGCCGAAAGTACTTCGACCTCCGCCGGTTTGTCACTAAGCTCGCCACCGGGGCGCTGTAAAGGAGCTTAACCCATCTAATAAACCCTCCCCCGAACCCAAACCTGCGCAATACCTCCCAGAGGTACTCCCACTCTACTCGGTCAAAGGCTTTTTCCGCATCCATAGCTGCCACTATCTCCGCCGCTCCCTCCTCCGATGTCATCGTTATCACGTTTAAGAGCCGCCGCACATCGGTATTTAACTGCCTGCCCTTTACGAATCCCGTTTGGTCCTCGTGAATCACCCCCGGGACACAGTCCTCAATCCAAGTGGCCAGTACCTTCGCCAATAGCTTAGCATCCACATTGAGGAGCAAAATCGGCCTGTACGATCCACAATGCAGTGGATCCTTGTCTCGCTTTAGTATCAGGGAGATTGTCGCCTCCGACATTGTCTGGGGCAGGGTTCCCTCCTCTCTTGCCTCATTGAAGGTCCTCACTAGTAGCGGGGCCAGCAGGTCCACATATTTTCTATAGAATTCCGCCGGGAACCCGTCCGGCCCCGGGGCCTTCCCCGCCTGCATGCTCCTCAAACCCTTACTCAACTCCTCCAACCCAATTGGTGCCCCCAAACCAACTGCCTCCTGCTCCTCCACCCTCGGGAACCCCAGCTGGTCCAGGAATCGCCTCATCCCCCCCTTCCCCCCCTGGGGGCTGGGATCTGTACAGCTCTTCATAGAAGTCCTTAAATACCTTATTTATTTCCATTGCACTTCGAACCGTGGCTCCCCTTTCATCTTTGATTCCCCCTATTTCCCTCGCTGCCGCCCTCTTGCGGAGCTGGTGCGCCAGCATCCGACTAGCCTTTTCCCCGTACTCGTAAGTCGCCCCTTGCGCCTTCCTCCACTGTGCCTCCGCCTTGCCCGTGGTCAGCAGGTCAAACTTTGTCTGGAGCTGTCGCCTTTCCCCAAGTAATCTTTCCTCCGGGGCCTCTGCGTATCTCCTGTCACCCGCAAGATCTCCCCCACTAGCCTCTCCCTTTCCATTCCCTCTATCTTCTCCCTCTGAGCCCTGATGGAGATCAGCTCTCCACTGATCACCGCCTCCCATACCACCCCCACTCGCACCTCCCCGTTGTCGTTGGCCTCCAAGTGCCTTTCAATACAACCCCTCACCTTCCCACACACCACCTCATCGGCCAGCAGTCCCACATCCAGCCACCACAGCGGGCGTTGGTCCCTCTCCTCTCCCAGCTCCAGTTCCACCCAGTGCGGGGCATGGTCCGAAACGGCTATGGCCGAATACTCCGTCCCCCCCACTCTCGGGATGAGCGCCCTACCCAGAACAAAGAAATCTATCCGGGAGTAAGCCTTATGCACGTGGGAGAAAAAAGAAAATTCCCTGGCCTGCAGCCTTGCAAACCTCCATGGGTCCACTCCCCCCATCTGATCCATAAACCCCCTAAGTACCTTGGCCGCCGCCGACCTCCTTCCCGTCCTTGATCTGGAGCAGTCCAGTGCTGGGTCCAGCACCGTATTGAAGTCCCCTCCCATTATTAGTCCTCCTACCTCCAGGTCTGGAATGCGCCCCAACATGCGCTGCATGAATCCAGCATCATCCCAGTTCGGGGCGTATACATTTACCAACACCACTCACGTTCCTTGTAACCTACCACTCACCATCACATATCTCCCTCCATTATCCGCTACGATAGTCTTGGCCTCAAATGACACATGCTTTCCCACCAGAATTGCCACCCCTCTATTTTTTGCGTCCAATCCCGAGTGAAATACCTGTCCTACCCATCCCTTTCTTAACCTGACCTGGTCCGCCACCTTCAGGTGTGTCTCTTGGAGCATTGCCACATCTGCCTTCAGTCCCTTCAAGTGCGCGAACACTCGAGCCTGCTTCACCGGCCCATTCAGGCCCCTCACGTTCCACGTTATCAGCCGGATTGGAGGGACTCTCAAACCCCCCTCCACCCCCACCCCCGACTAGCCATCTCCTTTTCTGGGCCAGTCCCTTGTCCGCGTCTCCCTCACTCTCCAGTCCCCCAGCTGGGGGACCCCCGCCCCAGCCACCTCTTCTGTGTCCCGTTCTCTTTCGGCCAGTGCAGCAGCAACCCTTTCCCCCCCCCTTCCCCCCCTCCCTCCTCTCCCCCCCCACTAGATCCCTGTCTAGCTTTTTTGCTCCCCCATATCCCTCCCGTAAGTCAGCTGACACCTGCTGACCCCGGCTTCCCCCACCATCCCTTTAACCCCCCCATGTGGCAATCTCCCAATCAATGTACATTCCTTTGTTCCCCTTCCAGCCTTTTTTGCCGCGCGCGGGAAAGACAACCCCGCGCTTCCCAAAGCCTGCCCCGCCTCCCATGGCGCAGCTCCTGTCGTGGCCTTGTCCCTCTCCCCCAGCCCATATATCCTTTCCTGCGCGTGGTTGACCCCCTATGTACAACAACCATCATACTTCAACCCTCAAACACCCCCCTCCCACACAAACGCTCAATTAGAGTCCAATTTTTCAGCTAGTATAAAGGTCCACGCCTCTTCGGGCGTTGCGAAGTAGTGGTGTTGGCCATTATGTGTCACCCACAGTCGCGCTGGCTGCAGCATTCCAAATTTCACCCCTTTCCGGTGCAGCACCGCTTTGGCCCGGTTGAAACCCGCTCTCGGCTTAGCGACCTCCGCTCTCCAGTCCGGGTATATTCTGATCTCCGCATTGTCCCACTTACTGCTCCGTTCCTTCTTGGCCCATTTCAGGACCCTCTCTCTGTCCGTAAACCGGTGAAATCTCACCACCATCGCCCTTGGCGGCTCTTTTGTCTTGGGCTTCCTCGCTAGCACTCGGTGCGCCCCACCCAGCTCCAGCAATCTCGGGGGGACCTCCACACCCATCAGCATCTCAATCATTGTGCCCACATATGCCGCGGCATCGGCCCCCTCCACTCCTTCTGGGAGTCCCAGGATCCTCAAGTTGTTTCTCCTTGATCTGTTCTCCAGATTTGAGTCTTCCCGCCCACGTCCTGTGCAGCGCCTCGTGCCGCTCCACTCTCTCCGCCAGGCCCACGAGCTCGTCGTCGTTCTCACTCACCTTTTCCTGGCTCTCCTGAATCTTCACCTCTTGGGCTTTCTGGGTTGCTCCAAGTTTTTCCACCATTGCCAGTATAGGCGCCACCATCTCCTTACGCAGCTCCTCGAAGCAGCCCTTGATGAACTCTTTCATCTCCTCTCTGTCCGTGGGCGCCGCCATTTTGTTTTTTTCTTCTTTCTTCTCCCGCTGCTCCAGGGCCGTTTTCCTCGCCGTTTCACTGCGGGTCCGGTCCATGCAGGGCTGTAGGGGACTTCCTCCGTTCTTCCCCACGGGTTTTTTTTTTTTTTAAAAGGTCCGTTGGGGCTCCGTTAGCGGGCCCAAAAGTCCGTTTCTGTGGAAGCTGCCGACTCGCGCGGCTTAGCTCCGCATCCCGCTTCATCGCGATCTTGCGAGACGTTGCGATGCAAATCCCGCCCATTGTGGGTGGGATCAGGTTTTGGCAAATCGGCATATTAGAACAAGGCAGTGAGCCTCACTCTAATGTGCAGATTCCCGAGGTACCTGAGGCTTTGTCATGAGAATGTCACTTTAAGAAATGTTTGGCTGCTCATATTACTGCAGTGATGTCAGAGTGTGGGTGGAGCTGGGCTTTTTACTTTCGTTTTAGGCTGTTTGCTGCAGGGTGTATTTTAGTTTTGTTTCCAGTGTTGGAGCTGAAGCCAGACAGAGCAGGTGTACTGTTGATCTCTCTGCCATGAAAAGACTATCTGTTGATCATTTGGTGAATTCAGAATTATAAATGTTCTCAGTAGTGAATGTAAACCTAATGTGCTTCTGTTCAAAGGTGTTTCTTTTGTCTTCTGGATGTTGTTTGGGAATTTATTAAGGATTACTTAGTGTTGTATTCTTTGGGGGTTGTATTTGAATTGATGGTTGCTAAGATGTTCACTGTATGTTTCAAAAAGGTTAACTTGAGTTCATAGAATAAACATTGTTTTGCTTTAAAACTTACTTTTCCATTTCTGATGTCCCACACCTGTAGAGTGGGCCGTGTGCTCCCCATACCACAATCTATTAAAAGTTATGGGTCAGGTGAACTCCATGATACACTTTGGAATTCTCTAAACCCTGGCCCATAATAGGATTCATTTGCCTCAGAGATCTCGGGCGAGTGCTGTTCAGCACTGGTCCCCACAAATGGGGAGCAGATGAAGTGCACTCGTGGGGGTCTCCCAGGATCATTCGGGGCCTCGGAGATCGGGACAAAATGGCATTCCAATCTGTTGCTACAATGGGGAATTCTGGCGAGTGGGGCTCTCCACTGTACAAAATGGAGCTGTGTACGACCCCGGCTGCGCATTCCCCCATTCAGCCCCTTGTACAATGAGAGTCGCGTTGTACAGCCATGTGTTTCTCAGCACTGCGAATGCGGGACACACGCGGCTAAACGTACTCACTAGGGGACTTTGTTCCCTTTGGGAGAATTGCACCCTTCGGGGCAAAAACACAGTGTACTATCTTGCAACATTTGAGTTCCTCACTTCCTCTGCTTGAATTAAAGGGGTACATGTCCATTAAACATCCAAGGATGAAAAATGATAACCAAGAAGTAAAAGAAATGGGAAATAAGGTAATCAACAGGACGGACACTTGCATCTTTGGTTACTCAGTTAATTCTCTGGCACTCTATGCCTATTCTGCCTGCTCTTACATACTTCAGCAAAGTCCCCTCACTGTGTATTTACCATTTCATCTCCCGGAGGCCTACCCATTCAGCCCTCTTGTACACTGTACCCATTCACCCAGCTCCCTCCCGTTGTCCGCAACTGTTTCAAAATACATCACCCGACCAGGCCACCAACATTCCAAAGGTATTTGGGAAATGAACAGAATTAAAGAGACCTCAGAGACTCTGTGAGTTTCATGATATTTCTTTGTAAATGCAGAAAAGGTGGGGGATGTTTGTGACCATGTTTGGGGAGCTGTTTGTCGCAGGGTGGGGTGGGGGGGGGGGGGGCGGGGGGGGGGGTGCGGTGATAAAGGGGAAAAAATTTGTAGAGCCTATAGTTGATTGCTGGGAAGTATGTTTCCCGGGGTGTTTATTTATTGTAACCTGTTTTGACACATGTTTGTAATAAAATTTCAAAAAAGTAAGTGCAGAATCCTGTTTTTTTGAATCGGGAGTGCTGAATCTATCATCGCTTTTGGGGAGTTGACAGATAGTGAGGGGAAATTGAGCGGGATATAGTCGGAAGTGCTAAAGTATTGTGAAAACTTTGCGTGTGCTTCAGCCTGGGTTACACAAGCCCGGGTTGCATTCCCTGCAATTTGGAAGACTAAAGTGCAACTTGTTAGAAGATTGGAAGGTATTAAGAGAAACTGACAGGACAGAGAGAAGATATCTCAGCTGGTTGAGGAATCTGGCACAGGGGAATAATTCAATTAGAGCCAGAACTCGCAGCAATATTGTGAGCAGTTTTGGGCCCCGAATCTAAGGAAGGATGTGCTGGCCTTGGAAAGTGTTCAGAGGAGGTTCACAAGAATGATTCCCAGAATGAAAGAATTGTCATATGAGGAGCGCTTGAGGATGCTGGGCCTGTACTCGATGGAGTTTAGAGGGATGAGAGGGGATCTCATTGAAACGTACAGACCTAGATAGAGTGAATGTGGATAGGATGTTTCTACTAGTAGGAGAAACTAGAACTCGAGGTACAGCCTCAGACTGAAGGGACGATTCTTTAAAAGAGAGACGAGGAGGGATTTCTTCAGCCAGAGGGTGGTGAATCTGTGGATCTCATTGCCGCAGAAGGCTGTGGTGGCCAAATCACTGAGTCTTTAAGACAGAGATAGATAGGTTCTTGATTAATAAGGGGATTGGGGTTACGGAGAGAAGGCAAGAGAGTAGGGTGAGAAATATATCAGCCATGATTGAGTGGCTGAGCACACTCGATGGGCTGAATGACCTAATTCTGCTTCTCTGTCTTCGGGTCTTATGGAGGGAAGTCCAACCTGCCTCTGAGCAAAAAGGCTGCTGGAAATATGAAACTCTCTTCCACGAATGGCAATTAATGTCAAATCAGTTGTTAATTTCAAAGCTGAGATTGGGAGATTCCTGGTAAGCAAAGATTTGGGCAAAGGTGAGGTAAATGGAGTTAGTTCGCAGGTCAGCCGTGACCTCATTGGACAGAGGTACAGGCTCATGGGGTAAATGGCCAACTCCTGTCCCTATGCTCCTCCATGTGCTGATGTACGTTCGACTTTCTCACACCGTGGGGCTGCTCAGCTTGGACCCCAGGCCAAATTTCCCAACGGTATCATTAGAATTCACCAATTTAAAAGAAAAATCAACAGAAGTAGGGAGAGAAACGGTCAACCAAGATTTCTTCTAAATCATTTCTACCTAAAGAACATCAAAAAGGCACAGCTGAGTATGTTGTTTTGTCTATGAAGTCTCAGAAATTATGTTGTATATGTCTTTATGCGGTAGCTGCATAATATAAAAGGGTCCAGACCAAGGGTCAATGTGGGACTGTCGAATAATAGCACCACGGTATGCTGTATAGAGTCACATGGTAGGAAACTTTGTGGGTAGAGACAGATGAAATGAAAATCGCTTATTGTCACAAGTAGGCTTCAAATGAAGTTACTGTGAAAAGCCCCTAGTCGCCACATTCCGGCGCCTGTTCGGCGAGGCTGGTACGGGATGTGGAGCATAAACACCGATATGGAGCTGGTGGACCGAATGGCCTGTAAATTCTTGATTAAACAGATCTCTGTCCACCTTTAGTTCTTCGCTGCCCTCGGGAACTGAGCATTCCCCAGTCACAATAAAGAGGACAATATGGAGCAGCTCATCTGTGCTGTATTTCAATTCAAGGGTGAGAGATTAAATGACCACCATTTCCCTCTCACCATAATTAATGGAAAGGAAACCAAGACTTTGCCAATGTGTAATGATTTATGTTGTAGTTCAAGCGGCAGTATGTTCTGGTATGTTCATTCAATGCTTTTATTTATTGCAGTCCTTATCTGTTTGAAACCTGTAACAACCTGGAGATTGAATGGGGGCTATCAGATTACTAGATCATGATAAATGAAGAGTTAATGGAGCCTGCCAGGAGTCTGCAGTCTTTAGTCTCCGAAATGGAAGACAATTCTTGACGTACATTCACTCTTTGGTTGTTAATTCCAACAGCTCCTTCCTGGCAGGGTGTCCTGACAGAGGTCTCTGAATCTGCTCCCTGGGCATAAATTAATTCACTGCAAAGCCTACGTCTTTTGAAATTTATACCCTTAAGTCAGGAAAGTTCCTGAACATTGTGACTTTTGGGAAATTTAATATCTTTCAGCCTGGGGACCATATAGCAGTGGAGCTCAAAATAGAGGTTGGAGGGCACCTCTCTGCAAAGGTCTCTTATGATTGTGCGTCTCAGATCTTTATCTTCCAGATCCAGGTTCTCAGTGGAACCAGAGGAGGTAAGGAAACGAGGGGGCCGAAGGCTGGCTTTTGTGCGCTGGTGCAAGTCAGGTCAGAATGGTTAAGAACTGTTGTGAATCCTGTCAGAAAGATAATGCCGCAATGTTTTATTTGGTTATTTTTTGCACAGCAGGGAGGGAAAATGGTTTTGTGGATGATTGTAGGGATGGCGGTGAAGGTGAGGTTTGGTTGGGGGGTGGGGAGGGTTGGGGTTGGAGGGTGAGGAGGGTGGGAAGGTGGGGTTGGGGGTCGAGGCTGCGGGTGGGGTTGACAGGTGGGCTTGAGGATGAGGTGGAGGGTAAGGGAGGGGCTGTGGGGTAAAGGAGGATGGATTTAGGGGTTGGGTCGGCAGGTGGGGGCGAGGGTGGTGGTGAGCGATGGGGAGCGGGTTGGGAGTGGGGGTCCGGTAGAGGGTGGGGTTGGGGTGGGAACTTGTGTATAGAAATTTAAAGAGAGGCAGGCAATGAAAGAGAACTGGAGGAATGAAAGGCAGATTAAAACCTCCAGCCTTAGAAAATACTCAAAGAGCATCTCAATGCCACAGGCAGCCTTTGCAAAGGCTGAAGAGCTGAGAAGTGATTGGTGAAAATGACGGGAAAGGCGGCCCAAGGTGTGGACCACAAATCTATAGGTGAGTGATGGATCAGCCGAGCACCTGGCCCCTGGGCTGGTTTGATGGAGGCGGAGGTGATTTTAAGAGGTTTTGACTCCATCTCTGTTAATCACCCAGGCGGCATGCCTAGCCCTGGTAGGAGGCGGAGACTGCTTTGAGCCGGGAGCTGACACCGATGCCCTCTGTGGCTTTACTGCTCTTGTGGTGCATGTTAATAGCAAGTTTCCTTACAATGGACAGCGCGGTACTGGGATATTTCAGTATATTAAAGATTCTTATATAAATACAAGTTGCTTGGTAGTTCAGAACTTGATAATTGTTGAAAAGAGAGACATTGGGCGGGATTCTCCGGCCCTCCAGCTGCGTTTTCCAGCGTGTCCGTCCGCCTCCCCCCCCCCCGCGCCCCCCGTCAGCAGCGGGATTCTCCGTTCCTGCAGCCGGCCCATTGTGGCCGCCCCGTGCAATTGGGAAACCCGTGGCCGTGCATGTGCTGCCAGAGTATTCCGCCGACGGAAAATTCTGTTGATTGTTGCTGAAGCTTTTCATTTTGCACTCATCAGGGCGTACAAAAGAATACCAAATTTCAAACTCTGATAACAATTTATACCACAGGAGAAAAGCCTTTCCTTGTTTGAAATTTGGTATTCTTGCACTTTCCACAGTTGTTGCTAGGTAATGCTTACAAATAATGGTGGGCGGCATCTTAACAGGTTGTGGCTCCTGTTCACTCCCCCATGTCTTGTTTCATACAGTTCCATGTATAGGGGTGACATGTTGTGCTTGGGAAACCATGAGTAACCATCCAGCATCACAATAAAATCATCCCTGACTCAATTAGTAGCACTCTCACCTCTGTGGCTGCATGTTATAGGTTCAAGTCCCCCTCCATAGATTGAAGCACAAAATCTAAGCTGATGCTTATAACAATAAACGGCACGGTGGCACAGTGGTTAGCACTGCTGCCTCACAACGCCGAGGACCTGAGTTCAATTCCAACCTTTGGTCACTGTCTGTGTGGGATTTGTACGTTCTCCCTGTGTCTGCGTGGGTTTCCTCCGGGTGCTCCGGGTTCCTCCCACAATCCAAAGATGTGCAGGTTAGGTGCATTGGCCATGCAAAATTGCCCCTTTGTGACCAAAGGTGTGCAGGTTAGGTCGGGTTATGGCATTGGGGGGATATGGCGGGGGAGTAGGTAGCTCTTTTGGAGGGGTGGTGCAGGCTCGATGGGCCAAATTACCTCCTGCTGCACTGTAGGGATTCTATGAATACTGGGGGAGTGCTGCAAAGTCAAAGGTACCGCCTTTCAGGTGGGGTGTTACTCTGAGACCCTGTCTTACCATTTAGGTGAAAGATCCTATGGCACTATTTTAAAGAACAGGTGAGCCTCACCCCTGTGCCCAGACCAATATTTACCCATCAAGCAGCGAATGCAAAACAGATGATATGGTCAGAGAATCATTCAGCCACAGAAGGAGGCTATTTGGCCCATCAGGCCCATGCCAGCTTTCTGTAGAGCAACCCCATTTGGCCCATTTCTCGCTCTGACCCTGTCATCCTGCAAGTTTATTTCTCTCTAGGGCCTAATCAACTTCCTGTTGAAACCATTGGGCCTCCCCACTTCTACCAAGTTGCCAGTCCTTATCTCACTGCTGTTTGTGGGAGCTCCCCGCGTGCAAATTGGCTGCAGCATTTCCTACATTACACCCCCGTCTGGCCTTCAAAAGTACCTGACTGCCTGTAAAGCCCTTTTGGTAGTCGGAGTCTGTGAGATGGCTTCAGATAAATGTAAGTCTTCCGAAGGAATGATGTGATCGAAGAACCTGCGAAGAGCCAATCGGCAACAAGGGTTTTACCTAGCCCTCGCATGAACCCGACCAGCCACAACCTACTTTGAGAGCATGAAACTCCACACACACACACGGTGATCCTCTGCCAAAGGGTGAACAATGAACACCACGATCCGCACCCGGGCATTTGATAGTTTCAGCCGACTGGCACAAGGCCCGTCTGGTGCGACCGTGACCTACTGGAACCGCCTTGTTGGCCTGACATTCCCGGTGGCAAACCCACCGGATGGCACCAATGGAATCAGAAGAAGGAAATACCGACCACGGGGCAATTCCCACAGAGGCTACACGGAAAACCCGAAATCTTTCAAATAATCGGGGTTGGAATGGTTTTAAAACCTAATCCTCTTACCTTGCCCTTCAAATGAACCCTTTTGTGTCCGATCCCTTAGTGGCCCCGGGTGTCAATTGAATAGGAATGTAAAGACAATTTTTCACTTGAGTCGTGTTTGTTCATCAAAAGGAGTTTTCTCCCCTGATTTTCTGAAAGTCAGAGCAGATACCCCAGGCGCTTACAGCTACTTGATTGCCTGTGCACAGCAAATCCAGGAAACCTGGGGTAGGAAGAGTCCATGGCTTTGTTTGAGCCCTCCTCATTTTCCGGTATTCACTGGACCCCAGGAGCGCTAAGAGCAATAGACCAGCTAAGCAGTGCTATTTTGAACATTGGTGTAACTGTGAACATGAAGCGTTACCAGAAATTTCCGTTTCTGCTTCCAATGGCTACCCTGTGCGTTGGTCGTCACGTGCGCATCCGTGGCAACCCTGATGAGCTCCCATTCCTCGGAGGTAGGCTCAGGCCTGTTCTGCATGGTCTTCACCACCTCTTCTCGCCGTCGCTTCACCCGGTTCTCTTCGATCAGCTTCCTTTTTGCGATGCGTTTGCTGTCATCCAAAACCACTAGATAGGAATGAGAAAAAATAGCTCACGGTCAGTTCCTCTGCCCAGCATTTCCTGGGAGCCCACACTGACAGGTGAAATTCTGAAACGCATTAGAGCTTGTAATAAAGCACAACAGAGTTTTTTTCATAGAATTTACAGTGCAGAAGGAGGCCATTCGGCCCATCGAGTCTGCACCGGCTCTTGGAAAGAGCACCCTACCCAAGGTCAACACCGCCAACCTATCCACATAACCCAGTAACCCCACCCAACACTAAGTGCAATTTTGGACACTAAGGGCAATTTATAATGGCCAATCCACCTAACCTGCACATCTTTGGACTGTGGGAGGAAACCGGAGCACCCGGAGGAAACCCACGCAGACACGGGGAGAATGTGCAGACTCCACACAGACAGTGACCCAAGCCGGGAACCGGACCTGGGACCCTGGAGCTGTGAAGCAATTGTGCTATCCACAAGGCTACCGTGCTGCCCCGGTTCCCCAGTGCAAAATAATAAAGAGGTCACATATTACTTGGAAAATGAAAGTCTAGATGGAGTAGGGAGGGTCAAAGCTGTAGAAATACACAAATCATGAAACGTTGCGAGACAGGCCAATTCATAGAACATAGAACAATACAGGCCCTTCGGCCCACGATGTTGTGCCGCCCACTTATCCTAACCTAAGATCAACCTAACCTACACCCCTTCAATCTACTGCTGTCCATGTGCCTGTCTAAGAGTTGCTTAAATGTCCCTAATGACTCTGACTCCACCACCTCCGCTGGCAATGCATTCCACACACCCACCACTCTCTGTGTAAAGAACCTACCTCTTGACATCTCCACTATACCTTCCTCCAATCACCTTAAAATTATGTCCCCTCAAATTCGGCCTGAGCAAAAGAAAGCCAAGAGTTAGGGTTTATTTTGAGAGGGACAGAATTAAAAAGTGGAAAAGTTATGTTACACTTTTACCAAACCTAGGTTCAACCATATTTGGAATGCTCTATGGAGCTCTGGGCACCATATTACCAAAATAACATAGGGTGTGGAG
The DNA here is from genome assembly GCF_047496885.1 of Scyliorhinus torazame. NCBI lineage: Eukaryota > Metazoa > Chordata > Chondrichthyes > Carcharhiniformes > Scyliorhinidae > Scyliorhinus > Scyliorhinus torazame. The sequence continues at coordinate 117,389,985 of NC_092727.1, forward strand.
TATTACAGCTCCACCTGGGAGCAGGCTGGTAGGCCGGAGGCTGTAAAAGCGGTTGCCATGGAACATCTGAATTATCAGATGTTGGCCAAGCACATATTGGGTTGGTATAACTGGTCTTAGCAGTGGCCTTGTTATCATTGTTAAGCACAGGGACTGGATTAGATTTAATGGAGGCATTGGGAGGGTCCCACTCAGCAGCTGGGGAGCCAATGGAAGCCTTGCCTTGCTCCTTTGAGTTGAAGGCCAACCCAATGAAGTTCCACATAACTGGACAGTGGCAGGACTTCCTTTTTATTTTATAAATTTAGAGTGCCCAATTCTCTTCTTTATCCAATTACGGTGCAATTTAACGTGGCCAATCCCTATACCCTGCATATCTATGGGATGTGGGGGTCAGACCCACGCAGACACGGGGAGAATGTGCAAACTCCACACGGGGTCGGGACAGTGACCCAGGTCCTCGGTGCTGTGAGGCAGCAGTGCTAACCACTGCACTACCGTGCCGCCCTGTGGCAAACCTTCCTGAGGACCATGAGCACCATGGGTGGAAGTCCCGCCTGTTGAGAGCTGCCGGCTAATTGGGGGGATTGGCAAGAAGGTCTTGGGGGTGAATGTTTGTGGCAGTCCACATCCCAATGCCGGGTCCCACAAACATACACTGAGTGCCTTTGAATGAGCCACCCCTCCCCAAGCTCGAGAACACACAAGCAAATTGTGGTGTTGGGTGTTCTGACACACAGATGAGCCAACACAGTTGCATATGGTACAACGCTTCTTTATTTAAACTTGCTATTTACAGTTTGGTCTTTGCACTCTGCACGTGGGGGGCTCCCTGCTTGTGGTGTTTTAACAGCTCTTTCTTGTTCCCTTCTCCCCAGACCTACCGACCACCAGGTGTCCTGCTCGTGCTTTTTATGTGGTTGGTGTTCTTGTCTGTGATTGGTTGTGGTGTTGTGTACTCTGATTTGCCTGTTAGTGTGTCCATCATGATGTGTGTGTTTGAATATCATGACATCCCCCCTTTTTACAAAGATATGTGCCTACGTGGTAATAAATATGATCGTGACGTGAGTGCATCTAAGAGTGTGTGTGTGTGTCGTGTGCAGCATGTGCATATGACGGAACTATGTACATGGGGCGATGTCGGGTGCGTCACATGAATCAAGTTGTACCATAACATAACAGAAATGCGAACGAGAGAAGAAGAAAAAAAAAACTTGAACAGTTGTCCAGTCAGACGACATCTGGAACGATAAACAACAACAGGTTATCATGTAAAATTGTGCAACTTGTTAAACATATGAACGGTATTATAAGTCCAGTCTAATGGGCTTGCGACGAATTCGGGTTGACCGTCAGGGTGGCACACCACTCATCGGCTGGATTGATGGCATTGACCTTGTTGACATCAATGACGGAAACTCGGAAGGCATCCTGGTCATCTGCATCACTTAACTGGAAGTCTTGATGCGTGGGCTGGACGGTCCTGACTCGTCTGCGAGGTTGTCGAGGATGCGCCGGATCCATGGGTTGAGCCGCACGACAGTGGGCTGCGTAGTGGCCCATCGTGGCACATCTGCGGCACTGTCGGTTTTTTGCAGGACATTGCCCTTTTAAGTGTAGACCTCCACAATTGCCGCACGTCATGACGTCACGGCGTTCGTTGCGCCACTGCGCATGCGCAGTGCGATCTTGCGGTGGGCGCGCCTGCGCAGTGCGTCCCTCGTTGTGGCCGTTATTTTTGGCGCGCACCTGCGCGGGAGACCGCGAAAAGCGCGGGAAGCGGCCGCTGTCGTCCGGGCCGTGGGTCGGGAAGTAATCGACGGCCTGGATGCGTTCGACGTCGTGGGCGGCCTGGCTTGCCGATTCAACGGCTGGGGACCCCCTCCGTGCCAACTCGGACGCCTGAAATCGGGCAAAACGGCAGGTAGCATTTTCATGGAGGACACAGGCTTCCACAGCAGACGCTAAGGTGAGGCTTTTCATTTTAAGAAGCTGCTGGCGTAGGCCACTAGAGGCAACGCCAAAAACAATCTGGTCCCTGATCATGGACTCTGTAGTGGTGCCGTAACCGCAGGACTGCGCTAGAATCCGGAGGTGCGTCAAAAAGGGTTGAAAAAGCTCCTCCTTACCTTGCAGGCGTTGCTGAAAGATGTATCTCTCAAAACTTTCATTTACTTCAACTTGAAAGTGCTGGTCCAGTTTGAGGATGACCGTGTCATATTTGGCCTGGTTTTCGCCTTCTTCGAACACCAGTGAGTTAAAAACATCGGTTGCGTGCGGACCTGCGTAGAAGAGGAGCATTGCAATCTTCGAGTCATCCGAGACATTCTGTTTTTCGGTGGCACGGATGTACAGGTCAAATCGCTGCCTGTAGAGCTTCCAGTTGGTACCTAGGTTCCCCGTGACTTGCATCGGCTGCGGTTTGCCGGTGTGGTCCATGTCCAGAATGGCAGGTTAGTAGGCAGGTATCGATCCACTCCTGTACCATGTGGTGTTGGGTGTTCTGACACACAGATGAGCCAACACAGTTGCATATGGTACAACGCTTCTTTATTTAAACTTGCTATTTACAGTTTGGTCTTTGCACTCTGCACGTGGGGGGCTCCCTGCTTGTGGTGTTTTAACAGCTCTTTCTTGTTCCCTTCTCCCCAGACCTACCGACCACCAGGTGTCCTGCTCGTGCTTTTTATGTGGTTGGTGTTCTTGTCTGTGATTGGTTGTGGTGTTGTGTACTCTGATTTGCCTGTTAGTGTGTCCATCATGATGTGTGTGTTTGAATATCATGACACAAATCTGCACGGATTTGTTTTTCATGCTCCCAGTGTGGCAAAGCACCCCCCCTCCAAACATAGAACATACAGTGCAGAAGGAGGCCATTTGGTCCATCGAGTCTGCACTGACCCACTTAAGTCCTCACTTCCACCCTATCCCCGTAACCCAACAACCCCTCCTAACTTTTCTGGACACTAAGTGCAATTTAGCATGGCCAATCCACCTAACCTGCACATCTTTGGACTGCGGGAGGAAACCGGAGCACCCGGAGGAAACCCACGCAGACACGGGGAGAACGTGCAGACTCCGCACAGCCAATGACCCAGCGGGGAATCGAACCTGGGACCCTGGTGCTGTGAAGCCACAGTGCTAGCCACTTGTGCTACCCTGCTGCCCTTGTGGAAGTGGAATGAGGCCTTTAAATGGGCATTAATTGAGAGACTCAACTGGTGGCAGGGCGTGATGGTCATCCACACGCCTTCCCACCACAGGCATATTCGAGGTGATGGTGAAAAGGTGATGGGGCCCCCACCCACCTTGTTCCTGATGAATGAAATGCCCCCTTGGCACCAGACTCACCACAGGAGAGGGCAGTCAATCCTGCCCGTTGGTTTGGGAAGTCTGTAAGATGAATATGGTGCTGCAGAGCTCACAGTGGGCAGCCCCTTTGTGGCTGGGAGCAAGGATGACCGTGTCAGGTCCAATCGTCTGTGCCATGGTCCAGATTATAGCAAAGTATTGCGAAGAAGAAAGAATATTTGTCAAGGTACTGGCTCTGTTGGGAAGCTGATCAAAGTTAAGACTTTCATGTGGGCGATCTCTTAATTAGCATGGAGATAGGTTCGTTGTCCAACTGAGGGATGGGGGCGGGCCCTCTAAACTGGAGGGCCAATAAGAGTCTGTGACAATATTCTGGACTCAACGTTGTGTTCAACAATTTAGATCATAACAATTATTTTCATTTTTTATGAACAGCTGGTAATGACTGATCATTTAATCTCTCCGGTTTTCCCCCCTATCTAAGATCTTCCCTTTTCCTTCTTTCTTCCCCTCCCTTGCTGCCTTTCCAAAGCATGTCCACCATCTATGGCACAAGTCAGGATTGTGATGGAAAGCTCTCCGTTTGCCTGGACGAGCGCAGCTTCAACGACACTCAAGAAACTCGACACCATCCAGGACAAAGCAGTCCGCTTGATTGGCACCCCTCCCACAAACATTCACTCCCTCCATCACCACGCACAGTAGCAGCCGAGTGTACCATCTACAAGATGTGCTGCAGGAACTCACCAAGGCTCCTTAGACAGCACCTTCCAAACCCACGACTGCCACCATCTAGAAAGACAAGAGCAGCAGATGCATGGGAACACCCCCACCTGGAGATTCCCCTCCAAGTCACTCACTGTCCTGACTTGGAAATATATCGCCGTAGCTGGGTCGAAATCCTGGAATTATTTCCCTAGCAGCACAGCGGGTGTATTTTCACCTCATGGACGGCAGCAGTTCAAGAAGGCAGCTCATCACCAACCTTCTCAAGGGCAAGTAGGGTTGGGCAATAAATGCTGGCCTAGTCAGCGACGGCCACAGCTCACGAATGAATGAAGAAAAATATCTGTGACATTTTCCAGTTCCAGCGAAAGATCACCGACCTGAATCGTTAATTGTTTCCCTCACCACAGATCCTGCCTGACCTGCTGAGTATTTCTGGCATTTTCTATTTAAAGGTCTATTGGACTGACTCCTAACTAAGAATCTCCTGCAACATAAAATCCACTCTGTGGAGTCCTGTAACCAGTCAAAATACTTGGATGTTTAAAGTCTTTCTGAGGATATCCATGTCTGTATAACTTCCTCGAGGATTCCTTTGGCCGTCAATGTTGGTCCATAGAATATACATAAGGGAAGGACCCTGGCAATGTGTCATCCAGCCCATGTGTTGGTTCAAGGATTTTAAAATGCACAAAATGCTTGTATTGGCCGCGGCCCTCAAATCTAAAGAGGATTAAAATGCTGTTGCTTTACCTGGCTCCTCGTCGAGCGGGCAGAAATTGTAATTTTGAGTCAGGGAGATATACAGAAACTCACTATGCAAGCATTTACCTCGCTATTCTTTTTTTGCAGTTGTTTTTTTTTCCACATTCAATCTCATTCAGACTTTCAAAGGCAGCATTTTTCAGGAATTACATTTCTCCTGGCCTTCATCGCACCCCCACCACCCCTTCCCTCACCATCCCCGCAGCCTGACATTCAGGGAAGAATCAGAGAATACGGGAGAAGTTGGCACAGCGGTAATGTCAGTGGACTAGTAATGCAGAGTCACAGGCCAATGATCTGGGGTCACTAATGCCCTTCTGGGAAGGAAATCTGCCGTCCTTACCCGGTCTGGCCTACATGTGACTCCAGACCATCAGCAGCGTGCTTGATTCTTAACTGCCCCACTGAAATGTTCAGATCATCAGGTCAAGGGTAATTAGGGATGGGCAACAAAGGCTGACTTTGCCAGCGACACCCACATTCCACAAGAGAATATTTAATAAAATGGCCTGACCACCTTCTCTCCCTTTGCAACCATGTCAACACTTGTTAAATTTCTCTTTCTGGTTGGCAGACTGCTATCCCTCAGGCCCTCCTGTCGATGAGCTGTGAAAGTTTCAGTAGGAAATGGTCGGGATGTTGTGTCATCTGGGAGTCCAGCTGTCCCACAGACCCGCGGCCATTACAAGAACCCCAGAGCTGTTATTTAAAGGATGTCTGCCTAGTGGAATTGGGCAGGCTTGTACCTCGATCGATACTGTGGCCTAATCCCTTGCAAGCCATCCTCATACAATCAAGAGCAGGAATCCTGACTCAATTTCCTTTCTCTAACCCTGGAAGTTGAGGTCAATTGTGATGTCCCGCCCACCAACCCAGTTCAGATCAGCAACCGGGGACTGACCTATGACCTTCCTGGTCTCAAGTGTCCATCTGCTCATTGGATAAACTATTCTTAAATTTATTACAATTAATGGGCAATTTGGTGTGGCAATCCACCTACCCAGCACATCTTTGGGTTGTGGGGCTGAGACTCACGCAGACATGGGGAGAATGTGCAAATTCCACACGGACAGTGACCCGGGGCCGGGATCGAACCCGGGTCCTTGCGCTGTGAGGCAGTAGTGCTAATCACCGCACCACCATGCTGCCCTCTCATTGGATCAACTTGATTTTAACATTCTCATCCTTGTCTTTCAATCGCCCCCTCCCCATCTCTTTGTCACTGCCTCCATCTCCACAACCCTCTGAGATATCGACACTCCACTAATTCTGGCCTCTCCAGCAGGCCAATTTAATTGCTCTCTCATTCGTGGCCAAACATTCACCTGCCTCGGCCCAAGCACTGAATTCTCTTCCTGCGCCTCTCCACCTCACTTCCTTCATCCAAGATACGCCTTCAATTCTGCCTCTGACTTAGCTTTTGTCACCTGACCTAATGGACTAGATTCTCCGGTCCCCTAGCCGCGTGTTTCTCGACGGCGCGTCGTTCCCTGGCAACGGGATTCTCTACTCCACCCCACGCTGCTGGGAGTGCTGCCGGCGGGAAAAGAGAATCCCAATGGCCAGAGAATGGGTGTTTCCTCTCTGTATTTTGGATAGGCAAAGAACTACCTCTGAGTTCAGGCCATCTGACCTTTTCAAGATGGCGCCATTCACAGATCCTGAGACGAGGGAGGTGAAGTAAGATGTGTGGGGTCCAGGTAAGGGATGAACGTACAGCCCTCGGTGCCCAGTATACAACCCGTCGCTCTATTCTTGCCCAGAGCTGACTAGTTATGAAGGAGCTTTGGTAGAACGTCTGGCTGTTAACTCTTGGCCTTGGCCCAAATTCAACACAGATGTCGAACAAGGACATATTCTCGCCAGGAATAATGCTGTAATATTGAGCTGGCAGCCAGTCAGGGAAAGAAAAATAGAGAGGTCCAAAACGATAAAAGCAATGCCTCTCCTCGGCCCCAAAAAGCTACTCAATATTACAAATACGCCTGGATGTTAACAACTTTGATATCGAGCCATCTCCCCCTGAAAGCTCCTTTGAGTCTTCTCTTATTACTAACTCACTCCTCAATCAGCAGGGGTTGTAAATAAATATGTCAGATTTATTAAGCATACAGTACTTGAACAAACACTTTAAAAGCTGTGCTTAAATCAAAACCTTTTGAGATTATATGAGGGGCTCAAGCATTTTACAGTTCTGATGTTGGATCACAGGCTGATCCGATCTTCTCAAATCTAAATCCTCATTGCAAGCAGCGAATCTTTCCACATTCCTTCTCTACCACATGACAATCCACATTTTTCTGCATTACATAGTTAGGCTCCATATATGCAGATTTTAAATAAGTTCTTTATCAATAATTTTGGTTTTTAAAAGTTTTTTTTCCATGGACTGGTACAGCTCCCCTACCTTATACTCTTGTCAATAGTTTCAATCTGTTCCACCAAGTAAAGCTGTTAGTCATTTTTGTGTATTCATGTTTATTCCTACTTAGAACAAGGTCACTTTCAGAATCCGATCAGGTGATGTATTGATGACGTCTTTGGCCATTCGCGCGGGCACATTGACATTGATATCCTAATGGCCAGCAGAGTAAACACCTTTCCAATAAAGCTCTTGTTTGTTTGTACTTTTGTGGTCTGCAAGCCTATCCTATAAAAATGCCACAAAGAAATCTGGCGACGAGGAGGTTGGAGCCAACCTGGCAGACTCCCAGAGAAGAACCAAAAAAAAGAAAAAATCGTCGATCTGTGCGCAGAAATCCGAAAAGGATTAAGAAGCTAAAAACTTTGCTACATCAAAGCTGGTAACGGAGGGATGCCAGATATCTGTAGCAACCATCGAAAGAACCAAAATTTAAATGTAGATTTCAGAGGAAACAACATCAAAACAAAGCTCGCCACGTGCTCTGCCCGGAAAGATCTGGAAGAATACAGGGGGCACTTTGAGTACCAGGTACCCTGCAACAATAATTTAGAGCAGGAGGTGTTCCAAAACTCGGAAGTAAACTGACTGGGTCGGAAAAAGAAGCGAGGTAGTGCTAAAAATTCCATGGCACATCATGGATACGCAAGCCCTTTCCATAATACAAAGGGTGGACATTTTTGGCATCATGGGGCCGTATCATGAGAACATCAAGCAGTGGGGCTCATACACTGAAAGAATCGATTATTTTATTCAAGCGAATAAAATTGTTGCAGATATTGTAGTCCCAACTTTCCTGAGTACAATTGGGGGGGAAAAATTCAGCCTCCTGTGAAATCTGGGGCAGCCAGAAAAACAGGCTCGAAAACCTGTGATGAAATTATGGGTGAAGATATTGCTTGACCACTTCTCACCTAAACCATTGGTCTTCACCGAGAGGTTCAGGTTGCATAAACGTAACCATCAAAAAAGTGAATCAATCACACAGTTCGTAGCTACTTTGAAGAAATTAGCTGAACACTGTGAATTTGGAGATGTCTTGAATGACACTGTTAGAGACAGCCTAGTGCGTGGGGTAAGACGTGAAGCTATCCAGAAAAGACTGTTAACAGAAAGTAACTTAAACCTAAAGGAGGCTTTAGAAGTCATGGGGATGGATTCTCCGATTCTGGGGCTATGTCCCCACGACGGCATGGGAACGGTGGCGGAACAACTGGCGCAAAACGGCCACCGATTCCCCGTTTTGCTGGGGGCTAGCATGCCGGCAGTATAGAGCACCTGGCTCCATCTGCCGATGCGCCCTGGAGAATTGCCGGGTCCGTGGCAGCCTGCAGTGGCCGCGCCGTGCTACATGGCGGGGGCGGCTCACAGACCCGGCCCACAAAATAGTCCCCCCCCTGCGGCTGGCTCACGTGCCTCAGAGCCCCACCACAGTGTCCCCAGCCCCAAATAATGTCCCCCCCCTGCCCGCGGATCGGCCCTCCCCCAACTGTGGCAGTGCTGGACTGAGTCCGCAGCCGCCTCACCGACTTCCCGACGGATAAGATAACACGTGTCCAGAGCCGTCGGGAACTCGGCTGGCTGGGGGCAGAGCATTGGTGGGCGTGCCTCAGGCAACATCCTGAGGCTGTCGATATGTGGCACGTCGTACTCTGCGAGTACACCACTTTGGAGGGGGAGGAGCATCGCGAAAGCGGCGCCGCCCCCAATTCAGTCGGGAAGTGTGATTCTCCGGCCATTCGTCGAATGCGATTTCGTCGTCGGCAACTGGAGAATCCAGCCCAGGATCTCTATGGAATTAGCAGCTCAGAAAGCCGAACAATTAAGTTTGAGCACTAGAATCCATGAAATGTCAGCTGGGATCTGAACATAGACACAGGTTCAAAATTGCCACCAATATGCAAAAACTGGACACGCAGCAGCGGACTGCTGGTGCAAAGGTACAAAATGCAGGAATTGTGGTAAAAAGGGGAATATTGAAGGTGCGTTTTGGGGAAAGAAGCAACAAATTCCAAACAAGAACCATAAAAAGCAAGAACCAAGTGTATCAAATAGAAATGCGAATAGCGGGAAAAGGACCGACGGGATCCAAAAAGGGTACGGAAAGGATCAGAGTCACAGTCAGATGACGGACTGTCTGTGTCGGACTGGCCATTGCAGGCAAAAAAATGTTACTGGGTTACTCCTTAACATTTAAAAAAATAATCTTTATTGTCACAAGTAGGCTTACATTAACATTGCAATGAAGTTGCTGTGAAAAGCCCCCAGTCACCACATTCCGGAGCCTGTTCGGGTACACGGAGGGAGAATTCAGAATGTCCAATTCACCTAACTGCACGTCTTTCGGGACTTGTGGGAGGAAACCGGAGCACCCGGAGGAAACCCACGCAGACACGAGGAGAACGTGCAGACTCCACACAGACAGTGACCCAAGCCGGGAATCGAACCTGGGACCCTGGCGCTGTGAAGCCATAGTGCTAACTACTGTGCTACCATGCCGCCCCTTGGACTGGAAGGACTGACAACTGGACGGACAACCAGTGGAAATGGAGGTGAACACTGGAACAGCAGTTTCGTTGGTACCATAAACCATTTACCAAGAGAAAGTATGGCACATCACCTTAAAACCCTTAAACATAATACTAAAAACCTATACTGGAGAAGTGGTTCCGCTGAGGGGCCACATCAATGTAAATGTGCAGCTAAACGGACGGACCACAGACTTGTCCCTGCAGATCATTAAAGGTAGCCATCCAGCCTAATGGGGAGAACCCGGCTGGAGCGAATCAAGCTAACCTGGGCCAATGTGAATATCACGTCAGGTTTCGAAGCAGGTCCATTGAAGGTGATAAAGAAACATGCCAGTGTCTTTAATGGAGAGCTGGGAAGAATGAAAGGGGTCTCGGACAAGCTAAAGGAGGAAAGCCAAGCAAGGTGCTTAAAGGCTGGGTCAGTGCCATACGCCATCAGGCCTACGTTCGAAGCAGAATTAGAGAGGCTGGTCAAGGTAGGGGTCCTCAAAGCCATTAACGTGAATGATTAGGCCACGTCGATAGTACGCGTGTGAAGAAAGATGGTTTGAGACACGGGTGTGGCGATTTTAAAGTCACTATCAATCCGGTTCTGTGCCCTCTGCCTTTAATTGATGATTTATTGGCTTGGTTGGCTGGAATCCAGCATTTCAGTAAAGGTGGCCTTAGCCAAGCTTATCGTCAGGTAAATGTGGATGCAGATTCACAACGATATTTAACAATCGTGACAAACAAAGGGCTATTCAAATATAAAAGACTTCCATTTGGCATCTCATACACGCCTGCATTGTACCAAGGTGCCATAGGTCAGAGGCGGGATTCTCCAATAATGGGGCTATGTCCACACGCCAGGGTAAAAATGCTGGCAAATCACTCTGGACTTTTCTTAACAAAGTCCTGAGTGATTCTCCTATCTGAAGGGGGCTGGCAGGGACATGGAGTGCTTCTCGCAGTTCTGGCAGCGGATAAGAAATTGAATGAAATGAAATGAAAATCGCTTATTGTCACAAGTAGGCTTCAAATGAAGTTACTGTGAAAAGCCCCTAGTCGCCACATTCCGGCGCCTGTTCGGGGAGGCTGTTACGGGAATGTGGCAACTTTCACAGTAACTTCATTTGAAGCCTACTTGTGACAATAAGCGATTTTGTGACAATAAGTCCGATTCCCGGACTTCCGGTCGGGAGTCCGTGCATGCGCACGGCAGCGGCCTGCAGCAGCCACCCCGTGGGACATGGCGGACTCGGACTGTGGAGCGGCAGCAAAAATGTAGCCCCCTCCCAGATCCGCAGCCGCCACCGGCCCAAGATTCAGTTATCCTGAACAAATTGTTAGCAACAACGGGCCACAGTTCATTTCACAAGAAACCACAAATTATCTAAAGGAGAACGGAATGCAATGCATCCAAACCACTCCTTATCATCCTGCGACAAATGGGCTGGCTAAAAATTGTTTGTTCAGACAATGAAGCGTTCATTGAAGGTAACTCGTGAGCAAGGACATTGTCTAAATGACTTAAGCCAATTCCTGGTGACAGACAGGAATACAACACATTCGGTAACCCAAAGTTCTCCGGCATTACTCATGGTAAAACATTAGCTACACTCAGCGTTTGATTTGCTGAAGCCGCCTAAGACAAGATAAACTGTTGTGAGGAAACATCAAAGTCAGGATTTGCGAATTGGGAACAGGACTGAAAGCCGTGTTTTTAAGAAAGGTCAGGAGGTATAAAAGCACTTGTCTTTGCAGGGGCAGGCCAGTCGATTTCGGCGGGAGAACAGCTGGTGAGTCAGTTTCAGCGGGAGCAGTGCGGAAGTGGCTGCTGGGAGGTAAGTCTGTCCTTGTCCTGTCCACTTGTCTTTGCAGGGGCAGGCCAGTCGATTTCGGCGGGAGTGGAGCTGGCTGGTTAGTCAATTTCAGCAGGAGCTGAGAATTTTTTTTTTTTAAATTAGTGTTTTAGGCGGGAACAGGAAGTCGACCCGCGGACGTCTGGGAAGACCCTCACCAATAAATTCTGGTGGAGAGGAAACCCGAGACACTACACGTGTAGTGTCTCCCACCCGCCCTCCTCCTCTAACCTAATAATAAAACCCATTGGTCTGAGGTAAGTACCATATTTTATTATATTATTATTATTTTTTAGAAAAAATTAAATTTAGTTGTTAGCCAGATCTTGGTAGAAAGTTAGAGGAATGGCAGGGAAGGGAGTGCAATGTTCCTCCTGCAGGATGTTTGAGGTGAGGGATGCAGTTAGTGTCCCTGCTGATTTTACCTGCAGGAAGTGCTGCCATCTCCAGCTCCTCCAAGACCGAGTTAGGGAACTGGAGCTGGAGTTGGAAGAACTTCGGATCATTCGGGAGGCAGAAGGGGTCATAGATAGCAGCTTCAGGGAATTAGTTACACCAAAGATTGGAGATAGGTGGGTAACTGTAAGAGGGACTGGGAAAAAGCAGTCAGTGCAGGGATCCCCTGCGGTCGTTCCCCTGAGAAACAAGTATACCGCTTTGGATACTTGTGGGGACGATGACTTACCAGGGGTAAGCCATGGGGTACGGGCCTCTGGCACGGAGTCTGTCCCTGTTGCTCAGAAGGGAAGGGGGGAGAGGAGCAGAGCATTAGTAATTGGGGACTCTATAGTCAGGGGCACAGATAGGAGATTTTGTGGGAGCGTGAGAGACTCACGTTTGGTATGTTGCCTCCCAGGTGCAAGGGTACGTGATGTCTCGGATCGTGTTTTCCGGGTCCTTAGGGGGGAGGGGGAGCAGCCCCAAGTCGTGGTCCACATTGGCACTAACGACATAGGTAGGAAAGGGGACAAGGATGTCAGGCAGGCTTTCAGGGAGCTAGGATGGAAGCTCAGAACTAGAACCATCCGAGTTATTATCTCTGGGTTGTTGCCCGTGCCACGTGATAGTGAGATGAGGAATAGGGAGAGAGAGCATTTAAACACGTGGCTACAGGGATGGTGCAGGCGGGAGGGATTCAGATTTCTGGATAACTGGGGCTCTTTCTGGGGAAGGTGGGACCTCTACAGACAGGATGGTCTACATCTGAACCTGAGGGGCACAAATATCCTGGGGGGGAGATTTGTTAGTGCTCTTTGGGGGGGGGGGGTTTAAACTAATGCAGCAGGGGCATGGGAACCTGGATTGTAGTTTTAGGGTAAGGGAGAATGAGAGTATAGAGGTCAGGAGCACAGATTTGACGTCGCAGGAGGGGGCCAGTGTTCAGGTAGGTGGTTTGAAGTGTGTCTACTTCAATGCCAGGAGTATACAAAACAAGGTAGGGGAACTGGCAGCATGGGTTGGTACCTGGGACTTCGATGTTGTGGCCATTTCGGAGACATGGATAGAGCAGGGACAGGAATGGATGTTGCAGGTTCCGGGGTTTAGGTGTTTTAGTAAGCTCAGAGAAGGAGGCAAAAGAGGGGGAGGTGTGGCGCTGCTAGTCAAGAGCAGTATAACGGTGGCGGAGAGGATGCTAGATGGGGACTCTTCTTCCGAGGTAGTATGGGCTGAAGTTAGAAACAGGAAAGGAGAGGTCACCCTGTTGGGAGTTTTTTATAGGCCTCCTAATAGTTCTAGGGATGTAGAGGAAAGGATGGCGAAGATGATTCTGGATAAGAGCGAAAGTAACAGGGTAGTTATTATGGGAGACTTTAACTTTCCAAATATTGACTGGAAAAGATATAGTTCGAGTACAATAGATGGGTCGTTTTTTGTACAGTGTGTGCAGGAGGGTTTCCTGAAACAATATGTTGACAGGCCAACAAGAGGCGAGGCCACGTTGGATTTGGTTTTGGGTAATGAACCAGGCCAGGTGTTGGATTTGGAGGTAGGAGAGCACTTTGGGGACAGTGACCACAATTCGGTGACGTTTACGTTAATGATGGAAAGGGATAAGTATACACCGCAGGGCAAGAGCTATAGCTGGGGGAAGGGCAATTATGATGCCATTAGACGTGACTTGGGGGGGATAAGGTGGAGAAGTAGGCTGCAAGTGTTGGGCACACTGGATAAGTGGGGCTTGTTCAAGGATCAGCTACTGCGTGTTCTTGATAAGTATGTACCGGTCAGGCAGGGAGGAAGGCGTCGAGCGAGGGAACCGTGGTTTACCAAGGAAGTGGAATCTCTTGTTAAGAGGAAGAAGGAGGCCTATGTGAAGATGAGGTGTGAAGTTTCAGTTGGGGCGATGGATAGTTACAAGGTAGCGAGGAAGGATCTAAAGAGAGAGCTAAGACGAGCAAGGAGGGGACATGAGAAGTATTTGGCAGGAAGGATCAAGGAAAACCCAAAAGCTTTCTATAGATATGTCAGGAATAAGCGAATGACTAGGGAAAGAGTAGGACCAGTCAAGGACAGGGATGGGAAATTGTGTGTGGAGTCTGAAGAGATAGGCGAGATACTAAATGAATATTTTTCGTCAGTATTCACTCAGGAAAAAGATAATGTTGTGGAGGAGAATGCTGAGCCCCAGGCTAATAGAATAGATGGCATTGAGGTACGTAGGGAAGAGGTGTTGGCAATTCTGGACAGGCTGAAAATAGATAAGTCCCCGGGACCTGATGGGATTTATCCTAGGATTCTCTGGGAGGCCAGGGAAGAGATTGCTGGACCTTTGGCTTTGATTTTTATGTCATCATTGGCTACAGGAATAGTGCCAGAGGACTGGAGGACAGCAAATGTGGTCCCTTTGTTCAAAAAGGGGAGCAGAGACAACCCCGGCAACTATAGACTGGTGAGCCTCACGTCTGTAGTGGGAAAAGTCTTGGAGGGGATTATAAGAGACAAGATTTATAATCATCTAGATAGGAATAATAAGATCAGGGATAGTCAGCATGGCTTTGTGAAGGGTAGGTCATGCCTCACAAACCTTATTGAGTTCTTTGAGAAGGTGACTGAACAGGTAGATGAGGGTAGAGCAGTTGATGTGGTGTATATGGATTTCAGCAAAGCGTTTGATAAGGTTCCCCACGGTAGGCTATTGCAGAAAATACGGAGGCTGGGGATTGAGGGTGATTTAGAGATGTGGATCAGAAATTGGCTAGCTGAAAGAAGACAGAGGGCGGTGGTTGATGGGAAATGTTCAGAATGGAGTACAGTCACAAGTGGAGTACCACAAGGATCTGTTCTGGGGCCGTTGCTGTTTGTCATTTTTATCAATGACCTAGAGGAAGGCGCAGAAGGGTGGGTGAGTAAATTTGCAGACGATACTAAAGTCGGTGGTGTTGTCGATAGTGTGGAAGGATGTAGCAGGTTACAGAGGGATATAGATAAGCTGCAGAGCTGGGCTGAGAGGTGGCAAATGGAGTTTAATGTAGAGAAGTGTGAGGTGATTCACTTTGGAAGGAATAACAGGAATGCGGAATATTTGGCTAATGGTAAAGTTCTTGAAAGTGTGGATGAGCAGAGGGATCTAGGTGTCCATGTACATAGATCCCTGAAAGTTGCCACCCAGGTTGATAGGGTTGTGAAGAAGACCTATGGAGTGTTGGCCTTTATTGGTAGAGGGATTGAGTTCCGGAGTCGGGAGGTCATGTTGCAGCTGTACAGAACTCTGGTACGGCCGCATTTGGAGTATTGCGTACAGTTCTGGTCACCGCACTATAGGAAGGACGTGGAGGCTTTGGAGCGGGTGCAGAGGAGATTTACCAGGATGTTGCCTGGTATGGAGGGAAAATCTTATGAGGAAAGGCTGATGGACTTGAGGTTGTTTTCGTTGGAGAGAAGAAGGTTAAGAGGAGACTTAATAGAGGCATACAAAATGATCAGGGGGTTGGATAGGGTGGACAGTGAGAGCCTTCTCCCGCGGATGGAAATGGTTGGCACGAGGGGACATAACTTTAAACTGAGGGGTAATAGATATAGGACAGAGGTCAGAGGTAGGTTCTTTACGCAAAGAGTAGTGAGGCCGTGGAATGCCCTACCTGCTACAGTAGTGAACTCGCCAACATTGAGGGCATTTAAAAGTTTATTGGATAAGCATATGGATGATAATGGCATAGTGTAGGTTAGATGGCTTTTGTTTTGGTGCAACATCGTGGGCCAAAGGGCCTGTACTGCGCTGTATTGTTCTATGTTCTATGTTCTATGTATTGGCATATGGAACTATACCAACAGTGAGAAGTGGATACCTGCCATTGTCTTAGCACAGACAGGACCGGTCTCCTACACTATTCAAATTCGGGACGATGGAGCATGGAGGAGGCACACTGATCAACGTTTAACAACACAACTAGTTTGCCAGAGACAGAGACAACCGAGAGTCTACAACAAGCTGTGCCAAGTGAAGACCTAAACATCCCTGAGAACCTGACAATACCAGCAACAATTGTGGAAGACGGGGCCCCAGCTGAGGACACTTTGACACTGAGTCAACCCACGAACATGACGTTGACTCCGGTTGAAACAACTACGGACAATGTGCAAACTGAGCCAAAAACACGAAAAGCAGAGGCCTGAGGTTCGTCGACAATCACACAGAAACCAATGTCCGCCAAAATGTCTAACTTATTGACTGTTATGTTTATTAATTGTTCATGGTGTAAATTTTGATTGTTGACGTTATAGTGTGTGCAGAATTCAACCAAACAATTTCTACTGTCATTTTGGCTGGGTTTGGGGGGGTTTCCCCCGGCGTTTTTTTGGGTGACATCCACACTGGAATTCACCCACACTTCGGCCGAGATTTACCGGCCTCACCATGCCTCGTGAGATCTAACGAGATCTCACGAGGCATCAGAATCTGCACTCGCCCAGACCTAAATTTGCGTAGAATCATAGAATTTACAGTGCAGAAGGAGGCCATTTGGCCCATCGAGTCTGCACTGGCTCTTGGAAAGAGCACCCTACTGAAGCCCATACCTCCACCCTATCCCCGTAACCCAGTAACCCCACTTAACCTTTTTGGACACTAAGAGCAATTTAGATTGGCCAATCCACCTAACCCGCTCATCTTTGGACTGTGGGAGGAAACCGGAGCACCCGGAGGAAACCCACGCACACATGGGGAGAACGTGCAGACTCCGCACAGACAGTGACCCAAGCCGGGAATCGAACTAGAGACCCTGGAGCTGTGAACCAACTGTGCTAACCACTATGCTACCGTGCTGCCCATGTTCAAGTGTCCAGACAGGCTCACATGATTAATACTAATAATAATAACAACCTTTTATTGTCACAAGTATGAAGTTACTGTGAAAAGCCCCTTAGTCGCCACATTCCGGCGCCTGTTCAGGTAAGCTGAACCCGCGCTGCTGGCCTTGTTCTGCATCACAAACCAGCTGTCTAGCCCACTGAGCTAAACCAGCCCGAATATGCTCTCGCCGGAGTTACCCAAGGCGTGGAATCTAATCCTGGTGCCTCGGGAACTATGAGCGAGCGCCGTTTAGTACTGGTCTCCACCAATGTGGACCAGGCATATCGGCACTTGGGGAGGTCTCCCAGGCGATTGGGGCCCCTGGGTGGTTGGGCTCTAGGCCGGGTAGTACTTTGGCACCCATGATGCCATCTAGGCATCCTGGCAGGGATACTGCCAGGGTGCCAGTGCCTGGGTGGCATTTTGCCCATCCCAGGAATCGGGGCCATGGGTTCCCTGCCCTTATGAGGTGGGGTATGGGGTACTCGATGACTCCCTGATAGGTGAGTTGGGGCGTTGGCGGTTCCGGAGGGCACAGTGGGCGGTCTAGTGATCAGGGTGCCATTTGAAAATGCGACTAACTGCGGCATTGCCGGGGCTTTCCTTGCCGAATCCCATTTAATAGCGGGGTCGTTCCTGGCGCTGCCATCACCGGGAAACACCCGGCTAAACACGCTTGCCATGGGACTCTGAGCGCGATTATTTCAAAAATTTCCAAGTTAATTTGTGGTGGGTTTTTTAGGGAGCTTCCCGCCAGCTTGGTCGGCAACTTCCCCACCGTTATTCAATGACACTTAGTCACTTTTTTGGATCCTGGGGAGTTTCTCACTGGTTCAGCCCACATTTGTTAGCACCGGGAAGCTGAACTCAGACATCAGGCCGCTATTTTGAAAGGGTGCCCGACCTCTTAGTGAGCTTGAGGATCCCCTACATCCCCCGCCCATGGGCAATATCACCCCCCACACACATGGGCACTACCCCCCCCCCCCCTCCCCCCCCCAAGTGAGGACACCCCATGATAGGGTCTCTGGGGATCTCACCTCTTCAGGCCCCCCAAAGTGCTCTTACAGCACCGTCTCCTTTCGAGGACACCCACCCAACCTCCCAGAGGCCCCTATTTACTTGTCTTGCACTCCCCCATCCTTCAAATCCCCCCTCCACCCTCATTTGATGGGCATGGTCCCCTTGGCTCCTGGCAGTGCCACCCTAGCACTTGGGCACCCTTGCACTGTCACCCTGGCACCCAGGCAGTGCTCCTGCTGGCTTTGCAGTGCCATCCGGGCACATTGGCAGTGCCATCCGGGGACCTTGGCAGTGCCATGGTGCCAGCTGGGCATTGCCAAGGTGCCTACCTTCCAAGGAGAGGGCCAGGGGGACAACCTGCACTTACTCTCACCACCCAGGGGTCTCCGGTGGCCCGGGAGACCCCATGGGTGCCGTTCCGCCTGGTCCAAGTTAGTGTGGACCAGCACTGATTGGCACCCGGCTGAAATCTTTCTGGGGAGGCAGAAGAATCAGGGGGACTGGTGGAATCAAGGCAGGTCGGTCGTAAGTAGGTTTTGTGACCTACTTCCGCAAGCATCATTCGGTCCCGCCCATTTGGGGCAGAGTTCCGACTCCGACGTCTCGCGGGACTTCGGAGAATCCCAGGAGGTGCAGAGCCTGTCAGGAGGCTCTCTGGAGACCTTCCCCCAGCATTTTCCGGCCGCGTTGTGCTCAAGCGAGTGCACAACCCGGCCGGAGAATCATGCCCTCTGTTTCATTTCCGTTAAATCACACCCTGCGTCATTTTGGGGGTCTTGGGTAGTTTCTTCCCAGTCTAACCCACACTTGGAAAGATTTTCAATACTGGGAGCTGAACACGCCAGCGAGACCAGCTCCTCAAGAGATCAGGCTGCCATCTTGAAGGAGTGCCCTGATCTCTAAGTGCGCTTGAGGGTCCCCCACACTTCCACCACCACTGCACACATGGGCATTACCCCCCCCCCCCCCCCCCGCCAGTGAGGACACCCTGCTATGAGATTGTTGAGGGGCCCCCATTTTCAGGCCTCCCCACCCCATCACTTGGGTCCGCCCCTTTCAGGACGCCCATCCTTCACCCCCAACCTTTATGAGGCTCCTTAATACCCTTGCCTCGTACCACCTTCATACCCGCGCCAGCAGGGTGGTGAAAGGGTGGCAGTGCCAATATGCCCAGCTGGCAGTGCCAAGGCACTCGGGTGCCAGAGCGAGAGACAGGGTGCCACCCTTCCCTGTCTCCGACCACCCAGGAGTCTCCAATGGCCTGGGAGACGCCCCAGGTGCCGTTACGGCTGGTCCAGTTGGTGTGGACCAATACTAAGCAGCGTCCGGTCTCGCTCGGGAGGCCGAACTGGTCCATTTAAATATGCTGATCTGGATCTCACCCAGTGCGAGACGTCTTGAACATCATGAATCTCATGCGAGGTCTCTTGCGAGATTCAGCGGCCTTGTTGAGACACCAAGTCAGGCGGGACGAGGCCAGTAAGTTGAGCCGTGTTTCGTTGCAGGAACCTCTGATGTAAAGGGGGCTGAAAGTATTCATGTCTCTTCCTCGTTGGAAAATGGTCACTTTAAGAGTCCAATCATGTGATGTATTCATGATTCCGTCGGCCGTTTCCGTGGGCAAACGGGCAGGCTATCCTAACAGCCTGTGGAGAAAACTCCTTTCCAATAAAGCTCTTGCTTGTTAGTAACTTCATGGTCTGCAAGCCTATCCTTTAAATATACCATAGTCAAGTCGGTCTCTGATTCAGTCCCATTCCACACAAGTCAACCCAGATGTTTTAATGAAGGTTTCTCCTACACTTGCTGTCAACGCGTTAAAATATGTGTACTGCCTTGTCTTTTAATTAGGTTCACTGAAGTGACTACTGGCCATTTATTAAAAGTCACATTTAGTTCAGTGGTCACGACATTTAAATTATCTCACACCTCTCCACGTTAGAGGGCAATGAAGAAAAATCAATAGCAACAGCAGTATAACATTAGCAGATTTCTGGTCAGCGATTGCTCCTTTCTCTACGGTACCTGCGAAATCAGGACAAATATCAATGATGCTGCATAGAATGATACGGAACAGAAAGAGGCCATTCGGTCCATCATGTTTGTTGAATGTTCTACATATCTCAGTGCAATGCAGAGATGCCACTAGCTCCTAAGTGTGCAGCAGCTTAGTTTGCAATATTTTAAAAATATCTCTGCAATCACAAAATGTCTACACCACGCTGATCCCAACTCAGCTTCTTAGCTCTGAGTCCACACCCAGGCTTAATCAATCAAACATAGATCAGTAACCAGGCTCAGATAATTGAGCACAGATCAATTGAGCGCCACAATTTCTGTTCTGTCTCTTTGGTTGAGCTACTCAATTAATATTAGTATAATAGGTTTTAATTAAGAGTGGAAGGGAAGGCTTTGGAAGGGAATAGCGCAAATTGGAAGCTGCATGGTGGTATGGGCGAGGCATTTTCAGAACCCCAAAATATATCATGGAGTTCAACCAACCTCCCCCCTTAATGTATTTGTTGCTTTTCCTTGCACACGGCTTGTTCCCTCGGTGGGCGATTACAATTATGGACACATGGGTTTTTAAACACAAAACAATGTTTATTCCATGAACTCAACTTAACATCTTAAATAAACATTGGATCTCTTAACACCTCTTACTTCAAAGATAACTCCGAAAATATTGCAACAGTAAATAATTCCTCAAAATGTTCCTTCACACTTCCAAGAGACTTAACACCTTTAAACAGAATCACATCAGGTTAAAAGCTTTACTATTATGAGTTTAAATCACCCAAATGATCCAGAGATAGTCTTTCATGGCAGAGATCACAGCAAATCCAGCTCACTGCAAAACACAGACACTCCCCAAGCTCTTTTCCTCCAAACTGCAGCTCTCTGGAAACACACAGACACAACAAGCTGCTTTTTCAAACTGCAGCTCTCTGGAAACACACAGACACACACCAGCTCTTTTCAAACTCAAACTTCAAAATGGCTGACCTAAAACCCAGCTCCACCCACACTCTGCCATCACTGCATTTTCTTAAAGGTACATTGCGTAAACATCCATTTCTTAAAGGCACTCTCACATGATAATGGGGAAACTCCATATGACCTATGGTACACCTGCTACTAAAAGGGTAAGTGACCTAGTCAAGGCCAAAACCTATTAAGAAGGACAACACCAGAGTTAATAAAATAGGAAATAATTTGAGGTGAATTATGTCGAAAAGCTTATCTTGTACCAAGCTCGGATTTTAAGGATCTGAGATAAGAAGGAATGAGCAACAGATATAATGGGCCATAACCTCCAGGTTCTCCAGTGTGGGATTTGGAGGGGTATCCCAATGATGCACTGAGAAATCCCTCTTGGAACATCCCAAGAAAGCATTATCCAGAATGCTGGATTCTCCGGTTGCCGACGGCAAAATCACGTTCGGCGATCAGCCGGAGAATCAGAGTTCCTGACAAAATCGGGGGCGGTGCCACTTTCATTATGCTCCGCCCCCTCCAAAGTGGCGTACTCTGTGGGTACGCTGGGCCACATATCGACGGTCTCAGGACATTGCCTGAGGCACGCCCACCGATGCTCCTCCTCCCGGTCGGCCAAGTTCCCGACGGCATGGGTCGCGGGTGGTCCCATTCTGTCGGGAACTCGGCGTGGCGGCAGCGGACTCAGCCCGGCGCTGTCACAGTCGGGGAAGGGCCGATCCGTGGGCAGGGGGGGACTTTATTAGGGGCTGGGGGCACTGGGTATGGGGGGGGGGGGGGGGAGGGTCCAGGGTGCGCGAACCGGCTAAAGTGGGGGGACTATTTCACGGGCCAGGTTCGCGAGCGACCGCTGCTATGTAGCACGGCGTGGCTGCTGACAGGCCGCCACCGTGAGTCTGCACGGCCACGGACCCGGCAATTCTCCGGGGTGGATCGGCAGCTAGAGCCGGGTGCTCTACACTGCTCGGTTTCTAGCCCCCAGCAAAACGGGGACTCGGTGGCCGTTGTACGCCATTCATTCTGGCGTGAAACGCCACTGTTTCCACGCCGGCATGGGGGCGTAGTCCCAGAATCGGAGAATGCAGCCCGATAACTTCCTCTGGGTAATTGTGCTGTTCTGTGAACCACCTGGGAAAGCGATTTTGATCACTAACTTCAGATGGCTCCGTGAGTGTTGAGTTAAAGTTTACTCGGACAAAAATAGAGAAATAAAACCTCTTCCAACTTATGCGTAATTGTTTTAAATATCCAGCCCAATTTCCACATAGGTCTTCCCCCCTGCCCCAGGGTCTCCCCCACAACCCCGACTATCCAACCCCTCATAGTGATCCCCAGCTTCCGAACACCCATGGGATTCCCCCTACCCCCTCAACCCACGGCCCAAGTCCCATCCCCAACCTGATTCCTAGGCCCGGCTTGAACTCCACCCCCTCCCAACACCCGATCCAGATTGACCTTACCCGACCTGACCCGGGTGGACCCCACTGACCCTCTCCAAACTGGCAGGAACCCCCTCAACCTGACCCCATTCCAACCCCTGACATCCGACCAATCCCGCACCCCTGGCAGCTCCATTTCACCCCTCCCCACCCCATGGCCTTACCTGACCCCTCGGCCCACCCGATCTGACCTTCCCCGACCCGACCCCCAACCCTCTGACCTCCACCACCACCCGCCCCTC
Organism: Scyliorhinus torazame; assembly: GCF_047496885.1. NCBI lineage: Eukaryota > Metazoa > Chordata > Chondrichthyes > Carcharhiniformes > Scyliorhinidae > Scyliorhinus > Scyliorhinus torazame. The sequence continues at coordinate 117,412,579 of NC_092727.1, forward strand.
GGTGCCAGACCCCCCCACCCCCTCCCAATGCTCCAACACCAAAGCGCCCCCCCCCCCCACACTCCTATTCCGATGTCCGAACACCCCATCCCCCACCTGATGTCCAATATCCCACCCCCCCACACCTCCCCCCTGATGTTCAACCCCTTCAACCCCTGATCTCCCCCATCCCCTACATCCCTTAAATGCACTTAACGTACACACTCCCTGGCCTGCCATTTTCAATCGGGCCTGCCTGATGGAAGCTAGGCCGTAAGAAAGCATCGACTCTGGTAGACTTCGATGCTGGGCCTCGTGGGTAGCTGCTCTTCCATCTTGATCTCAACCAGCCTGAGTGAGGATGGTCAGGTGAGACGGGCACCAAAGAAATCTGGTGCAGGTAAGTGGGTATGGGGGGGGGGGGGGGGGGGGGCTTGATTGCCACTCCGAGGAGTTTACAGCCCAATATTGGGCAAGGTTTCAGCACAGTCAAAACCCACCCCCTCAAACCGACTTCAAACAGGGCCCTTGGTGAGTTCTATGGTTCTGAGCTTCTGGGAAAGAATGAGCTACCATGGAGACTAGGATGAAGCATTCGTAGAACAGATATTTGGTTAATTCTGATGGTTACCAGGAACGTTACCAGGAGCAACAATAGCAAGGAAAGAATCAAGAAAGTCATAAGAGACAGTGGTGGTGGGTGGTGTAGAGAGAGAGAATGAGAGGGAGAGCGAGAGAGAGAGAGTGAGGGAGACAGACCGAGAGAGGGAATGAGAGAGAGCCAGAGAGAGAGAGTGAGAGAGAGCTGTCATAATATCCACTCATGTATAGAATGAGATGCAGACGGGCAATGATTGACACACAGGATAACCAATGAACACACACGACACATAACAACCAATCACCAGACAGGACTATAAAGCACACAGGGCATCAAGACTCTCCCTCTCTCTACAGGACACAGCTACTGAGATAGTAAGAGTGCACAAGCCAGTGAGCACTATCACCATGAGGTAGAGAGTTAGTCTGGTCAAGCCAGTAGGAGGTTAGCAGTTAGATTGATCGAGTGTCAACTCACAGCAGACTATGTACAGCAATCAGGAGGTTCAATAAAACAGTGTTGGACCATCTCCTGTGTCAGAAACCTGGGGCATCATTCTCCGACCCCCCGCCGGGTCGGAGAATGGCCGTTGGCCGCCGTGAATCCCGCCCCCGCCCCCGCCGAAGTCTCCGGTACCAGAGATTGGGCGGGGGCGGGAATCGGGCCGCGCCGGTTGGCGGGACCCCCCGCTCAATTCTCCGGCCCGGATGGGCCGAAGTCCCGCCCAGAAATTGCCTGTCCCGCCGGCGTAAATCAAAGCTGGTATTTACCGGCGGGACCAGGCGGCGTGGGCGGGCTCCGGGGTCCTGGGGGGGGCGCGGGGTGATCTGGCCCGGGGGGTGCCCCCACGGTGGCCTGGCTCGCGATCGGGGCCCACCGATCCGCGGGCGAGCCTGTGCCGTGGGGGCACTCTTTTCCTTCCGCCTCTGCCACGGCCTCCACCAGGGCGGAGGCAGAAGAGACTCTCCCCACTGCGCATGCGCGGGAAACTGTCGGCGGCCGCTGACGCTCCCGCGCATGCGCCGCATTTCCGCGCCAGCTGGCGGGGCAACAAATGCCGTTTCCGCCAGCTGGCGGGGCGGAAATCCCTCCGGTGCCGGCCTAGCCCCTCAATGTTGGGGCTCGGCCCCCAAAGATGTGGAGCATTCCGCACCTTTGGGCCGGCGCGATGCCCGTCTGATTGGCGCCGTTTTTGGCGCCAGTCGGTGGACATCGCGCCGTTGGGGGAGAATTTCGCCCCTGTTTCTAGTTTCACAGCATCCAGTTGTAGTCAACGTTGAACCAACTTACTTAACACATCAAGAGCGAGAGAGAGAATGAGAGAGAGCGGGAGGGAGAGAGAGTGAGAGAGCAAGAAAGAGAAAAATTATTTTGATTGCATAACATAGAAACAGACCATTTGGCACAGTTGGTCTGTGCTAGTATTTATTTTCCTAACCCTCTTCGTCCAATGCTAGCAGCATATCTTTCTATTCCTTCACAACTCGTGTGCCGATCTAGATTCCCCTTAAATGGATCCATGCTGTTCACCTCAACTACTCCGTGTGATAGCAAGAAATGGAAAGGTTTAAATGTGGCTGGAGGTGTGAGAAGGCCTACCCAACAAACTGGCATGGTGCCCTCCTCCACTGACTGAATTTCGATTACACTTCATCTTCATTGCGCTGAGGGTGTACAAGCAACAAGACGACAGAAGAAGCCAGAAATACGAAAAGAGGGGCTCTTACAGTCCATCGCCATGCCGACGGCAGTACATTTCTTGAATCGGCAGAGCTGGCATTGGTTCCTGGTGATCTTGTCAATCACGCAGCAGCCGTCATATTTACAGGAATAGGCAGGGTGCAGGTTTTTCTGGATTGTTCTCCTGAAGAAACCCTAAAAACGGGAAAAAAGAGAACAGTGTAAGGACAGGAACATCCGTAACTCAGTCTGTGATTGAAAGGCTATGCGGTGGGGGACAGGGAAAGGCCTAGATTCTGGCTTTCAGCGTGTAAGACCATAGGAACATAAGACATAGGAGCAGAATTAGGCCACTCGGCCCATCGAGTCTGCTCCGCCATTCAATCATGGCTGATATTTTTCTCATCCCCATTCTCCTGCCTTCTCCCCATAACCCCCGACCCCCTTATTAATCAAGAACCCATCTATCTCTGTCTTAAAGACTCTCAGTGATTTAGACCTCCACAGCCTTCTGCGGCAAAGAGTTCCACAGATTCACCGCCCTCTCTCTAGCTGAAGAAATTCCTCCTCATCTCTGTTTTAAAGGATCGTCCCTTTAGTCTGAGATTGTATAAATGCAAGAACGAGCGATGGCAAATTGGAAGGCCATTTGATGTCTCTCCATGATTGTTACTGCCATTAAAGGACAGTTGCGATTCGGCGACAACCTGTCAACATCACGGGCTCTTCTACTGGGGCTAGCTTTTTAATTCCAGTTTTGTAAAAATTCTTTAGGTTACGAGTCCAGTAACAACAAGCAGAACATTACCCCTGCGTAAACGAATGGGTTTGGAGTTAGGGCAGCACAGTAGCATTGTGGATAGCACAATTGCTTCACAGCTCCAGGGTCCCAGGTTCAATTCCGGCTTGGGTCACTGTCTGTGCGGAGTCTGCACATCCTCCCCGTGTCTGCGTGGGTTTCCTCCGGGTGCTCCAGTTTCCTCCCACAGTTCAAAGATGTTCAGGTTCGGTGGATTGGCCATGATAAATTGCCCTTAGTGTCCAAAATTGCCTTTAGGGTTGGATGGGGTTATGGGGATAGGGTGAGGGTTTTGACCTTGGGTGCTCTTTCCAAGAGCCGGTGCAGACTCGATGGGCCGAATGGCCTGCTACTGCACTGTAAAATTCTATAAATTCTATCTATAAACGTTCTCTCACAAATCTCAAGTTCCACATTAAGAAACATCAGGAGAAGGGGGTGGTGAAGGATGGGGATGGGTGTACCCCATGGGTTCAGTGAGTGTCAATATCCCACTAATTGCAGCAACAATTGGAATCTTAGCCGATCACCATCTGCGCCGAGGGCATTATTTTTCTGGCTCAATTATTAATTCAAATTCCTTTAATTGTTTCTGGAAATGCCATGAGAGTAATTTTGGGTTTTTTTCTCTTGATTTTAATGATTCAATCTGTGCAATTCCTTGATAATTAGTATGTTCAAGAAAGCAACCTCTCATTTGAGTGTTACGAATAAATTGGCAACAAATTAGCATCATGTTCATCAGAAGGCACGTCACTGTGAAGATAATTAGGTTTGAAATTTGAGTTATATAATTTCTGTTGGGCTCTGCAGTTTTGCTATCCTTTCTACAAGTAATTTACCTGGTTACTGATCCCAATCTCGCCAGTGTTATATTAATTTTACTTTTGTGGTTCAGCCTTCCATCTACAGTGCTAATTATAAAGCAAGTTACAGCAGAACTCAATTACTTTTGTTAGGCAAAGGTCTTTTGGGTTATGGAATCAAAGTGGGTAGTCGGAGCTTTGATACAGATCAGCCATGGTCTAATTGAATTGAGGAACAAGCCTCCAGCAGCTCGATGGCCTGCTCTTGTTTCTAAGATCCTGCAGTAGCAATGGTAATGAATTGTCCTTGTCACGTTTCCGAGTTCCAACAGACCTCTTGTCAGAAATGGCATTTATAAAAAGCTAACTTTAAAAACAAACTCATTCATGGGACATGGGTACTCTGGCTGGGCCAGCATCTATTACCTATCCCTAATTGCCCTTGAATTGCGTGGCTTGCTAGGCCATTTCTAAGGGCATTTAAGAGTCAATAACACTGCTGTGGGTCCAGAGTCATGTAGGCCAGACCGGGTAAGGATGGTATAAAATCGCTACTATGCAGGAGGCCGCCATTTGGCTCATTAGGTCTGCACTGACCCTCTGAAAGAGTACCCTACCCAGGCACACTTACCGTACCCCCACCTAGCCTATACATTTTTGGACACTAAGGGCAATTTAGCATGCTCAATCCACCTAACCTGCACATTTTTGCACTGTGGGGGGAAACCGGAGCACCCGGAGGAAACCCACGCACACACGGGGAGAACGTGCGGACTCCGCACAAACAGTGACCCAGGGCTGGAATTGAATAATAATAATAATCGCTTATTGTCACAAGTAGGCTTCAATGTGAAAAGCCCCTAGTCATCACATTCCGGCGCCTGTTCGGGGGGGCCGGTACGGGAATTGAACCCGCGCTGCTGGCATTATTCTACATTACAAGCCAGCTGTTTAGCCCACTGTGCTAAACCAGCCCCCAGGTCCCTCGCTCTGTGAGGAGTCAGTGCTAGCCACTGTGCCGGGAGATTCATGAACCAGGTGAGTTTCTACGACAATCGTTTCATAGGCATCGTTCGACATTTAATTCCAGATTTTTAAAAACTAATTGAATTTAAATTGCACCATCTGCCATGGTGGGATTCAATCCCTGGTCCCTGGATTCACTAGTCCACTGATAACAACACTGTCTCCTCTAAACCACCGCTGGCAAATCAGGGGCGAAATTCTCCCCCAACGGCGCGATGTCCGCCATCTGGCGCCATAAACGGCGCCAATCAGACGGGCATCGCGCCGGCCCAAAGGTGCGGAATGCTCTGCATCTTTGGGGGCCGAGCCCCAACATTGAGGGGCTAGGCCGGCGCTGGAGGGATTTCCGCCCCGCCAGCTGGCGGAAATGGCGTTTGTTGCCCTGCCAGCTGGCGGAAATGGCGTTTGGTGCCCCGCCAGCTGGCGCGGAAATGCGGCGCATGCGCGGGAGCGTCAGCGGCCGCCGACAGTTTCCCGCGCATGCGCAGTGGGGAGAGTCTCTTCCGCCTCCGCCATGGTGGAGGCCGTGGCGGAGGCGGAAGGGAAAGAGTGCCCCCACGGCACAGGCCTGCCCGCGGATCGGTGGGCCCCGATCGCGGGCCAGGCCACCGTGGGGGCACCCCCCGGGGTCAGATCGCCCCGCGCCCCCCCAGGACCCTGGAGCCCGCCCACGCCGCCTGGTCCCGCCGGTAAATACCAGCTTTCATTTACGCCGGCGGGACAAGCAATTTCTGGGTGGGACTTCGGCCCATCCGGGCCGGAGAATTGAGCGGGGGGGGTCCCGCCAACCGGCGCGGCCCAATTCCCGCCCCCGCCCAATCTCCGGTACCGGAGACTTCGGCGGGGGCGGGGGCGGGATTCAAGGCGGCCAACGGCCATTCTCCGACCCGGCGGGGGGTCGGAGAATGACACCCCTGTTCTTTTTAGGAGCTCTTTCAGATTTGACCATCTATGATTTTTCACCCATCATTCATTTCTTGAAGTAATTCATACCCATCCCAATCCTAAAGGTGTTCCCTTCTTGTTCAGTAAAACCTGTGAGACCCTCAGATGTTTTAAAAAAACAGAATAAGATGGATTCTCTTTCTCTCCCTCGACCAATTGTAATGTCCCCAATGTTGCCCTGGTTCAAAACCAAGACTGAGGAATCTAGGAATGGGAACACGGGAACGGGAATAGGACACTCAACTCCTTCTGACTGGCTATTCATTTCGACTAAGGCTGATCTGAATGGATTGCATATTAATGATGTTCAATTTCCAGTAATCAGCTTCAACTGGACTTTCAATTGAGCACATGGGCGCAATCTAACCCCCCCCAAAAAATCTGTTCTCGGCGGGATTCGAGGGGTTGTTCCCAGCCCTGTGGCCCGGCTATTTAATGGCACTCTGGTTTTTTTTGGGCCTAAATGGGGAAGGATCTACAAAGGCCGCACTTGCCGAAGTGTCTGTATCTATGCTTAATTAACTGACTGTCTGGAAGATAACAAGCTAGATTTGATTCTAGCTACTTGCATTGATTCTGTAACCTGTAATCCCCCTATCTAACAAAATTACATCAACTCAGTTTTTATTTTCAATTAATTCCCTGCCTCCACAGATGAAAAGAGTTGCAGATTTGGCATTGTCTTTATTCACTGCAACACCAGCGCGACTGAGCTCCAGGGTTTAATTCTGTGTTAAGCCAAGGGTGGCCAGATGCCCAGATTTGTACTGGACAGTCTAGTTTTCATCTGGATCATCCACCGCCTGGGACTGGGATGGCTTTACATCTGGAATTTTGACCCTTAGTCCACAAGCCTAAGTAAACAGTGACTTGGGGCTGTTCTCCGCACCCAGTTCACTTCCTCCTCAGCATCATCATCAATGCAACAGGAAAGCAAAAGTCAGGTTTGCTTGAATAATGTCGTCCCCACTCTGGTTCCCCATAACTTGTCTCTCCAATGGCGTGGAATCCCTGAATGCAGTGATATCACTGCGTACATGGTCACATCACACCCATACATGATGACATCATGTCGACACTCGGGTCGTGTAACAAAGATGCCTGATTTTGGTGGGTCTTCAGCGCAAGCCACCCTTGCTGATGGCTAACTTCAGCTTTGGTCTGGTGTAGCAACATCAACAATAGTAAGTAGGAAGGCTACAACAATACATAGACCACTGCCCTTGATGAACACACTGGGAACACTGTCGGATATATGTTTTGGGAATGCATTCTGTGAATCTCGTCTGAATGTCATATTGAATCACTACCAGGCACATGGCCCTGAGAGTCCTTTGTATATCAGTGATTCATATAAGGCGTACAGACCTTTGTTTTCTGAATCACAGACCTTGGATTGGCATCGGGGGAAGATCAATCGAGGCCAGCATGTCAAAACCCTCAAGAGGCAACCCATGCAATCAGGGACGAAAGAGAAAATGCGGGAAAATCTCAGCAGGTCTGGCAGCATCTGTAGGGAGAGAAAAGAGCGATCGTTTCGAGTCCGATGACTCTTTGTCAAAGCCATCGGACTTGAAACGTTAGCTCTTCCCCCTCCCTACAGATGCTGCCAGACTTGCTGAGATTTTCCAGCATTTTCTCTTTTGTTTCAGATTCCAGCATCCGCAGTAATTTGCTTCTATCCATGCAATCAGGGAGCCAAGCCCAGCAATGATCAGTTAAAAATATGGACCTCTTTACCTCCTGGCTCTGCTGGCTGAACTGGGATTGCTGTAACTCTGAGACTTCACTACAAGATATTGAGAGCTGCCTTATTGGCAAAGGTTTGACAACTGTCCCGTGGTGTCTCGTAGCAAAGTGTTATTCAGGTCAGTTGAACGCATTTTGAAGGTTGGAAGTCCAGTTCATTCTTTAATGCTTCAAGCAGTTAGAGCTGCACAGTGAGAGCATATATCTGTCGCTAAACCCTTTTTTTGGCAAGCATTGAGTAATGTCATTTCGCTCTCTTCCTCCCAAAGGGTCAGCTACCAGTCTTTGAAACCCGGTGTCCATTGAGAAACAAGGCCGAGATCACTTCAATGACAATACAAGGTTTGTTTTTCTTGGATAGCTAACTAGTCTACCTCAAATCTTTAGGTAGCCCCTCTATGTCACAAATGTTCTCTAGTTTGACGTGGGGATGTTGGGTCAATGTTGCTCTTGAACCATCTGCTCCAGGGTGGCCAGATCTTGATTCTCTTTCCCCGTGGGGAAGTGTCCAGCCTCTCCGTGCTGCGTCACTCACCCGTTGCAGGTGGCGCACACCTTGGGTGGCAAACTCCTCGCCAAGCATATGTGGCATTAGATGTGGATCTGGTGCCTCAACCAATGGAAAAGTTTGGCTCTAACTCAAGTCTCTCTCTCTCACTAATAATATGCAGCATTCCTACATGAAGGAATTGCATTAGTTCACAAAATACATCCATTGAAAATAGAAGTGCCTCCAATCCAAATAGAAAAAGGCAATTTGGTCCAGTGTACCTGGGCTGTGCCTTTGAAAGAGCAATATGGAACATGCAGTTCAATGCGGAGGAGTGTGAGGTGATGCATTTTGGTAGGAAGAACTTGGGAGGGACAATATAAAATAAGGGGTAACATTTTTAAGGGATGCAGGAGCAGAGGTCCTGGGTGCATATGTACATTGATCATTGAGGTGGCAGGAGAGGTGGAGAAAGTAGTTAATAAAGTATAGAGTATCCCAGACTTTATTAACAGGGCTATAGCATACAAGAGCAAGGAGGTTATGCTGAACTTATCCGGGGCTGGACAGAGTAGATGGGGGAGAAACTGTTTCCGCTCGTAAAAGGACCAAGATCGAGAGGGCCCAGATTTAAAGTGATTTGCAAAAGAAGCGGATGTGATGTGAGAAAAAACGATGGGTAGTTGGGGTCTGGAAGTGTGGTGGAGGCAGGTTCAATCGAGGCATTCCGAAAGGGCATTAGACGATTATTTGAATAGAGACAATGTGCGGGGGTACCGGCAGAGCCAGGGGTAAAGCACTAAGTCATGAGGCTCATTTGGTGAGCCGGTGCAGACATGATGGGCCTCTTTCTGCTCCGTAACATTTCTGTGATTCTGCGACGTTTGGATTTTGAGAGATTCAGCTCAATGAAATTCTAGAATCCTTATGCCACCCTGCCCAGCTTCCAAACTGGATTGTTTTAGTAGATCCCACCTGGTTCACTAGTGTCCTTCAGGGAAGGAAATCTGCTCTCCTTACCCGGTCTGGCCTACATGTGACTCCAGACCCACAGCAATGGGGTTGACTGTTGAGTGCCCTCTGAAATAGTCTAGCAAGCCAATCACTTCGAGGGCAATTAGGGAAGGACAACAAATGATGGCCTTGCCACAATGTCCGCACCCCATGAAAGAATAAATAAAAAAGCGAACTCAAACTGCACTGTATGAGTGTAGGCACGGTGGGGAATGACCTGTGCCGGTTCATTGACTGGGACAGTTCTGAGACTTTGATCCATAATTGAGAGTGGAGAGGTGTAACAAAGGCCTTCTCTTTCCTTTGTCAATTGAGTTTGAATCAGTTCATACTGGGTTTAAAGTCTCATGAGACTCACAATTTAGCACTGATGGACATCCTCACACAGCAAGGCTGCAAAATGGCTGGTGTGTGGAGCTATGGAAGGCCAGAGGGAGCGTCACTCTACATCCAGCCTTAGTTACACTTAACCTGGCAATACCTGACGCTGAATGTCAGAAAGAGGAATGGTTCAATCTCCATAAATTAAGTGCAAAGAGAAATTCACCAACAATTAACTTCTGAACCCACATCACCCAAATGGCCACTCTTCGTGTGTCACCCACAATAAGGAAGATAAAGACAAGCTATGCATTTATGCAGGACCTTCCCCACCCTCCAAAAGCACTTCATAGCTCATGAATCACATTCAAGGTATGTTGTAGTCACCAAGTGGTGACGCTTTTGCGAACAGCAAAATCCCACAAACTGCAATGAGCAGAATGATTAAATAATCTGCTTTTGTTGGTTGAGGGATGACTATTTGCCAGAATTGCCAGCTCTTTTTCAAATGGTGCCAAGGAATTCTTCATGTTCACCTGAACACTAGGCAGGGTCTTGCATGAATACTCCCTTCAAACCATTGCATGTCTAACAGTGCAGCACTCTCTCAGTACCGCCCCGAAGAACCAGCATGGACTAGGTGCTGAACTATTAGAGCTGCACTTAAAATTACTGCCCTGGTTACCAGTTGAAGCCAATTGCAGTGTGCTCTCTAGGGAGAACCTTTGCTGCACAACTGAGCCATACAGAGTGATAGATTCCAATTCAGTTCAGTTGGCTGGACAGCTGCTTCGTGATGCAGAGCCAGGCCAGCAGCGGGGGTTCAATTCCCCGAACCGGCTGAGGTTATTCATGACAACCCCCGCCTTCTCAACTTTGCCCCTTGCCTGAGGTGTGGTGACCCTCAGGTTAAACAGCGACCAGTCAGCTCTCCCCCTCAAGGGGGAAAGTGGACTATGGCAACTTTCCTTTATTGTCGCTGAACTAGTAATCCAGAGTTCCAGGGTAGAGCTCACGGTAGACGGTGAAACTTGAATTCAATAAAAATGTGGAATTAAATTTCTAATGACGACCATGAAACCATTATTGTAAGAACCCATCTGGTTCACTAAAGTCCTTCGGGAGGGAGATCTGCCATCCTTACCTGGTCTGGCCTACATGTGACTTCAGACCCACAGAAATGTGGTTGACAGTCAAGTGCCCTCTGAAATGGTCCAGAAAGCCACTGGTGAAGAATGCTGGGCCAGCCAGCGATGCACACATCCCATGAATGAATAAAAAACCCTACCCTTCTTTACACACGAGTGGCTTATTAGAAAAGTTACAGTAAGAGTTAAGTTAAGAATAAGGGGCGTCATTCTCCGACCCCCCGCCGGGTTGGAGAATCGCCGGGGGCTGCCGTGAATCTAGCCCCCGCCGGTTGCCGAAGTCTCCGGTACCGGATATTCGGCGGGGGCGGGAATCGGGCTGCGCCGGTTGGCGGGACCCCCGCTGGATTCTCCGGACCGGATGGGCCGAAGTCCCGCCGATAAATTGCCTGTCCCGCCGGCGTGGATTAAACCACCTTTTGAACGGCGAGACAAGGCGGCGTGGGCGGGCTCCGGGGTCCTGGGGGGGGCGCGGGGCGATCTGACCCCGGGGGGTGCCCCCACGGTGGCCTGGCCCGCGATCGGGGCCCACCGATCCGCGGGCGGGCCTGTGCCGTGGGACACTCTTTCCCTTCCGCCTCTGCCACGGTCTCCACCATGGCGGAGGCGGAAGAGAGTCCCTCCACTGCGCATGCGCGGGAAACTGTCAGCGGCCGCTGACGCTCCCGCGCATGCGCCGCCCGGAGATGTCATTTCTGCGCCAGCTGGCGGGGCAACAAAGGCCGTTTCCGCCAGCTGGCGGGGAGGAAATCCCTCCGGCGTCGGCCTAGCCCCTCAATGTTGGGGCTCGGCCCCAAAAGATGCGGAGCATTCCGCACCTTTGGGGCGGCGCGATGCCTGTCTGATTGGCGCCGTTTTGGGCGCCAGTCGGCGAACATCGCGCCGTTTGGGGAGAATTCCGCCCAAGGTCACTTTTACTGATCATGGGCGAGATTCTCCGACCCCCCCCCCCCCGCTGGATCGGAGAATTGCCGGGGGCTGGCGTGAATCCTGCCCCTGCCGGTTGCCGAATTCTCCGGCACCGGAGATTTGGCAGGGGCGGGAATCGCGCCAGTTGGTGGCACCCCCGCCCCCCGCGATTCTCCAGCCAAGATGGGCCGAAGGCCCGCTGCTAGGATGCCTGTCCCGCCGGCGTGGATTAAACCACCTACCTTACCGGCGGGACATGGCGTTGCGGGCGGGCTCCGGGGTCCTGGGGGGGGGGGGGGGGCGCGTGGCGATCTGGCCCCAAGGGGTGCCCCCACGGTGGCCTGACCCGCGATCGGGGCCCACTGATCCGCGGGCGGGCCTGTGCTGTGGGGGCACTCTTTTCCTTCCGCCTTCGCCACGGTCTCCAGCATGGCGGAGGCAGAAGAGACTCCCTCCACAGCGCATGCGCGGGGATGCCGTGAGCGGCCGCTAACGCTCCCGCACTTGCGCCGCCCGGAGATGTCATTTCCGCGCCAGCTGGCGGGGCACCAAAGGCCTTTTCCGTCAGCTGGCGGGGCGGAAATCAGCCCGGCGCGGGCCTAGCCCCTCAAGGTTAGGGCTCGGCCCCCCAAGATGCGGAGGATTCCGCACCTTTGGGGCGGCGCGATGCCGGACTGATTAGCGCCGTTTTTGGCACCGGGCGGCGGACATCGCGCTGATACTGGAGAATTTTGCCCCTGATCTTTATTACAGTGGTTAGCACAGTTGCTTCACAGCTCCAGATTCCCAGGTTCGATTTGATTCCCGGCTTGGGTCACTGTCTGTGCGGAGTCTGCACCTTCTCCCCGTGTCTGCGTGGGTTTCCTCCGGGTGCTCCGGTTTCCTCCCACAGTCCAAAGCTGTGCAGGTTAGGTGGATTGGCCATGATAAATTGCCCTTAGTGTCCAAAAAGGTTAGGTGGGTTATGGGGATAGGGGGGTTGCGTGGGCTTAAGTATTGCTCTTTCCAAGGGCCGGTGCAGACTCGAAGTGCCGACCGGCCTCCGTCTGCACTGTAAATTCTATGTCGATGTCTATGTCTAACATACCTCCTGTGGCCATCACGTCCTGGAGTGGGATTTTAACCTGGAGCTTCTAGCTCAGAGAGAGGGGTATCCCCCCACCAGATACTATTCCGAGCATTATATTCAAGTTGGATTTAATCAACTGAATTGAAATGCTCTAGTTGCTGTGGTGGGATTTGAACTGCGATTTTGGATTACTAGTCCAGTGACATAACCATTATGCTACAATTCCCATGGTGGAAATGAGTCAAGGGCAGGCTACATTCCTGCGATCCTACTAAGGTTGAGCTACCTGCCAACAGTGTCTAGATTCCTATGAAAAGAATGCTCGCTTGTGTGAAGCACTGGAGATTGCCAAAGAAGGAACTGAATCCCTTGCATAAGCCGCAGCCTTCAGAACGAAAGGTGGACAAATGCACAGCTGGGGGTTTGACTGAGCTATATAGCTGAGTAAACCGTCAACTCTTTGCAGGGAAGAAATTGTAAATGTGAATGTATAAAGAGTACATCCTGGGCACTGTTAAAAATAAGTTGAACATGATTATGTATTCAGCTGAGTATAGTGGCGTTTATCGTCCTCCATCCTCACCTTGCAGCCTTCGCATGTGATGCAGCGGTAATGGTATCCTGTCGCCTTATCACCGCAAACTACACAGGGTTCATCCTTCTCCAAGTAGCTGGGAATATACCCTGAAAGACAAACACAGAAAGAATTGGAACAGGGCAAAGGAATTTCTCACGCACAGCGAAATGAACGTCGTGCTCATCACAGCCACGCTGAGAATTTCAAACCAGTGTTCTTAAATTCCTCTTCCTTAGTGGAAGAACCATTTATATGGCACCTTTCATCTGAACCTCAACATGCCACCAAAGTGCTTTGCAGCCAGAGTGCGGGACGCTGCACCTCCCGCCGTTTGGCACCCCCCAGAAATGGGAACCCCCGGAACGAACACCGCCGAGGTCAGGTCTGATGGTCTAGGACCGGGTCAGCCAGGCAGGAAACATCCCCCGAATCCACAGAGAGCAACCCCAGACAACGTGGGGCGTGCAGCTGGAGAAGCCGCAAGGAACGGAACCGGCGGCTGCGTTCGTCCAGTAACCTTTGTTGCGTCACCATATTGTTTACGCCACAGAGGGTCATAATCACTGAATTAACTACTTTCCTCAAAGGCGTTAAGTACGCCCTGGGGTCCTCGAAGCCGTAGGATGAGAGCTGATTTTGGAGAGAGCAAAAAAGGTTCTCTCTCGGTCTCATAAGGAAATCATAATCTTTTGAGGTGCTGTCCCCTTTCTGACTGTGGTTGGGTTAAAATAATTATAATTCATCTAATTGACCAAAATGTCTGTCTATCAAGTTTTAAGAGATAATATGGCATGGGAAAACTTCTCTATGTTTCTATAATATGGTGTGATCGAACCACCTGTTTCCCACCATGTTTTCTACAGGTGGGATGTTTGCCCAGTAATGATAACAATGAGTCTATTCTGCAACGTGGGTAGTCAGTTTGAATACTGACTTCCTTATCAGATCTTTCCCCATGTTCTCAGCATTTTCTGCTGTCAGGGCTACTATATGATTTTTAACAGTATAATGTCACTAAATCATTTCTTCCCTTAAACTTTTATTATCTAAAGAAAAGTAGGTTTCTATCAACCAAAGACCAATTGGTCCTGTCCCATCTCAGAAAGAGAAGGGCCATAATCACAGAATTAACTACTTTCCTCAAAGGCGTTAAGACCTCTGGGGTCCTCGCAGTCTTGTTGAACAATGACTGGCGGCTTGGGGTCATAATGGTTCGCCACTAGCATTACCAGTTCCTTGAATGACTTGGAGTCTGGGGCTGCAGGGTACGTCAGGTTTGTTATTACGCTGAAGTTGGGGGCTCCACAGGCAGTGAAAAGTATTACTGTCTATCGCTCACCACCACGTTTAGAGTTAGCCCTGAAGAAGTTGGGCACATACTCTGTGGATTACGCCAATCTTCTACGCTTGTATCAAACACACCAAGTCTCCCAAAGGACGGCGTTTTTAAATCAGTGCAAATCTTATTCCAGCAGTACGAGTAGAGATGACCCTGCTTCCAACAGTTAGCAGCGCCATCGGGGTGTAGCAACACTTTTACCCTCGTTGCCAATTAAGTGGCCACAGAGGAGTCCACAACGAGAGCTGTAAAGAAAATTGTTTTTATTAAGAAGCAGCTATTTACACAAAGCGCTTCAGGTCCCAGCCGGGATTACTCTGCTGGGCTCCCATTCGGGCCTAGCTTTTATGGCCAGAGTCCATTACTGAGGGGCTCCCGCTTACGGGGAGGCTAATTGGTTCATCCCCGTAGGTCTCGTGCAGATTATAACAGTCCTGATGGAGTGACATGATTGTCCTGGCCTCTGATGGGGTGGATGTGCACAGGGCCCAAAATCTCATTATTATGGTGATAAAAATCACTTAAACGCAACTGCAAATTCAATCAAGTCAATTCATTAGCAAGAGTTCAACCACCAAATTCCACAAGGTCCATGTCAGCTGGCTCAGTTTGACTTCAGTTTCCGTATCTGGCATTAGGGTATCTGGCATCTGGATATACGGAGCTTCCATCTGGAGGGAGCGTGGGTGAGAGAACTAGTAGGATGTTACACCTGTCGTAACTGTATGTCTTCTATTTTATCATACATTCTACACTACAGGGTGTATTCTTTAGCACATCACGTCAGCAGTGGCTCTTGCCTTTTGAGTCAAAGATTTGAGCACAGAATCTAGCCTGACACTCCAATACAGTACCGAGGCAGCGCTGTTGGAGGTGCTGTCTTTGAATGTGACATTAAATTGAGACCATGGTCGGGATTCTCCCGCAATTGGCGGGACGGCCTGACACCGGTGCCAAGAGTGGCGCAAACCACTCCGGCGTCGGGCTGCCCAGAAGTTGAGGAATCATCCGCACCTCCGGGGGCTAGGCCAGCGCCGGCGGGGTTGGCACCACGCCAACTGGGCCGGCGCGAATTGGCGCATGCGCAGAACCGCCGGCGTGTTTCCTGCGCAGGGTGTTTCTTCTCCGCGCCGGCCATGGTGGAGCCTTACAGAGACCGACGTGGAGGGAAAGAATGCCCCCACGGCACAGGCCTGCCCGCAGATCGGAGGGCCAGACCACCGTGGGGGGACCCCCCTGGACCCGGATCGCCCTGTGCCCCCCCGAGCACCCCGCTAGAAGGCCGACAAGCCAGGTCACGCTGTGATGGACCATGTCCATTTCACGGCGGCGGGACTGGCTGAAAACGGGCGGCCGCTTGGCCCATCGTGGCCCGGAGAATTGCCGGGGGGGCCGCTGCCAACGGCCCCCGACGTTCGCGCCGTGATCCCCGCCCCCGCCAGAAAACCGGCGCCGGAGAATTCGGCAGCTGACGTCGGAGCGGCAGGGCGGGATTCACGCCGCACCCGACGATTCTCCGACCCGGCGGGGGGTCAGAGAATCCCGCCCGTCTGTTCTCTCACATGTAGGAAATACCACTGCAGTATTTTGAAGGAGAGCAAAAGTGTTCTCTGTCATGTCCTGACCAATATTTATCCCTCAGTCAACATCATCAAAACAGATGCTCTGGTCATTATTGCATTACACCTTTTGGGATCTTGCTGTGCAGAAATTGGCTGCTGTGATTCATGGATTCCAATAGTGACTATATTTCAAAGATGCTTTGTGGACTGGAAAGTGCTTTGGAACATCCTGAGACAGTGAAAGGTGCAACGTTTTTTACTGTATTCTGTATCACAGTGTGTAATCTGCACTGTACTTTATATTCTGTTTCACAGTGTGTATTCTGTACTGTACTTTGTATTATGTATCACAGTGTGTATTCTGCACTGTACTTTGTATTATGTATCACAGTGTGTATTCTGCACTGTACTTTATATTCTGTTTCACAGTGTGTATTCTGTACTGTACTTTGTATTATGTATCACAGTGTGTGTTCTGCACTGTACTTTATATTCTGTTTCACAGTGTGTGTTCTGCACTGTACTTTGTATTCTGCATCACACTGTGTGTTCTGCACTGTACTTTATATTCTGTTTCACAGTGTGTGTTCTGCACTGTACTTTGTATTCTGCATCACAGTGTGTGTTCTACACTGTACTTTGTATTCTGCATCACAGAGTGTATTCTGCACTGTACTTTGTATTCTGTATCACAGTGTGTGTTCTGCACTGTACTTTGTATTCTGCATCACAGTGTGTGTTCTGCACTGCACTTTGTATTCTGCATCATAGTGTGTGTTCTGCACTGTACTTTGTATTCTGTATCACAGTGTGTATTCTGCATTGTACTTTGTATTCTGCATCACAGTGTGAGTTCTGCACTGTACTTTGTATTCTGCATCACAGTGTGTAATCTGCACTGTACTTTGTATTCTGCATCACAGTGTGTGTTCTGCACTGTACTTTGTATTCTGCATCACAGTGTGTGTTCTGCACCGTACTTTATATTCTGTTTCACAGTGTGTGTTCTGCACTGTACTTTGTATTCTGTATCACAGTGTGTGTTCTGCACTGTACTTTGTATTCTGTATCACACTGTGTATTCTGCACTGTACTTTGTATTCTGCATCACAGTGTGTGTTCTACACCGTACTTTATATTCTGTTTCACAGTGTGTGTTCTGCACCGTACTTTATATTCTGTTTCACAGTGTGTGTTCTGCACTGTACTTTGTATTCTGCATCACAGTGTGTAATCTGCACTGTACTTTGTATTCTGCATCACAGTGTGTGTTCTGCACTGTACTTTGTATTCTGCATCACAGTGTGTGTTCTGCACCGTACTTTATATTCTGTTTCACAGTGTGTGTTCTGCACTGTACTTTGTATTCTGTATCACAGTGTGTGTTCTGCACTGTACTTTGTATTCTGTATCACAGTGTGTAATCTGCACTGTACTTTGTATTCTGTATCACAGTGTGTGTTCTGCACCGTACTTTGTATTCTGTATCACACTATGTATTCTGCACTGTACTTTGTATTCTGCATTGCATCATACATGAGGATCTGTGCTACAGATTCAGCCACACTTCTAACCAAGCCATTGCATTACAGCTACACCTCTAGCATCGAGCTGACAATGTGGAAAACTGCCTTTGCATGTCCTGTCCTCAGCATGCAGGGTGGATCTAAGTTAGCCAATTAACCCCTATCAGCCCACTCCCAATCATCAGCCAAGCGCTGGAAGGCGTCAGCTCCATCAAGTGACCTGTGCTCAACAAAAACGTGCTCACCAAGGGTTGCTATGGGTCACACCACTATCCTCCCTATGCCCAAGACCACGTTACAGTCTTGGTTAAACAGAAGCACACGAGCTGAATTCCAGAGATGAGTTAAGACATCAAGGCAGCATTCAGCCTATAGTGGGGGAAAGACTCCTGGTAAAATGAAGTCAATAGGAATCAGGGGGGGAATCCCCTCAGTGATTGGAGCAGTGTTTGTTGGAGGCCGAGTATCTTAGTCAAAAACATGGCAGCAGGAGTTTGTTGGAGCCGTGTCCGAGGCCCAATAACCTTCAGCTGCATCATCAATGATCATCCGTCCATCAGATGTGCACCGCATTTCATTGGATGATCCATTTATTTGTCCTCCGGTATGGAAACAATCCATGCGCATGGACAGAAAGCCCTCGGCAACATCCCAGGCTTGAACTTGAAGTGGGAAGTAACAATTGTGCCGCACAAATACTGCCTTCAGCATCGCATGTCCCATCTTGAATTACAGTCTCAAAACCATCTCCCTCTACAAACAAAGAACAAAGAAATGTACAGCACAGGAGCAGGCCCTTCGGCCCTCCAAGCCCGTGCCGACCATGCTGCCCGTCTAAACTAAAATCTTCTACACTTCCTGGGTCCGTATCCCTCTATTCCCATCCTATTCATGTATTTGTCAAGATGCCCCTTAAATGTCCCTATCGTCCCTGCTTCCACCACCTCCTCCGGCAGCGAGTTCCAGGCACCCACTACCCTCTGTGTAAAAAAACGTGCCTCGTACATCTCCTCTAAACCTTGCCCCTCGCACCTTAAACCTATGCCCCGTAGTAATTGACCCCTCTACCCTGGGGAAAAGCCTCTGACTATCCACTCTGTCTATGCCCCTCATAATTTTGTAGACCTCTATCAGGTCGCCCCTCAACCTCCGTCGTTCCAGTGAGAACAAACCAAGTTTATTCAACCGCTCCTCATAGCTAATGCCCTCCATACCAGGCAACATTCTGGTAAATCTCTTCTGCACCCTCTCTAAAGCCTCCACATCCTTCTGGTAGTGTGGCGACCAGAATTGAACACTATACTCCAAGTGTGGCCTAACTAAGGTTCTATACAGCTGCAACATGACTTGCCAATTCTTATACTCAATGCCCCGGCCAATGTAGGCAAGCATGCCGTATGCCTTCTTGACTACCTTCTCCACCTGTGTTGCCCCTTTCAGTGACCTGTGGACCTGTACACCTAGATCTCTCTGACTTTCAATACTCTTGAGGGTTCTACCATTCACTGTATAAAACAACAACAACACTGATATGGAAACAGTTTGGAAGGTCACTTTCATTTCCTCATTGTAGATTTAAATCTCTGAATCTATTTGGATGACCGCACAATTTAGATCAGAGGGCAGATGCAGGACTCTGAATTGACAACAATTCAGCATTCTAACGATCAACTTGAATTTAGATAGCAAAATATATTTTTTTCTGTTCATTAATGAGATGTGGATGTCATTGCCCATCTGCCATTGCCCTTGGACAGGCTTGCTCGGCCATTTAAGAGTCAACCACATTTCTGTGGGTCTGGAGTTACCGGAGTTACAGGTAAGGACGGCAGATTTCCTTCCCCAAAGGACATTAGTGAACCAGATGGGATTTTACGACAGTCGACAATATTCCGTGGTCACCATTAGACTTGTAATTCCAGATTTTTATTGAATTCAAATCTCACCATCTACAGTGTCGGGATTCGAACCTGGATCCCCAGAGCATTACTCTGGGTCTCTGGTTCACTAGCCCAGTGCTGACACTACTACGTCACTAACTCCCCTCCAGTAAAGGGAGGTCTTGTGACGCAGTGGGTAGCGCCCCTCGATTTAAACGGAAGCTCCGGGGTCGGGTCCAACACCAGGAATTGTGGGCCATGGAGGAGTGTTCAACGTGGTTCAACAGGCTAATAATCAGCTCGGTGACTGTTCCACCGTTTCCCCACTATTCCCCAAAGGGAAAATCAATAGTGTGTGGGTGCAAAGACACGGTGTATAGAATAAAATGTAGCAAAGCATCCCGAGGCACTTCACAGGACTATCATGAAACAAAATTTGACTTTGAGCCACATCCAGGCTGCCAGCATCCTTAAAATACTCTAATGGCCAACTGACTGCTGGGAACGGATTGGTTTCTTGTCTCCTTGCTCCACCTCCATTAAACCTGGAAGTGGGCAGGTTTGAGATTTTAACACTTCACCCAATTGCAACCCGCTGTTTTTGGGGGTTAAAGGCTAACCCATTACCCCTGTTTCTCTCTCCACAGAGTCTGCCTGGCCTCTCGAGGCTGTGACAAAGAGTCATCGGACTCGAATCGTTAGCTCTTTTCTCTCCCTACAGATGCTGCCAGACCTGCTGAGATTGCCCAGCATTTTCTCTTTCGCTCCCGAGGACTTACCGCTTTTGTTTCAGATTTTCGGCACCTGCCATGTTTAGCTTTTATAATAAATAGCACAGATTTGCGGAATTATGAAATCATACTTCAGACTTCATCGATGGTCTAGGTGCCGTGAAAAGTCGGGAAAATTTAACAGCCGAGTGAGTATCGGTGCCAGGGTTCAATTCGGAAAGATTGGCCAGTGTTTCCTGGCCCCTGCGCGGGGCATCCCACCGTGATGGATGTGGCAAACCAGTCAAAGGTCCATTGATTTCGGCGGGACTGGAAGATCCTGTAGCAGGGAGAGGCTGGAAAATCACACCCGATGGATGGAATTTTCTCTTTATCTGACAAGCTGTCAAGTCAGGCAGGAAAAATAGTGTCTCGCCTGTCAGCTGCAGTGCTGGCTTTGCTCGCCGTATTTTTTGACACTTTGTCGAAAAGAATCCTGGAGACGGGTCCCATGATGTTATGCTGGCGGGGCGAGCTCCGAATGAGATTCTCCGCCCCTTTCCAGCTTTCCTGCCTGCCGAAAACGGGGTGGAAAGTCCCTCCCCGTTGACCTTTACATCGCATAAGCGGCCATTTTGTCCACTTACCAAATAGTCCTACTCCCCCTTTCTCCATATCCCTGCGACGTTCTCTCCTTCAAGGATTTACCCAATTCTCCTTTGAAAACTGCAGTCGAGCCCGCTCCTACCACCCTTCCTGTGGTTTCAGTGCATTCCACATCGCAATCTCTGGCTGCTTTAAACAGAGTTCCCCTCCCGTTGCCTCTGGCTCTTCAAAAAATGTCAGGTTCGACCTCGGCAAATATTCAACGTGTTTGGAATCATCAACCAGGGAGGATATTAGGGGTGAAACATTACGGTGGTTCGGCTGGGCGCTGGACAGATTACTGAAGGGACGAGACTCCAATGGGCCACACAGCTAACATAATCCCTCACTTCTGTTTAAATCTCCTGAAGAAAGTTGTGCACAAACCAATGAAACAAACCGCCAAAATATTGAATTACATTCCGTTTGTTGTCCCGGATCCTTGGGCAGGAAGGATGTAATTATTTAACCAGATTGCTGTTTTCCTCCTTTGATGTTTGGTACAGTGTCATTCCTCTGCTGCGTAATTTATATTTAGTGGAAAAATCCACTCTCGTTTTCTTTCCTCGGTGACAGTTTTATTTTGGACTGAAGCTTTCACGCGCATCGATGCTCTTTTGCTTCTTCGCTCAAGTGGTTACTATTCATGCGTGTGCGTCTTGATTGCGAATGTCGGCATGCTGCTCAATTGCTGAGGAAGTCACAGACCAGCCCGTGTGTGCAATCGCATAACATCCACACGTGTGTGTGTGTGTTAAAGGAAGTGGGTTGATGGACAGCAACCCGCAGTGGGAATCTGGCAATCTATTGCAAGTAATTGGGAAAGCTAATAAAATGTTATCATTTTTTGTGAGGGCAATTGATTACAAAAGTAGGGAGGCTATGCCTCATTTGTACTGGGCATTGGTAAGACCAGCTCTGGAGTATTGCGTATTGTCTCGGTCTCCTTATTTAAATGATGTGGAGATGCCGGTGTTGGACTGGAGTGGGCACAGTAAGAAGTCTTACAACACTAGGTTAAAGTCCAGTAGGTTTATTTGGAATCACTAGCTTTCGGAGCACAGCTCCTTCATCAAGTGAGGAAGGAGCAGTGCTCCGAAAGCTGGCGATTCCAAATAAACCTGTTGGACTTTAACCTGGTGTTGTAAGACTTCTTACTGTGTCCTTATTTAAAGAACTGTGTAAATGCGTTAGAAGCAGCTCAGAGATGGTTTCATTGGCTGATTCCAGGAAGGGATGGGTCGTCTTATGAGGAAAGGTTGGAGCGGTTGTGTAGCCACTGGGGTTTAGAAGAGTAAGACGTGACATGATCGAAACCTTCAAGATCCTGAGGGGTATTGACAAGATGGATTTGGAGAGGATGTTTCCCCTTGTGGGAGAATCTAGAACTAGGGGTCACTGTTTAAAAATAAGGGATCGCTCATTGAGGACAGAGATGAGAAAGGCTGTTCTCTCAGAGGGCCGTGACTCTCTGGGTCTCTCTTCCTCAAAAGGCAGTGGAAGCAGAATCCAGATAGATTCTAGATTAACAAGGGGGCGAAAGGTTATCGGGGGTAGGCAGGAATGTGGGGTTGACGTTACAATCAAATCATGATCCTAATGAACGGCGGAGCAGGCTCGAGGTGCCGAGTGGCCTACTCCTAATTTGTATGTTGATATGTTTATATGTTCGTATTTCTGCCTAAGCTGGGAGTAATACTGCTAATTATAGTGCCCTTATTGAGGGATATGGTAACATAGTTATGCCACTGGCCTAGTAATCGAGAGGCCTGGATTAATGATCTGTGATATAAATTCAAGTCCCACCACGCGGCTGGGAATTTATATTTAATTAATTAAGTTAAAAAATGCGATAGAAAGCTTGCATCAGTAATGGTAACAATACAACATGACATGACATGGTTCACTAATATCCATTAGGGAAGGAAGTCTGCCAGCCTTACTCGATCTGGTCGACGCGCCACCTCAGACATTAGTGTCTGACTACACTGGTGTGGCTGACTCCTAACTGCCCGCTGAAATAGACCAGCAAACCAAGCTGCATTCAGAAAGATGGCTCACCACTACCCTCTCAAAGGCAATTAGTGACAGGAAATGAATGCTGCCTCAGCAACAGCACCGCATCCCGTGGCTGAATTGAAAACTGTGAGGAGCACAGTGTAGAACTTCAAAAGGGCATAGACAAGTTCGTGGAATGGGCAGATAGGTGGCAGATGAAGTTCAATGTGAAGAAATGTGAGGTGATGCATTTTGGTAGGAAGAACATGGAGTAAAAGACAGCATAAAAGAAAGTGTACTACTCTAGAGAGGGGTGTAGGGGCCGAGGGACCTGGGTGTATCTGTGCATAAGTCATTAAAGGTAGCAGGACATGTTGAGAGAGCGCTCAATAAGTATCCAGTATTCTAGCCATGTATAAGACAATGGGTGAAATTCTCCGTTTGCCCCGCTGGAGCTGAATTCCATCTGATTTGCGTTCCCAAATCAGGTGGTGTTTCCTGTGTCTGAGCCAGCAGGTGTGTTGTCCAGGTGAGTGTTAAAGCAATATGTCTCTGTCTGGACTGCTCTCTAGCTTCCAGACAGGAGTCTCTCTTCTGTGTGTGTGTGTTGGGGGGGGGGGGGGGGGGGGGGGAAGAGTTTCCTGACAGGGATCTCTCTTCTGGGTGAGGGACTTACTAACAGGGGTCACTCTTCTGGGTGGGGGGGGGGGGGGGGGGAGGGTGCTTCCTAACAGGGGCCACTCTTCTAGGGGGGGCTTCCTAACAGGGTCTGTGGCCGGGGGGGTCTCCTTATTTAGGGGTTTTCTGTGGGGTTGCTTTATTTAGATTTCTCCACCTCATCGGTAACTCCACTACAGGCATCGCGAGGCGGAGAATTTAGCCCATTAGCTTGACCTCAGCTGGAGTACCACGTGCAGTTCTGCGGACTGCATTGCACAAAGGTTATGACGGCATTGGAGAAAGTGCAGAAGAGGTTTACTGGAATGGTTCCAGGGATGAGAAACTCCAGTTATGAAGACAGATTGGAGAGGTTGGGACTGTTGTCCTTGGGGAAAGGAAGGCCGAGAGGAGATTTGACAGTATTGTATTCAAATCATGAGGGGCCTGGACAGAATAGACGAGGGTAACATGTTCCCATTGGTGGGACGGCAGAGATTTAAGGTGATTGGTAAAAGAAGCAAAAGTGATGTGAGAAAAATCTTTTTTCACACAGCGAATGTTTAGGATCAGGAATGCACTGCCTGATAGCGTGGTGCCAATAGAGGCATGCGAGAGGGAATTAGTTGACTGTCTGGAAAGAAACAATGTGCTGGGTGACAGAGATGGCGAGCAGAAGAATGGCACTGGCTGAAATGCCCAGTCAGAGAGCCAGAGCAGACACAAATGGGCCAATTGGCCTTCTTTTCTGTGGTTCAGTTCTGTGAATGAAATTTTAAAAAATATTGGTGGAGATCAGTTAATCCAGCTAGCACCCAGGATTGAACCTGAGAGTCTGCTGGTGTGACTTTGGACAAACCTGCCAGCTGATGGGCAGAACGTCCGAGGTAAAGCATTCACACAATTCGTTTACACATCCAGCAACCCGTGTCCTTAAATTTAGTCTTCACTGGTAACGGTTAAAATAATTGCTGCCAATTTAAATCCCTTAGGTCTCCAAAAGCATTTTCACACCAAGTTGAGACATAATAATAGGGGTGACTCATGCTAAATTATTTTGCAGTCATGCTAGATTATGTTGCATCCAGATCTCGTACATTACTCTCGTACAAACAACACGTAAGTTGCGAGAGTGCCATCTATTTATAGCGGGGAAACGTTTCAACATATTAGCAGCATGGTGATGTTTATCAGTTGCTGCAGTGTGTTCGCCACTTCTATAAAGGAGTGAGTGATTAGATCAAACGTGTGTGGTCACTTTGTTGTTAAGTTTCAAGTACAACACCATTCACAGCGCCATGGGCACAACATATTCAGGCTGCATATCGGAATGTTACTTTTCAGGATACTGTAATCTCCAGTGCACAATTTATAGCCACTTAGAAACTACAATGATGAGATTGACCGTGAATGAGTCAAAATGCGAACGTGGATGAGAAAAAACAGCCAAATCCAATGTTTTGTGTGGGTCAGTTTAATTGCTAGTTGCACCTCACCAAATCTGTATTAAAATTCTGATTAAATACTGAATGCAGTATCAATGGGACTGGGACTTAATAGCATTTGCCAACTTGGGTCATAAATAACTGGACCTGTGGTTGTATTTCTGCACCAACTTTAAATAATCAAACACAATTATTTTTGCTGTTTGAAATGTTGATTTATAATGATGACAAATAAGGGACTGTTATGGGCCAGGGATTAGAGAAGCCCAAAGTGTATCATGGAGTTCACCTGACCCACAACTTTTAATAGATTGTGGTATGGGGAGCACACGGCCCACTCTACAGGTGTGGTACAGCAGAAATGGAAAAGTATTTTTTAAAGCAAAACATTATTTATTTTATGAACTCAAGTTAACCTTTTTAAAACATACAGTGAACATCTTAGCAAACATTAATTCAAATACAACCCCCAAAGAATACAACACTAAGTAATCCTTTAAGCTTTCCTTTTAACATCCATAAGACTGAAACCACCTTTTACCAGAAGCACATCAGATTAAAGTCACTACTGTTATTAGTGTTAAATCACCAGGATCGATTTACAGTCTTTAGATTACAGCGAGAGATTCATATACCTGCAGCAAACAGCCTAGAACAAAAGTAAAAAGCTGACAGACAGCCCAGCTCCACCCACTCTCGAACATCACTGCAGTAATACACCCATTTCTTGAAGGTACTCTCACATGACAGGGACTTAAGTATTGACTTCTTCGCCCCCTCTGCTCCTTGCGTACAGTTTGAGTGCCCTCTGGTCCCTTCTCCAGGTATCAATGCCTCAAGTTTCTACGGGCAGCTGTTGTATCAAGGGAAGGATCCAAGCTCTGCTGTATCCTGTCCATTCTCAGCACCAACCCGTAATGCTGTTCCCAGCGGAGGTCAGTGCATTACAATAATGCAGGAATGCTGAGTGATCTGTGCATCGTCTCATCTAGGGTATCAGGAGGCCAACATTCCTGATCACCCATTAGTCCCCCAGTCCTGATCAGTTAACCCAGTACAGGGCAATGCTTTAATCTAGGATCTTCCTGCTGTTTATGGCTCAGCAGCATAACATAGTGAGGCAGTTACCTGCGGGGAAAATCCACATTTTAAAATCATATAAAAATATATTTTAAAATGCGAAATTAAAGTGAGTAATACTTGAATCAAAATCAATCTTTCGTATATCTATACAGATTTTAGGACATGTGTTTTTTAATGTAAAATTCCTGCCGTCCCTCCTTCACTCCCGATGTCCTCTCCTCTTTCTTCTTCTCTCCTATCACCTCACCCATACCTCGGGCCTGATTTTTACATAGTCGGAAAGATTCCTCCGACCATTGAAAAATGATGGGCGGGCGGGATGCAGACCTGAGCTCAGCAGGGCCATTCAAACTCAGTGCTGAGTTCAACCAGACCCCGTAGAATCCAAGGAATCCAAAGAATCCCTGCAGGCAAAGGGGCTGGTTTAGCACAGGGCTAAATCACTGGCTTTGAAAGCAGACCAAGGCAGGCACGGTTCAATTCCCGTACCAGCCTCCTTGAACAGGTGCCGGAATGTGGCGACTAGGGGCTTTTCACAGTAACTTCAGTTGAAGCCTACTCGTGACAATATGCGATTTTCATTTCATTTTTTCATGTCAGTGCAGAAGTAGATTATTCAGCCCAGCGAGTCCGCACTGACCCTCTGAAAGAGCATCCCACCTCGGCCCACTCCCCTGCCCTATCTCCTTAACTCCCCGTGTTGATCATGGCCAATCCACCTAACCTGCACATCTTTGGACTGTGGGAAGAAACCCACGCAAACACAGAGAGAACATGCAAACTCCACACAGGGAGGCACCTAAGACCGGAATTGAACCTAGGTCCTTGAACTGTGAGGCAGCAGAACGTAACCACTGTGCAACCGTGCTGTTGCTTTGGTTGGTTCAAGAGCCTTAAACCTGCGGTGTGGGAGTCACAAATTAATGGAGTAGGTGTAAATGTACCTGAGGGCAGATAACGTCTGTACAACTCTCATGATCTGAAGTTTTTTAAATGTCCTGCTCTTTAAACTTTTAAAACTAAACAGGCTTCAGCTGCCAGGAGGACTTTTAAAAAGCCTCTGCTGAGTTGCATTGATTGACAGGTATTGCTTAGAGAAAAAAAAGTAACATTTGGTCATGCAGTTTCAGTAGAGCTCTTTGTTGACATTTCCCCAAGGATTTGTCATTATGAACGCATGGTTGTTTACAAAAGCTACAATTATCTTAGCAGGGGGCTCTGAGTTCACAGTTGGTTTGACAGCATAAAGAGGCTCTGAAAACATTAGCTGTCTTTGATATGGGATCTGAATAGAAATTTGGTTATTTTTATAAGAGATTACCCGCTTAAGGAGATTTGAGAACTTGGAATGGATTTTATGAAGGGGAGTTTTTTCACTGTCAAGTGTGATTTTATGAAGGGGAGTTTTTTCACTGTCAAGTGTGTATAAGAGAGAGCTGTAATGGGTAGTTGTAAATGACAGCCAATTAGGCTCATTAAAAGTATTACTAAGGGCATTGTCTGGGATTTCCCAGTAGGTTTCTAGTTACCTGACGCAGTGGATGGCGGTTTAACGAAATCTGGGTTGGCTTTCATTTATTAAAGAACCACAAAGTTGATTATCTCCCCAATTCATTCAACGGTGTATTGAAAAATCACCACTGAACTGCTTGTGGGCTCAGTCATTGAGAACATTCCAAACTGAGATTTCTACATCGTCAGAACAGACGAGATATGGGGGCAGTGCAGGAAAATGGCATTGAAGTAGAAGATCAATCAGATCTTATTGAATGACAGAGCAGGCTCGAAGAGCTAAATGCTCCTGTTCCTTATGAAGCAGGAACTGAGACCAGCAGACATAGGCCGGGATTTTCCAGCCCCGTGGGGAATTTGACGGCCCAGCCAAAAGCCCATTGGCAGGACTGGATGATGCTGGCATTGGGCAGTGCTGGAAAATCTGACCCAGAATTTCAGTCAGGGATTTTGTAATTATCAAACAGTGAGAGACTCCGAGACCTAGAGGGAAAAGCAAGTCAAGAGAGGCATTTCAAAAGTATATCATATATATCTATATTATTCTCCTTGGCTGGTAGGGTAAACATTGCTTTTCAGGAGCTTTAGATTAAGCCTCTGGCTGGTTTATGGTTGAGGAAGTCCTTGCTCCAGGGAAAGTTTTCAATTAGTGACGTTTTGGGTTTATCTAACTGACCTCATGGGTTCCCTCTGGAAACAAAAATCTGACCTTTAACAAAAACGGCACTCAACATTTTCCTGAACATGGATTTTGTCAGTGTCGAGAATGGGTTTTTTAAATTAAGCAATGGTGAGAAATCACAGAAATAAGGGCTGTATTCCCTGGTATTTAGAAGGTTGAAATATGATTTGATGGAAGGTCTCAAGATATTAAGGGTAACTGAGGGTAGATTGACAGAAATTATTTTCGCAAGCTGGGGAGTGTAGGAATGACCTAAATATTAGAGCCAGACCGTCCAGGGGTGACTATCAGAAACACGTCTTCATGCAAAAGATGATAGAAATTTGGAACTCTTTGCTGCAAAGGGTAATTGATGCTAGTAAATGTTAATTTTAACACCGAGCTTGTTACCCAAAGTTGTTAAGAGATATAGGGTAAAGGTGGGCAATTGGGATTTAGTCACACATCAACCATGAGATCATTGAATGGTGGAATAGTCTTGAAGGGGTTAAATGGCCAATTCCTGTTCCTATATTCCTGAAGGGTAAGACTTGCAGCTTTCAAGTGCACGATTATATCTCTCGCAAATTGAGGTTTTGTGTGCAAAGGATTATTTCAAAGAGTAGTGACTGTTATTCTATGGGCAAACAGCGCAAGTAATTTGCAAACAACAATCAGCAATCAAATGAATGACCAGTCTTTAGGATGTTGACTGAGAGAGGAATCTGGCCAAGGAAACATAGAATGCTATTCTTAAAATAGTGGGGACTTTAGGCTACTCCTAACCAGGGCCTTGGCTGAATATCTCAGCTGCTCTCTCTCGAAGCTCGCCTTCCCACTTGAGTTGAGATTTACTTGGAAGCATTCAAGCTGAAAGCAGATTAGCTGCTAATCTGTAACTTCCAACAGCACCATTCACCAGAAACTGAATTGAACTGGAACTGGCCACGTACAAGGGTAGTTCAACGACTGGGAATTCTGCAGCACATAAACTCATCTGCTGACCCCCCACAATTGGTCGACCGTGAACACAAGACACAAGTCAGGAGTGTAATGGAGTATTCGCCACATTCTCGGATGAGTGCAGCTCCAACAACAACCATGAAGCTCTATGCCATCCAGGACAAAACAGCCCACTTGAATGGCTCTCCATTCACCGCCTTAAACATTCACTCCCTCCACAACTGGTGCACAGTGGTACGAATGTGTACTAACGACGCAGCGACTTGCTAAGGCTCCTTTTGACAGCGCCTTCCAAACCCGCAACCTCTCATTGGGTCAAAACCCTGGAACTCCCCCCCCCTCACCTAACAGCACCCTGGGTATACCAACACCACGTTTAAAATGGTGACTCACCACAACCTTCTGCAGGACAATTGGGAATGGGCAGTAAATGTTGGTCTTGCTTGAAATGCCCACATTCCACGAATGAATTAAAAACAACCTTGCGTGCCTGAATTATGTAGGTTGATCCGTTTTGTGAGGTTGGTTTCAAAGAAAACAGAATTTCTCTTACTTTCCCCAATTCTCCGGCAACGTTGCTCCCTCATTCCGCTCACTAACCCCGTGGGCCCTGAGCCCACGCTATCCAGTTTACTGTTCCCTTATGTGTGACAGTACCTGCCATGCTGGTGGATTTCATTGAGGACTGGCTGTTTTTCCGTTTTCTCTTTCCATTCTGCCACCTGCAAGAGAAAGACGAGGCCTTTAGTGCGCGCCAACACCCGTCAATCTCAGGGAATACTTTCAAACGCTGCCATCAGCTGCCTTGGTAAAACCGACCAAGTGAATTGCGAACAGAACAGAAATATATCACAGATGACAAACCGCACCATTAAATCCACAGGCTTTCCACAGGCCTAGTGGGAAGCCTGATTGTAAAGTGACTCCAGGGGCGTCAGCCATAATAAATCTAATTTCCGCCGATGAGCAGTCTGAATTATGTGCGCGTGGAGTAATAGCTCGGCTACTCTTCCATTTGTTTGTTATTCACTGCCCCTCCCCACACCTGCCTGAGAAGTGTCTCCTCTCCGGCTAGTCAGCCTGACGGTTCACCTCCGAGCTGCTTGGCGGGACGCCAGGCAGATTTTGCTGCTGCTCAATGTGCTCCATACCCAGATCGGCAGGACTACCAGACAAACAAAGTGCAACAGCCCCAAGGCTACGTTGCTCGGGTGTTCCAGAACTCTGAGAAAAACGATTTCTCAATTGACGTGGCGGATTCCCGTAGGCTTCGGGGGATTCTGGCGAGCACCTTGCCCAGTGGAGGCCAGGTGTGACGCGCACAGCGTGAGAGAAGCTACCCCCCTCCCCGGCCCACTCTTACACTGATGGTCAGGGCTGCAGGTTCATTATTATCGAGTAGGTCAAATTCTGCTTTTGCTGTTTGGGTTTCCATGGATTTGTACATGTGGTTTAATAAAAATAGAAAGGTTAATAAAGCATATTGGGCGTGATTCCCCCGTGCTGCGCCGTATGGGAGAATCGACATTCGCGCCAACTTTTCCTGCGGCGCCAGTCCGCCGCCGGCAGACGATTCTCCCAGGAGTGGAGAATCAGCGCCATTTGTGCCTGCGCGTTTGGCCGCCGCCGGCCGTGGGCCGCTGTTGGGCCACCAATTCTCCGGCCTTGATGGGCCAAGCGGCCGCGCGGAAACGGCAGAGTCCCGCCGGCGCCATTCACACCGGCTCGCAGCCGGCGGGAACTCTGAAAAGTAGGGAAGGGGGGGGGCGGCCTGTGGGGCGGGGAACAGGGCACCTTCAGCGGGGGGATGGGGGGGGGCGTGATCGGGGGCCACCGATCGGTGGGCCGGCCTCTCCAGCCCCAGCCCTATCTTATTACATGGCCGGCCCCTGGACCCCCACGCCATGTTGCGTCGGGGCCGGCGCGCTGAGGAAGCCCCCCCCCGCCGCGCCTTCGCGGGTTGGCGCGGCCCAACTGCGCATGCGTGGGTCGACGCGGCGCCCATTTGACGCATGGAAGGGAGGCTGGAGCGGCGTGAACCGCTCCAGCGCCATGCTGGCCCCCTGTGGGGACCAGGATCGCCACTGCCCGCACCCGTTTCGCGCCGTCGTGAAAAGTTACGACGTTCACGACAGCGCAAACACTCTGTCTCCATTTCGGAGAATCGCGCCCATAGTATTCTGGGCTTTATTAATGGGGTATACATTACAAGAGCAAGGACACTGGTTTAGAGCTCCACTGGAATATTGTGTACAATTCTGGGTGCCACACTATGGGAAGGTTGTGAACACATTGGAGAGAGAGCAGGAGAGGTTTATAAGAGTGGTTCCAGGTGTTATGGCGAGGTGTTTTCAGAACCCCAAAATGAGTCATGGAGTTCAACCCACCTCCCCCTTTAATGTATTTGTTGCTTTTCCTAGCACATGGCTTGTTCCCCAGGTGTGGAATTACAATTATGGACACGTGGGTTTTTAAACACAAAACAATGTTTATTCCATGAACTCAACTTAACATCTTAAATAAACATTGGATCTCTTAACTCCCCTTACTTCAAAGATAACGCCGAAAATATTGCAATAGTAAATAATTCCTCAAAATGTTCCTTCAAACTTCCAAGAGACTTTACATCTTTAAACAGAATCACATCAGGTTAAAGGCTTTACTATTATGAGTTTAAATCACCCAAATGATCCAGAGATAGTCTTTCATGTCACAGATCCAGCTCACTGCAAAACACAGACACACACCCAGCTCTTTTCCTCCAAACTGCAGCTCTCTGGAAACACACAGACACACACCAGCTCTTTTTCAAAACTGCAAAACTAAACTGCAAAATGGCTGACCTGATGTCAGCTCCACCCACTCTCTGACATCACTGTTTTCTTAAAGGTACATTGCTTAAACATCCATGTCTTAAAGGTACTCTCACATGACACCTCCCCCCAAGGAAAAAAAACCCCATCAACTTCAAGATGGTTTCATTTTTCACTTTTGCACCATCCACTAAGAAATGTACACAGTAAATATACCTTGTCGTTTTTTTTTTTAAAAAACAACACATGCAAACAGGTATAATATAGTCCATTTTCTTTGTTCTTCTTCCTCCAAACAAAATCCTTCTCGATTGACAGTCTCTTTGAACAAAGTCTCTGCACGATCCATCCGTTCCTCTACTCCTCGGCATTTATCTTTAGAATCAGGTACATTAGTTCAATCTGACCACAGAGTCCCTTGCAATTCTCCAATACAAGAGCATTGGTGATCACAGCTTTCAGGCAGTCAAATGCCTGTTGAAAGTCCGCTGTCCATTGAAATTTTTTAGGTTTCTTTAGCAAGTCCATCAGTGGAGTAATCACGCCACAAAACTTTTGCACAAAGTTTCGATCAAATTCATTCTTGTTAAGAGATCGCATTGCCTCCCTTCGTCTTGAGGGTATCGGAAACTCCTCAAGGAAAGTGATTCGGGCTTCTCCAAATTCACTTTCGGCCAGGTTCATCACCAAATCCGTCACCTGAAGTCGATAGAAGAACTCCATACGATGTTTTAAATGCTCTTTCCATGTCTGGAAGTTGGAAATGAAAGCAGATTGTCCCACTTTCTCCATGCAATCCTTCAATGGTGGGACAGAATAAGAGTCCGTTCTTGTAACTGCATTCACCTTTCTATAGTCCACACACAACCGTCTGGTTTAGGTACCATCACTATGGGTGAGCTCCATTGGCTGCAACGAACTTCAATTGTGCCATTCTTCAGCATACTCTCAATCTCTCTGTTAACCTGTGCCAATTTTAAAGGATTAAGTCTATATGGATGTTGTTTGATAGGAACAGCATTTCCCACATCTACATCATGTATAGCCATTTTAGTACTTCCCAATTTATCTCTACAAACTTGCCCATGTGATATCAATAACTTTTTCAGGTCAGTTCGTTTTTCCTCTGGAAGGTAACTTAACAATTCATCCCAATTTTTAAGAACATCCTCATTTTCCAATTTAATTTGAGGTATGTCAAACTCACAGTCATCTGGATTTGGTTCGTCACTTTGAGTTAGAATCATTAAAACCTCCTTTTTAACTCCTTCCCTTTCAAAGTACCTTTTAAGCATATTCACATGACACACTCGGTGAGTCTTCCTTCTATCGGGTGTTTTTACCACATAATTCACCTCACTTAATTTCCTTTCAATCTGTTACGGTCCACAAAACCTAGCTTTTAAAGGCTCCCCTATCACTGGTAACAACACTAAAACTTTATCCCCACTGGCAAAACTATGAACTTGGATTTCTTGGCTTCCCGCTTCATCACATTTTGTGCAACTTTCAAATGTTGTCTAGCCAATTCACCTGCTCTATTTAATCGTTCCCTAAAATTTGACATGTAATCCAGTAGTGTAATTTCAGATTTCTCACCCACCAATTTTTCCTTAATCAGTCCTCTTACCTAATGACCAAAAATTAGTTCAAAAGGACTAAATTTGGTAGACTCATTAGGTGCATCCCTAATTGCAAACAATACGAATGGGATTCCTTTATCCCAATCCTCTGGATAATCTTGACAATACACGCTCAATATTGTCTTTAATGTCTGATGCCACCTTTCTAACGCTCCCTGCAATTCTGGATGGTATGCAGTTGATTTAAATTGTTTTATTCCTAAGCTATCCATAACTTCTTTGAATAACTTTGAAGTAAAATTTGTTCCTTGATCCGATTGAATTTCTGTGGGTAGTCCATATCTAGTAAAGAATTTAAGTAACTCCTCCACAATCCTTTTAGCTGTAATATTACGTACTGGAATGGCCTCTGGAAACCTAGTAGACACATCCATTACAGTCACAAGATATTGATTCCCACTTTTTGTTTTAGGAAGCGGTCCTACACAATTGATTAGGACCCTTGTAAAAGGTTCCTCAAATGCTGGAATGGGTATTAAGGGCACTGGTTTTATCACTCTTTGAGGTTTCCCTATCACGTGACATGTGTGACACGATTGACAAAATTTAACTACATCTTTATGTAGTCCAGGACAATAAAAATGTTTCTGGATTTTAGCTTGAGTTTTCCTTATTCCCAAATGACCTCCCACTGGTACCTCATGTGCAACTCGCAACACCTCCTTTCTATACTCTACCGGCAATACTACTTGATGAACTTCTGCCCACTTTTCATCCGCCTGCATATGTACAGGTCTCCATTTTCTCATCAAGACATCATTTTTACAGTAATAACACTCAGGTATACTCTCAGATTCCTCTTCCGTATATGCTTTCTGATATATCCGTTTTATTTCTACATGTTTCTGTTGTAACTCCGCCAATTTTCCTGAACTAAAAATATCCGCCTCATCTTCCACCTGTTATTGTTCTTTTTCAACCATCTGATCAAAAATAGTTTCTGATAATTGCACTTCAACTTCATCTTTACTCTTTGATTTCTACTCTCGTCTTAACCTGTGACTTTCCGACCTTGTTACTACACAATCTGGAAAAATCCCAGGATATTCGTCCTTCAACACTTCAGTTGACTGATTTTGCAATGGCTTATCAACCACAGTAGGCATCACTCCCACCTGCGATCCAGCTATATCATTACCCAAGATAAACTGTATTCCTGGACAAGATAGTTTCTCTATTATTCCTACTACCACTTCGCCACTCTTCACTGGACTTTCCAACCTTACATTATATAATGGAACGCTACTCCTCTCACCCTGAATTCCACATATCACCACCTTTTCTGGCAACATTTTTCCCAAACTACATAATTCCTCATCTCTTACCATTAAAGATTGACTAGCCCCTGTATCTCTTAAAATTGTGACTTCTTTACCTGCTCCTCGTGATACACATGAGTAAACTTTACCCACACAAGTAAATTCTTTAAAGACATCTGGCATCTTCTCAACAATTACTTCTTGAACAGGCTGTACAATCGTTTGCACCTCCTGCGCTTCCCTTGGGTCTTCCTTTACCACTCCAACAAACCCCACTGTCTTATCCCGTTTTACCACATCAGCCTTCCGAGTGCTTTTCTTCAACCACCAACACTGTGACTTTACATGGCCTAGTTTATTACAGCGAAAACATTTGAAACTTTTCATTCTTTTCCACCCTCCTGGATTTCGTTTTTAATCTGAGGTACACTCTCTTGATTGTCTCCCATCAGATCACCTTTACCTTTACCACTTGAGTATTTCTCATGTCCCCAGTTTCTATCCCTCGCCGGCTGAAACTGATGTCGGAAACCAATCTTTGATTTATGAACTAATTCATAATCATCTGCCATTTCTGCTGCTAATCTCGCAGTTTGAACCCTCTGTTCTTCCACATGAGTTCTCACTACATCAGGAATTGAATTTTTAACTCCTCCAAAAGTATAATTTCTCTGAGAGCTTCATACATTTGGTCTATTTTCAAAGCCCTTATCCACCTATCAAAATTACTCTGTTTGACCCTTTCAAACTCCATGTATGTTTGACCAAATTCTTTCCTTAAATTTCTAAACCTTTGTCTGTAAGCTTCAGGCACTAGCTCATATGCACTTAAGATGGATTTCTTCACCTCCTCATACGTTCCAGATACCTCCTCCGGTAGTGATGCAAACACTTCACTAGCTCTACCTACCAGCTTTGTTTGAATCAGTAACACCCACATGTCCTGTAGCCATTTCATTTGTTTAGCTACCTTCTCAAATGAAATGAAAAAGGCTTCCACTTCCTTCTCATCAAACCTTGGCAATGCTTGGACATATTTAAATAGATTCCCACCAAGCCTTCGACTATGATGCTCTTTCTCACTATCCTCATCACTATCATCCAACTGTACGTTTCCCTTTACGTCTGCCAATTTGAACTGATTGTCATGTTTCATGGCCATTTTCTGAAGTTCAAACTCCCTCTCTTTATCTTTTTCCCTGACCTGTATCTCCCTTTATTTTTCTTTTTGTTCTGCTAGGGCTATTCTTTCTTTTCTCCTTTCTTCTCTCTCTCCTTTTCTTTTTCCTCTCTCTCTCTTTCTCTTTCTTTTTCCTCTCTCTCTCTTTCTCCTTCTTTTTCCTCTCTCTCACTCTCGTATTCCAGCCGCTTTAATTCTTTCTCATGTTCCATTTGTTTAATTTGCAACTGAATTTTTGCCATTTCCAATGAGTCAAACTCTATCTCAGGTAACTTTAAATGCTTAACCACCACCATAATTACCTCATCTTTTCGCATTTTGTCAGGTAATGTTAACTGCAATGTTCTTGCCAAATCTAACAGTCTGCTTTTCGTTTCTGTCCGTAAAGTACTACGTGTGACATTTTCCACCCCCAAAAACGTCTGAGCTTCTGAAAGAGCCATTGTTCACAACACTCTCCCCACTTAAACTAAAATACCACATCGGAAAAGCAACAATCCTTCACTGTCATTAAGTTCACAAAAGCCAATCCAATAGATAGACTTTTATCCCCCTCAAGCCCCCAATTGTTATGGGTGAGGCGTTTTCAGAACCATGGAGTTCAACCCACCTCCCCCTTTAATGTATTTGTTGCTTCTCCTAGCACACGGCTTGTTCCCTAGGTGTGGAATTACAATTATGGACACGTGGGTTTTTAAACACAAAACAATGTTTATTCCATGAACTCAACTTAACATCTTAAATAAACAGGATCCGTTAACTCCCCTTATTTCAAAGATAACACCAAAAATATTGCAACAGTAAATAATTCCTCAAAATGTTCCTTCAAACTTCCAAGAGACTTAACACCTTTAAACAGAATCACATCAGGTTAAAGGCTTTACTATTATGAGTTTAAATCACCCAAATGATCCAGAGATAGTCTTTCTTGGCAGAGATCCAGCTCATTGCAAACACAGACACACACCCAGCTCTTTTCCTCCAAACTCCAGCTCTCTGGAAACACACAGACACACACCAGCTCTTTTTCAAAACTGCAAAACTAAATTGCAAAATGGCTGACCTGACCTCAGCTCCACCCATTCTCTGACATCATTGTTTTCTTAAAGGTACATTGCTTAAACATCCATGTCTTAAAGGTACTCTCACATGACACAGGGATGAGAAACATCAGTTATGAGGACAGATTGGAGAGCTTAGGACTTTTCTCCTTCGAGAGAAGAAAGCCACAAGAAGATTTGATTGATATGTTCAAAATCATGAGGGGGCTGGACAAAGTATATGGGGAGAAATTGATCCCGCTTGTAAAAGGATCAAGAATGAGAGGGGCACAGATTTAAAATGATTTGCAAAAGAAGCAAATGCGCCGTGAGAAAAATGTTTTTCACACAGCGAGTGGTTGGGGCCTGGAATGCACGGCCTGGGAGTGTGGTGGAGGCAGGTTCAATCGAGGCATTCAAGAGGGCATTAGATGATTACTTGAATAGAAACAATGTGCAGGGTTATGGGGAGAAGGCAGGGGAATGGCATTGAGCCAAGATAAGGGGCTGGTTCAGCAAGGGGCTGGTTTAGCACAGGGCTAAATCGCTGGCTTTTAAAGCAGACCAAGGCAGGCCAGCAGCACGGTTCAATTCCCGTACCGGCCTCCCCGGACAGGCGCCGGAATGTGGCGACTCGGGGCTTTTCACAGTAACTTCATTTGAAGCCTACTTGTGACAATAAGCGATTTTCTTTTCATTTCATTTCCTTTGGAGAGCTGGTGCAGACAGAATGGGCCTCTTTTCAATTAATTTATGTAATGTGGGCGTCGCTGGTTAGACCAGCATTGGTTGCCCAGCCCTAGTGCCCTTTTGCGCCATAACAATTCTGTGAAGGCAGCCGTAAGGAGCAAGCAACATTCAGTCCAGGGATGGAAGATGAATGTCCCAGGCCTTGTTGCTAGCCATCTGGGATCAAGATAGATCTTTGTGCGTGTGGCTTTATCAGTGCAATGGCAACCTCCAGACTCACCAAACATCTGTCACTAAACTGCGAGCAAGGATACTAAAGTAATTTCAATCATATACATTTCGCGGAATCTGGAGTGTAGTGTTCAATTGTTCTGTGTTTGATTATGTGAGTCTGTTGTCTATTGATGCTCACTGTGTTTGACTGCTGAACCCGAGGGGTGGAGTCATTTTAAAGGTGTGGAGTCATTGGGCAGCACAAGTGATTAGCACTGTGGCTTCACAGCGCCAGGGTCCCAGGTTCGATTCCCCGCTGGGCAGAGTCTGCACGTTCTCCCCGTGTCTGCGTGGGTTTCCTCCAGGTGCTCCGGTTTCCTCCCACAGTCCAAAGATGTGCAGGTTAGGTGGATTGGCCATGATAAATTGCCCTTAGTGTCCAAAAAGGTTAGGAGGGGTTATTGTGTTACGGGGATAGGGTGGAAGTGAGGGATTAAGTGGGTCAGTGCAGACGCGATGGGCCGAATGGCCTCCTTCTGCACTGCATGTTCTATGTTCAATGTGTTAAACACCGAAACTCGTGTCATCTATACATAAATCCGAGATATGACATATATAACATGGAGATGGTAGGGGTAAGAGTGCTCCTCCTGGCTCCACATTAAAACCACAGGCTGCTGCTTCCCCACCCTACTCCTGATCACTTAAGCACCTCTCTTTGGTTGCACGATTGATCCTCCTCCCCGTGGTCATTCTTACCTCCTCCTCTTTCTCTTGATCTCTTCCCTCCCTTTAAAATCTATATGTGGGTGTGACAGTGGTCTGAAATTTCAGAAGATTATGGGCGGGATTCTCTAATTCCGCGGCAGAGTGTCCACGCCATCATAAGCGGCGTCGCGTTTTACGCCGGCGTGAACGGGCCGACCCCGCGACTAATTCTGACCCGCAAAATGGGCCAGCACGGCACTGGAGCGGTTCACGCTGCTCCAGCTGCTGATCCCAGCGCGAACGGGGTGCCACGGGATCCGCGCATGTGCAGTGATACCGGCGCCCACGAGCGCATGCGCAGTGCCTTCACGAGGCCCCCAGCCAGAGAGGCCGGCCCGCCGATCGGTGGGCCCTGATCGTGAGCCCGGTGACATCGGAGGCCCCCTCCGGGGTCGGAACCCCCCCTCCCCCACAGGCCGCTCCCCCCGACCCTTCCACGCCGAGTTCCCGCCAGCTGAAAGCAGGTGTGGACGGCGCTGGCGGGACTTGCCATTTTCACGCCAGCCGCTCGGCCCATCGCCGGCCAAGAATCGGCGGGCCGGCCGCGTAGAGTGGCCCCCGACTGGCGCCGCGCCATCCACGCTGGCGCCAATGGCACCGATTCTCCGCTCTGTGGAGAATCACGTGCCGGCATTGGGGCAACGTGGCGCGATTCGCGCCAGTCGTGGAGGTTCTCCGGCCCGGCCCCGGGCTGAGAGAATCCCGCCCCACATCAAAGAGTTGCCTGGGGTCTGTCATGTTGACTCTGAGAAAACATTGGTTTTGTGCTACCTATCGCAACACCTGAGTTGTCAAATATCTTGCATGGATGAAGCAAAGGTCACAGGTCCTGGGGTGTCAGACTAATGCTTCAGAGGCTTGAGGTCAAACATGAGGTGGGTCATTTTGCCACAGAGATTGTGCTGGACTTCTATGGCTGTTGGGATTCTCTATTCCCGTCGGCACTCCCGCTCGAGGGTTTTCGGTCTTCAATGTGAAATCCTAGTGACAAGCGGCGGGAGTACAGAATCCCACCACCAGCAAATGACTCTGCCGAGAAACAGGCGGCCGGGGACTGCGGCCCTGTATGCACCCCATGTGTCTCCTCTGCAAAAAATGATCAGAACAGGCTCAAGCTACAGGGTTTAATGGCAACTGGTCTTGATCTTCAAGTCCTCAAAGTCAAACCCTCCATGGCCTCGCCCCTCCCTATCTTTGTGATCTCCTCCAGCCCCACAACCCTCCGAGACCTCTGCACTCCTCCAATCTGGCCTCTTGCTCATCCCTAATTTTTATTGCTGCACCGTTGGTAGTTGTGACTCAGCTGCCTCGGCCCTAAGCTCTGGAATTCCCTCCTTAATTCTTCCTGCCCCTTTACCTCTCTCTCCTCTGGGAGTTAGAGCCCATGCCTTGGTTAGATCTCTGGAACGCGTATTAGAGTGGAACTAGCTGTCTCACTCTAAAATGTAAATTTGCCAGAAAGTGATCCCACCCACAATGGGCGGGATTGACATCACGACGTCTCCCGACGCAGGCTTTTCGGGCGCAACACAAATGGTAGATCTCGCTCTATATAAATGAAAGCTGTAGCAGCAGTGAGTACAGGAAGCACATCCACTCTTTATATAGATTTATTTGGGCGCGATTGAAGTAAATGGGAACAAAGTCCCATAGTGAACGCGTTTAGCCACATGTTTTTTGGCGCTCACTTTGCCGGGATAGCCACAACGCTATCAAACGTCACTTGGGTTAGATCGGGGCCTCAGTGGGGAATGTGAGGCTGCACATTGCCCTGTTTCCTGCACTCCTCAGTGTAGCCAGAGATCGGGACGTCACTTAAAAATGCTCACTATGTTTGATTGGTACCACAAACCCATTCGAAACCACATCGTAGAAAAGGACACTCATAGCATTCAACTTTTAAAAAGAATATAACATGTAGAAAATTAACCAATCCAGTCCTCCCAAAACAGCATTTATAATAAAGGGATAGTTAAAGCTATTCAAATATATATGTGCACAGACTTTAATATACTCTGTTGCCTGGTTTGGGGATTGGGTACTAAATTGTGCCTGTACCCCAGGACCACTAAAGTCCTCTGAGCTTAAGATCACATCTGGAGTTTAGTAATCATGTCGACAGTTTTTGGCTGCCATTTTGAACGACAGATTCCACACTATTGACATATTCAAATTCAACACAGATCCGCACCAAAAATAATTACAATTAAATAAGATGGTTTTCGGGAGCTATAGCTTTGATGAACTGTAGCTCAATGTCGTACAGATCTGAATTTCTAATAAACTACCCGAGATCGGTGCCAAAAGGCGGTTTGGCAGATGACAGCCACATCATTATAAGTTTTGTTCCAAACCATTTTAAACTGATCGCTTTGATTTTTCCTAATTGCTGTGTTTACGAAGTTGACGAAGGCTGTGTGTCTATGCCACAGTGCTTTGGCTCATGAGGTAGCGTTCTCCTTTATGAGTCAGACGGTTGCGAGTTCGAATCCCACTCACGATCCAGGCTCGCACTAGGGAGGTGTCAGTGGTGCTGCTTCGGGATGAGATGTTAAAGGCTCTGGCTGCCGTTTCAGAGGGAGATAAGTGACCCCCATCGGCACGAGTTGACAAAGTACAGGGAGGTTCTCCCTGGTGCCCCGGCCTCTATCTGTCCTTCAAATGATTAAAAACAGATTATCTCATAATTGTTTGTGGGAGCTTGCTTTGTACAAATTGGACTGCATTTCCTACATTACGAGTGACTACACTACAATAGGGAGGCATTGTGGCACAGTGGGTCGCGTCCCAGCCTCTGTGTGCATTTTGTTAATGGATAAATGTTTGTGAGGACGTGACCTTCGCTTCATCTACACATGATTACCTGGGGCAGCAGAGTGGCGCAGTGGTTAGCACTGCTGCCTTATGGCATTGAGGTCCCAGGTTTGATCCCGGCTCTGGGTTACTGTCCATGTGGATGTTGCACATTCTGCCCGTGTTTGCGTGGGTTTCGCCCCCAGAACCCAAAGATGTGCAGGGTAGGGGGATTGACCACGCTAAATTGCTCCTTAATTGGAAAAAATGAATTGGGTACTCTAAATTTATTTAAAAAAGAGCGAACACATGATAACTGAACGCTCGGGTGTTGAAATAGGTTAAAAAAACATGCCAAATTCAAGCCCATGTATTCTCAGAGTCAACATTACAGAGTCTATGCATACACGTTCCATCCACATATGAACACATACATTCTCTGGCGCTAGACTAACAAGCAGTGCCTGAAAACCAGTTACTATTTGAAATAGTTTTATGGTTCATTATGATCCAAGGATAATGAGAAATAAAACACAACTCCTACTTTTACACATAACATGTCTGAACAACATGATTCAAAATCTGGTGTACAGTCTGCATGAAGTGCCAAATTCACATTTTCTTTATAACACGCCTGAAAACAGAATACCACAAGCAATGCCAAAGGAGGCCTGTTAGGGCATATAGAATATAAATATAGGTCGTACACATGACAGATATCCCAGGTCACATCGACACAGAGGCATAATCTCAGAGTGAGGTGACGCCCATTTAAAACAAAGATGAGGAAGAATTTCTTCTCTCAGAGTGTAGTGAATCTGGGGAATTGTTTACCGCAGTTCTTCAGTGTGTTCAAGGCTGAGACAGACAAGATTTTTAATTAATCAGTGGTTATGGGGATAAGGCGGGTTAGTGGAATTGAGGATTATCACATCAGATCGGTCATGATCTTATTGAATGGCGCAGCAGACTCGATGGGCCGAATGGTCGACTTCTGCTCCTACATCTTATGGTACCAAGAAATCTTGCAAATGTCATGTGAGAGTACCTTTTGCAGTTTAGTTTTAAGTTTCAGTTTGAAAAAGCAGCTTGTGTGTGTCTGTGTGTTTCCAGAGAGCTGCAGTTTTGCAGTTTGAAAAGAGCTTGGGGAGTGTCTGTGTTTGCAGTGAGCTGGATCTCTGACATGAAAGACTATCTCTGGATCATTTGGGTGATTTAAACTCATAATTGTAAAGCCTTTAACCTGATGTGATTCTGTTTAAAGGTGTTAAGTCTCTTGGGAGTTTGAAGGAACATTTTGAGGAATTATTTACTGTTGCAATATTTTTGGTGTTATCTTTGAAGTAAGGGGAGTTAAGAGATCCAATGTTTATTTAAGATGTTAAGTTGAGTTCATGGAATAAACAGTGTTTTGTGTTTAAAAACCCATGTGTCCATAATTGTAATCCTACACCTAGGGAACAAGCCGTGTGCTAGGAAAAGCAACAAATACATTAAAGGGAGAGGTTAGTTGAACTCCATGATACATTTTGGGGTTCTGAAAACACCTCGCCCATAACACAAAGATAAGTGAAACAAAGTTGGTCAATTAATTTTGGGGTCTTCTGGCAAAGAGGTATTTATAATGTGGAAGAAGAAAATTCAATATACTTTTTTATTATTGGGATGCAGTTATGGGGAAGACAAATATTTGTCAGGATACATCACGGGTGAGGGAGTTCGGAAAAAGGGAATGCTTTTGAAACCTGGGGCTGGTTTAGCGCACTGGGCTAAATAGCTGACTTTTAAAGCAGACCAAGGCAGGCCAGCAGCACAGTTCAATTCCCGTACCAGGCGCCGGAATGTGGCGACGAGGGGCTTTTCACAGTAACTTCATTGAAGCCTACTTGTGACAATAAGCGATTTTCATTTCATTTCCATTTTCATTTTCATTTTCATTTCATTTCATTTCAAACCCATTTCCTGTGCCAAGAGTTTCCAGTCCGAACACCTGCACTCTTCTTCCCAAATGATCCCTCATAATCCCAACTCGGGAACAGCAGCGCCTCCCCAACAAAATGTCAATCCAGCATCAAATTGTGGTCAGCTTTGCCCTGTTGTTCCGTGCTCGGTAGGACCTGGATTGAGGCTGCCTGAACTCAATTCACCTCAGAGCCTGAGAATTAAGCAGCAGAGAGGAGAACTGCAGCATTTGAGGAAAAATGAGTGGCTTACGGAGATGAATGGAAGCCATTTCTGCAGATTTTATCA
Source organism: Scyliorhinus torazame (assembly GCF_047496885.1). NCBI lineage: Eukaryota > Metazoa > Chordata > Chondrichthyes > Carcharhiniformes > Scyliorhinidae > Scyliorhinus > Scyliorhinus torazame. The sequence goes on from NC_092727.1 coordinate 117,456,322, forward strand.
CACAGTTCCGCTAGAGAGGAAAGCTGGGGGCTCGATTTTAACCCATTCACATACACACTGTTAATATCAGGCCTTTAATGTGGGAATCTCTCAATAAAGTGAGACCGGGGTCAAAGACAGGTCGTGTTACGTTGTTGAATAGATTTGCCATGACCCCTTCCTGCCCCCTTACTCGTGATATTTCTAGAATTCAATCCTTTTTCTTTTAATTTTGACTCATGGACCACATCCAAGCATTCTGGCTGGACTAACACCAACGAAAACAAAATAGGAGGAAGTCACAAATAATACATTATTTTGGGTAACGATAATGGATAACGTTGATTATTTGCACATTGGAGCTGTTTATTTGAGATTACTGAAAGGAATGAAGAACATTTCGGCCCTAACGTTGAGTTTGCCACCCAATCAGCATCTGGCGCTGGCAGGAAGATATGGGTTTTGGGTTGCACATTTCCAGGTTTCAGCCAAAAGAAATCTCTAAAATGCAAATCAGACACCTCAAATTTAGATTTTTGGCCTGAATGTTATGATGCTCGGGCGAGCGGGTGTACTCCTGGCCCAGGAACACGTGAAATTATGTGAGATGATGTCGGACATGCATCTGGGCCTCATCGTGTGTCTGCATGATATTTCAATCGGTGGGCCCAAGCGAGTGTCAGGAGCCTGCCCGTCGACAATCGAGCAGGCAATGTAACCCATTAAGGTGCTAACTGAATGCATTTTACATGGTCTAATTTGCCAGGCAGACTTTGCCCATTAGTAGCCACCTCGCTCCAGCCTTTCCCAGTGCGCGTTTCAAGCTGGCTGCCTGTTAATTCGGTGGAAATTGTGTTCTGGGTACGATCGCAGCCAGAAACGGGTTTCGCGCCCACTTCCGTGCCCGCCAATCATGTGTCGGACGTGTGAGAATTTCAGGCCTTCGAAAGGATAGATCGATCTTTCAAGTATGCATGTGCCTATGTGTTATGAGTTGGAAGCACCAGCCTTTAAGTTTACCAAGGTGTTCCACAAATTATCAGCAGGAGATACAAAAAAAATCAGAAACAAATGACAGCCCCGTTGCCCTGTCTCATGTCAAATGGTGGTCAGCTCGCCAGCTGCATTCCCGCTTCCTTTAGATGCCTTGGGGCCTTGTTACCTCCTGTCTCAGGAGTCCACAGGGTTCCCATGGCACAGCAGTCAACTCCAGTTTCATGTCATGTGAGAGTACCTTTAAGAAATGGGTGTTTATAAATGGGTGTGTATATAAATACCTGTAGTGAGAGTACCTTTAAGAAATGGGTGTTTACTACTGCAGTGATGTCAGAGAGTGGGTGGAGCTGGGCTGTCTGTCAGCTTTTTACTTTTGACTTTGAGCAGGCTGCAGGGTGTGTTTTAGTTTCGTTTTCAGTGTTGGAGCTGAAGCCAGACCAAGCAGGTGTACTGCTGATCTCTCTGCCATCAAAAGACTATCTCTTGATCATTTGGTGAATTCAGAATTATAAATGTTCTCAGTAATGACTTTAACCTGATGTGCTTCTGATAAAGGTTTTGTTTTTAAGTCGTATGGATGTTAAAAGGGAAGCTCAAAGGTTTACTTAGTGTTGTAGTCTTTGGGGGTTGTATTTGAATTAATATTTGCTAAGATGTTCACTGTATGTTTTAGAAAGGTTACCTTGAGTTCTTAGAATAAACATTGTTTTGCTTTAAAAAATACTTTTCCATTTCTGCTGTACCACACCTGTAGAGTGGGTCGTGTGCTCCCCATACCACAATCTATTAAACGTTGTGGGTCAGGTGAACTCTATGATACACGTTGAGGTTCTTGAAACCCTGGCCTGAAACAGAAGTGGCTGAGCAGAACTGGGGCAGTTGTCCAAAGAGAGGAGAAATTCTTAATTCTTCCTGCCCCTTTACCTCTCTCTCCTCTGGGAGTTAGAGCCCATGCCTTGGTTAGATCTCTGGAACGCGTATTAGAGTGGGACTAGCTGTCTCACTCTATAATGTAAATTTGCCAGAAAGTGATCCCACCTACAATGGGCGGGATTCACATCACGACGTCTCGTGTGATCGTGTTAGATCTCGCGAGGCATGATGAGCCGGGTAGATCCCGGAAGTAGGATCTCCCGGCATCTACCGGCCGCAGGCTTTTCGTAGATCTCGCTCTATATAAATGAAAGCTGTAGCAGCAGTGAGCACAGGAAGCACATCCACTCTTTATATAGATTTTTTTGAGCTGTAGGACTCAGCTAGTCCCACTGCCCCTCTTTTTCCACAAAGCCCAGTAAACCTTTCCTCTTTGGATAACAATCCAATTCCTTTTTGAAAGCCAAGATTTAACCTGCTTCCACTACTCTCTAGCCACTGCATTCCAGATCCGTAGAAAAATATTTTTCCTCAGGTCGTTGTTGCTTCTTTTTGCCAATCACCTGAAATCGGTGTCCTTCGGTTCTTGAACCGCCACAGGGAACAGTTTCTCCCTGTCGACTCGATCCAGGCCCTTTATGATTTTGAACTCCTCTATCAAATCTCCTCTCATCCTTCATACACGTAGAAAATAGAGACAGGAGGAGGCCATTCGACCCTTTGAGCCTCATTCATTGTGATCACGACTGATCATAGAGTTCAATACTCTGATCCCGCCTTTCCCCATATCCCCAGTTCCCTTTAGCCCCAAAGAGCTATATCTAATTCCTTCTTGAAATCATACAACTGCTTTTTGTGGCAGTGAACGCCACAGGTTCACCACCTTCTGGGTGAAGAAATTTCTCCTCACCTCAGTCCTAAAATGTTTACCCCTTATTCTCAAAATATGATCCCTAGTTCTGGACTCCCCCAACATTGGGAACATTTTTTCTGAATCTAGCCTGTCTAATCCAGCGCTGCGCGCTGCTCCGGCGCCAAAAGAAGGCCCTACACTGCCGGCAGCGGTCCGCGCATGCGCGCGACGGCCATCTCCGCGCCGACGCATGCGCATGGTGGCCGTTTCCGCGCCGGCGCCGAGCAACATGGGCCTACAGTGGGCCCGCGTGGAAGGAGGTAGGCCCCCTCCAGATCGCTGGACGGCGTGTCGGCCCCCCCCTGGAGTCTGATCCCCCCCGCCCCCCCCCCACCAGCACGGTTACCGTGGCCGCGGGTCCGAGCTCCCACCGGGTGGTACCAGGTTGGAACCACGGCGGCGGGACTCGGCCGGTCGAGCGCGGAGAATCGCCGCAGGGTACTCTTCAGCGGCCCCCGACCGACACCGCGACGACCGCGCGGGCGTGACTGCCGCCGATTCTCCGGAGAATCACGTCCCGGCATCGGAGCGGCATGGCGGGAATTTTCCGCGTCACCGCCGATTCTCCGACCTGGCGCGGGCTCGGAGAATCCCGGCCCAGGTGTGGCCTCACCAATGCCCAATACAATTGCAGTAAAACATCTCTATTCCGATACTCAAATCCTCTCATTATGAAGGTCAACATTCCTTCTCTTCTCTAAGGAGAACAGTTCCAGCTTCTCCAACCTCTCCACATAACAGAAGTCTTTAATCTCTTGGCCTATTCTCCAAAATCTTTTCTATCTCTTCGCCAATACCTTCACATTGTTTGTACAATGCGGTGCCCAGATTTCGACACAGTACTCTAATTGAGGCCGATGCAATAAGGTTCATCATAACCGCCTTCCTTTTGTACTCTATGCCTTTATTTGTAGCCCTGGATTCCATATTAACTGCTCGCTAAATTTGTTCTGCCACCTTCAATGATTTGTGCGTATTTCCCCCCAGGCCCATCTGCTCCTGTATCCCCTTTCGAATTCGATCCTTTATTGCCTTTCCTTGTTCCTCTTACCAAAATCTATCACTTTATACTGTCACTTCACACTTCTCTGCATTAAATTCCATCTGCCACTTGCCCATCCAGTCCATCAGCCTACCTATGTCCTCTTCAAGTTTATCGCTATCCTACTCACAGTTCTCAATCATAGAAAAGAACCCCTGCAGTGCAGGAGAAGGCCATTCGGCCCATCGAGTCTGCACCGACAATCTGAAAGGGCACCCTACCTAGGCCCTCACTGTATCCCCGTAACCCCACCTAACCTTTTGGTCAAGGGGCAATTTATCATGACCAATCCACCTAACCTGCACATCTTTGGATCGTGGGAGGAAACTGGAGCACCCGGAGGAAACCCTTGCAGACACGGGGAGAACGTACAAACTCCAAATGGACAGTGACCCAAGACCGGAATTGAACCCAGGTCCCTAGTGCTGTGAGGCAGCAGCGCTAACCACTGTGCCACCATGCCGCCCGCCTGAAATACTTCCAATTTAGCGACATCTGCCAATTTTGAAATTATTCCTTGCACATTGAAGTCTCGGTCATTGATGTAGATCAAGAAAAGCAGTGGTCCTAATCCAGACCATGGGGAACCCAACTGTATACATTTCTCCAATCCAATAAACAATGTTTGCCAGTACTGTCTGTTTCCTGTCACTTAGACAACTGTGTTCTTTTTATTCTGTAGACTTCAGTTTTGCAGACAAGCCTGTAATTTGGCAGCTTATAGTCTATGTGTGGATGTGGAGTGAGGCATGGACCAGGCTTAGCTCTGATGCCCCTGGAGTCAGAGAGCTTACAAACAGCCAGGGCAGGGTTTTTCGGCCGCAAGATCGCCACGGACGGGAACGGGACCATGTGAAGGTCCGTTGACCTCGGGCGGGGATTTCCTGTCATCGGGTGGGCCCGGCCGAAAAATCCTGCCCTCACTGTCAAAACATGCAAGTCAGTGATGACTGGCCAACTGGAGGAGGTGCGGAGAATGACTGGCCATCGTGGATGGATGGCCCAGCGAGGAGTCAACGAAATACAAAAGAAAGACTTGCATTATGTAGCACCTCTCCAACTTCAGGTTATTCCAAAATACTTTACACTCAATGATAGACATTGAGGTGTAGCTACTGTTGTAACGTAAGGACTTCTGGTGGCGACTATGCTGTGAACAGTCGCACATTTAGCAGCTCCCGCTCTTGGTGGTTTTTTGACGGCTTTTAAGCATGATTCTCGCAGAAATTTTTTCTAACATAAGTGGATAAAAGTGAGAGGAGGCAAAGGCCATTCGAAAAATAATTGCAAAAGAAGGAATCAAAAGCTGGTTGGAAGTGAGGATCTGGGCTTGGTGGCTGCAATGGCAGAGAAGCGAGGTCCGGCCCCGTCGGCCCAATGGTCGACGGATCAGTTGGTTACAAACCTGGATGAGAAGTTCGCCCGTCACCGTAAGGAGTGTGCGGAGGACCTGACCAAGGTGGTTGCCTCGATTAAGGAGGCTGTCGACCAGATGGAGGTGACAGTGAAGACCCAGGGACAGTCGATCCAAAAGCTGCAGGAGCAGGCTACGGAGCAAGAGGAGCAGTCCACTGGGATGGCACTGCAAATTGCCATTTTACAAGATCGGCAAAAGCGGCTGTTGGAAAAGGTGGAGGACCTGGAGAATCATTCCCGCAGGCAGAACGTTCGGATCGTCGGTCTCCCGGAGGGAAAGGAAGGGTCGGATGCCAGTGCGTATGTTGTGAGGATGTTCGAGAAAATGATGGGGGCAGGGGTGTTCGACAGGCCGTTGGGCTCACAGGGCACTTCTGCGCAAGCCCCAGGGTCGTGAGCCCCTGAGACTGTTGGTGGTGAGGCCACACCGATTCCTGGACAAGAAACGCATCACGAGATGAGCTAGGGAGACAAAACGGTTCGAATGGGAAGAAGCTGAGATCTGGGTCGACCAAGACTTAGGAGCAGAACTTGCTAAGAGGAGGGCGAGTTTCAATAAAGTTCAATAAAGTTAAAGCGGCGCTGTTGTAACGTAAGGAACACAGCTGCCAATTTGCGCACAGCATTCTCCCGCTGCTGTATGTTAGTAGTCATGTGTTCTCTTACATCATCATTGTGGGCTATTTGCACAGACCCACACATTAACTCTTACAAACTCTAATACTATACCCACCAACAGAATTGTGAGAATGGACAGATAATCTATTTCTTTTAGTGATGCTGATCGAAGGATCTTTATTATCAGTTGCTTGGTGGTGTAGAATTTGAATATTGCTGAAAAGAGACGTGTTGCAACTTAAACATATATATATTTTTATTGAACTTTTATCATTTTATACAAATCACAACCCCAATAACACATATAGCAACAATAGCAACATAAAAACAAAAGAGAACACCCTGCGATATCAAACTACTACCCCCCCCACACTAAAAGTGACCTGCTCCTTAAAGTGCCGCCATCTATGACAGAACCCATTGTGGTGATCGTTGTGAGGGGTTTCCAGGATGGAAGGCGTAGTGATCGCAAAGATACACAAAGCTCTTTTGAAGAACTAAACTAATTTTATTAACACTACTAAATTGGAGTTCGACATTTTTTCTGAATAGCAATCGTACATGTAAGAATTAAACTACACTCGCCGACACTATCTCTATCTACTAATTATAACTATTATAGCTTAACTAGCACGGTAACATTGTGGATAGCACAATTGCTTCACAGCTCCAGGGTCCCAGGTTCAATTCCGGCTTGGGTCACTGTCTGTGCGGAGTCTGCACATCCTCCCTGTGTGTGCTCCGGTTTCCTCCCACAGTCCAAAGATGTGCAGGTTAGGTGGATTGGCCAAGATAAATTGCCCTTAGTGTCCAAAATTGCCCTTAGTGTTGGGTGGGGTTACTGGGTTATGGGGATAGGGTGGAGGTGTTGACCTTAGGTAGGGTGCTCTTTCCAAGAGCTGGTGCAGACTCGATGGGCCGAATGGCCTCCTTCTGCACTGTAAATTCTATGAAACTCTGCAATACCCTATGAATCTTATCTTCGTCAGCTCCAGTCTAAACTCCTCCCGTTAGCTTAAGAGCCAGTGTAATTTATAGTACTGTCCCTTAGCTCCCTCTAGTGGCTAGGTTTAACATAACATTAACTTTTCACATGCTGTAGATTTGTATAATGTCAGCAATCGTTCGACCCATTCACTGTAAACTTGATAATCTCAAGGTACAAAAACTTCATTAAATCACCCAGCCAGACTGTGGTGCCAGGCGGTGTCGCCGACCTCCAACTCAACAAAATCTGCCTCCGGGCCAGCAAAAAGGTGTATGCCAAGAATCTGCCCCCACCCCCACCCTCAGCTCCGGCTGTGCCGACACCCCAAATACAGCTACCAATGGGTAGACCCACATTCAGGATAGTCGATATGCTGCTACAAAAGGCCTCACAAAACCCACCAACTTAGGGCAGGTCCAGAACATGTGCGTATGCCGAGCAGGCCCTCTCGAGCATCGCTCACACTTATCCTCGCCCTCTTCAAAATATCAACTCATCCTGGCCTTGGTGAGGTGTGCTTGAAGCACCACCTTTAGCTGAATCAGGCTCAGCACCGCAGAGGATGATGCCGCATTCACCCTACGAAGGGACTCACTCCACACCTCCTCCTCCAAAGTGAGTCCCAGCTCATCCTCCCACCTGGAATTCACCTCTTCCACCGAAACCTGCTCTTCCTCCGTGATCTGTCCATTCATCCCGGACGTGCCCCGCCCTCCTCCGACCCCGCACACGAGAGTATCCTCTCCAGCAAGGTAGATGGCGGTTCCTCCGGGAATGTCGGAAATGCCCGTCAAACGATATCCCGCACCTGAAAATACCTGAACCCATCTGATCCCCCAAGCCCTGCCTTCTCCTTCAACTCTTACCAGCTGGCCAACTGCCCCACCAGAAACACGTCCATCACCCTCTCCAGCCCTTTATCTCTCCACCCCCCCCCCCAAATGTAACGTCCAATTTCGCCGGCTCAAACAATTGGTTCCTACAGGTAGGGGACAATGTTACAAATTGCCAACTAATCAGCTCCCTTTCCTCCTGTAGTGTAAAGTGTTGTGATCGTTTGAAATTTGGCATTCTTGCATTTGTCCTGATGAGTTCAAGACGAAAAGTTTCAGCAACACTGTCTCCCTTTTCAGCAATATTCAGGATATGTGTTAGCAAGGCACTGGAGAGAACATCTTACTCTTCTCTTTATGCCCATCTGAGAGGGTAGGCGGGACCTCGGTTTCACATTTTATCTGAGAGACAACATGTCCGGCAGTGCAGCACTTGAACCCACAACCTTCTGACTGAGAGGTGAGCGTGCGACTCACTGAGCCACCTCATGGAAGGAGGGGATTGGGGGGAAATGAAGAGGTCAAGGGGCTTGACCCACTCTCTGCAATAGACTCATGTGTGCCATAAGGTACGGGGAAAGAGAAAGGAAATGTGGCAAGGGAGCGAATGAAATTGCTGCTGATAATGATCAAACACTGGACGATATGTAATAATTATCAAAAGCACAGAAAATCTCCAAAGCAAATATGATTTGATCCACGTTCCTCTTGAGGTTGAGTTGATCATAAAGTATCTTGTTAGCCAATCCATCCTTCCAACACTCACCTCCAATCTGTCTCCTTACAATCAGCGAGAGATCCAATCTGAAACCTCGGGCCGTATTTTCTCCTTTCGGGTTCTGCCTGATCGGCTGCCTCAGACCTTACAGCATTTAATTTTTGTCCCATTTACAACTGAAGTAAGCTGTTGCAGCCAAATCTATTTTCAAAACTGGGTCATTAACGATTTTTGAAGCGGGGAGGGGGATATTGTCTGTGATTTCCTTTTCCATCAAGATTAAAAATGAACAGTGTCACACTGGATTAGAGCGAAGTCCCTGTTCATGAGCCAAAAGGCACAATGGAGAAGCTGGGTTGTATACTTGCTTGACTGACAGAGGAAAGCGCGCTGTTAATGCAAAATATTCTATAATCTCTTTAGTGTGTGGCAGGCCAAGGCGCAACTGGTTGCTAGGGCAACAGAAAAACTTGTATGATTCTTTTATTCATTCACCATTCCATTTTGCTCCTGCTTAGGTACTTTGACCTGGACATTACCGGAATTGTGTCTGGTGTACAGAGATAATGTGGGGTGCCCAAGTGTCCACTGTGACATGCAGGCGCACATTCTATGCATCAAGGGTGGCAGCTGCCATATTGGTAGGGACACCTGCCTGAAACAAGGGGTGCGATCATCCCAAAAGGGAACAAAGTTCCCGAGTGAGCGCGTTTAGCCACGTGGTTCCCGACACTGAATGGGAACCCTGCAGCCGAGGCCGCACAGAGCCCTGTTTTTTACAACGGGGAGCTCTGCTCGCCGGAACTCCCCGTTGTAGTCCCGATCTCCGAGGCCCACAAATAAAACCCTGACCTCCCCTCCCCGGCCTGAACGTAACCACCTCCCCAACACCCACAGCGGGCAACTCCAACCCAATCACACACTCTCAAAAATTCACACTTGGCAATGCCCCTACCTGTGCCACATGGGCACTTTGGCAGTTCCAGGCTGGCACCCAGGTGTCACTGCCAGAGTACTCAGGATCTCCCGGGTTTCACCAGCCGGCGCTGTGAGGTTGGAAGGTCGCACCCAAGAATTAAGTACTTTGGATGTGCAAATAAGAACATAGGCAATAGGAGTGTGAATAGGCCATTTGGCCCCTCAGGCCTGTTCCGCCAGTCAATAAAATCATGGCTACTCTGATGCATACAGGGGTGTGGTGTTAATGAGGTCAGTCCATAAGAGAGTCATTTAGGAGTCTGGTGACGTGGGGAAGAAGCTGTTTTCGAGTCTGTTCGTGCGTGTTCTCAGACTTCTGTACCTCCTGCCCGATGGAAGAAGTTGGAAGAGTGAGTAAGCCGGGTGGGAGGGATCTTTGATTATACTGCCCGCTTTCCCCAGGCAGCGGGAGGTGTAGATGGAGTCAATGGATGGGAGGAAGGTTCGTGTGATGGACTGGGCGGTGTTCACGACTCTCTGAAGTTTCTTGCGGTCCTGGGCCGCGCAGTTGCCATACCAGGCTGTGATGCAGCCCGATAGGATGCTTTCTATGGTGCATCTGTAAAAGTTGGTAAGAGTCAATGTGGACATGCCGAATTTCCTTAGTTTCCTGAGGAAGTATAGGCGCTGTTGTGCTTTCTTGGTGGTAGCGTCGACGTGGGTGGACCAGGACAGATTTTTGGAGATGTGCACCCCTAGGAATTTGAAACTGCTAACCATCTCCACCTCGGCCCCGTTGATGCTGACAGGGGTGTGTACAGTACTTTGCTTCCTGAAGTGAATGACCAGCTCTTTAGTTTTGCTGGCATTGAGGGAGAGATTGTTGTCGCTACACCACTCCACTAGGTTCTCATCGTGGCTGATGGGGGACAGAGAGAGGGTACGGAAAGTGTCCAATATCGCCATAGTTTGCTGACAGTTGTGCCGCTGGCTGGGGGGCTACTGCCAGGGCCGGGGGGAGTAGCGGGGGGTAGCCAGGAGGTGGGCTGTAGGGTCGGGCTGGACAGGCATGGTGCACGTGCACCACTGCTGCAGCCTGCAAGGCAGCCAAGCAGCTGCTCACGTCGCTGACTGCCCACTGTCAACATAAGGCCACAGGTTGTTTGGATGTCCCCCCAGGCCATCCCCCCAGGTCCCTCTGGCCCCAACTGATCCATCAGCAGGGTGGGTGCACTCCATGGCAACCAGTGCCATCTTGTTGGCTGGGATGGCATGTGTGGGGAGTGAAGTGTGTCTATGCGGCTGCAGCTTGTCAGCCTCCTGTGTGTCAATCGCGAATCTGGCGAATCCCGCACCATTTCTCATTGGAATGGATTGTGTTCCACGTGCTGCCGGTGCGAGCCCCTTAACAGTTGCTGAATCGGTCCAGGTGTGCACCAGCTTTGCTGTCATGGAACTCCATGAATCCTGCGCCAGGGCCAGCATTTAGCCTCAGGATTGGTTCTCCCGCCAGAGCCGAACTGCACCTGATTTGCGCTCCCACAGGGAGTACAATTCAGGAAGCAATTCCCAATCCTTCGCCATGCAAATATTTGCATGGCGGGGATTGCAAGGGATTCCCTATGCAATCCCGCTATTGGGAGGCCATTTTGGGCGGACGGCCCGAGAGCAAAGTCCAGTGCCTGGCCCCCCTCCCAGTCGTCGCACAACGTTGCGGGAGGACCTGAGGTGGCGGCTATATAAATGGAAGCCTTTTTTTTTGGACAGGCCGGGGCGGGCGGATGCTTTGTGCAGCAGACTCAGGGAGGAGCACAACCGTTTCCACGCTGCACCACACCGTGAAACAGGAAGCCAGAGCCTCACAGGACAAAACAACCACAGGATTGAATCCAACACTGGGAAGTGCAGCGGCACAGACGGGATTAATTATTGCAAAAACTGAAGAGAAACTCTGCAGGCCGAAACCTAAAGGGAACATGAATCGATCTCTCCAGGCAAACACAACCTCAAACCCAGGAATCTCTCCGACAGGTGATGAGTACCTTCCCCCGCACCGCGATAGCTCACCTGATTACCTCATGGGATCTGCAGTTTTGCCAAGTTAAACTATTCCAGGGTTTTGGGAAGAAGCTGCCAACATCTTGAAGGAGTTTGAAAAATATATGTGAGGAAATAGAGCAGGAAGACAGAATAACGCAATCCTCCCCATAACCCAGTAACACCACCTAACCTTTTTGGACACGAAGGGCAATTTAGCATGGCCAATCCACCTAACTTGCACATCTTGGGACTGTGGGAGGAAACCTGGGCACCCGGAGGAGGCCTGCGCAGACACGGGGAGAACGTGCAGACTCCGCACAGACAGTGACCCAAGCCGGAATCGAACCTGGGACCCTGGAGCTCTAAGCGATAGTGCTAGCCACTTTTCTACCGTGCAGCCCTTGTGGGAGGAGGGGAGGGGGGCAGGGAATGCTTCTCAAAGGCAATTGATTTTGGAGTGGTCACGGTGGAACCTATCGTGCATGGGAATGGACATTGTTCCAGAAATGTCCAACTTGTTGTTGTCCTCACGGGTTACCCTTAGATCTTTGTAGTGCCGCACATAAAGTGTATATAAGTCAATGGTCTTATTAATACGCATGCTTTATTAGTTCGAAAATGAAAATGAAATGAAAATCGCTTATTGTCACAAGTAGGCTTCAAATGAAGTTACTGTGAAAAGCCCCTAGTCGCCACAGTCCGGCGCCTGTTCGGGGAGGCTGGTACGGGAATCGAACCGTGCTGCTGGCCTGCCTTGGTCTGCTTTAAAAGCCAGCGATTTAGCCCAGTGTGCTCTTGGGGTACGTGTGTCACTAACAAGGCCAGAACCCATCCTTGGTTGAGGGAAGAACTTTCATTTACATAGCACCTTTTAAAACTTCATTGAAACATAGAAAATAAGAGCAGGAGGAGGCCATTCGGCTCTTCGAGCCCGCTCCGCCATTCATTATGATCATGGCTGATCATCCAAATCAACAGCCTGTTCTCACTTTCCCCTCATAGCCTTTGGTCCCTTCAGCCAAGAGCTATATCTAACTCCTTCTTGTAAACGTGCACAGCGGAATTCTCCGCCATTGTGCTGGCAGCCTTTTCCCGGGTTTCCTGGCGGTGTGGGGTGGACTTAATGGGAAATCCCAATGGCGGTAACGGAGAATCCTGCTCTACAATGTTTTGTCCTCATCTGCTGTCTGGGTTAACGAGTTCCACAGGCTCACCCTTCTCGGAGTGAAGACATTCCTCCGCAACGCAGCCTTAAATGGTATCCTTAGACCGTGATCTCTGGTTCTGGACTCCCCCACCCATCGGCAACATCCTTCCTGCATTTACTGTGTCCAGGCCTGTTAAAATTTTATAGGTTTCTATGAGAACCCCCCCCCCCCCCCCACCCGCCCCCCCCACCCGCCTTTCCTCAGAACTCCAGTGAATCCTAACCGGCTGAACACCTCCTCAAACTTCAGTTTTGCCATTCCAGGAATCATTCTGGTAAACCTTCACTGCACTTCCCCTCATAGCAAGAACATGCTTCCTCAGAGAAGGGGACCAAAACGGCACACAATATTCCAGGCGTGGCCTCACCAAGGCCCTGTATAATTGCAGCAAGACATCCCTGCTCCTCTCGCTATGAAGTCTAAAGTACCATTAGCCTTCTTTACCGCCTGCTGCACCTGCATGCTTACCTTCAGCGACTGGTGTGCGTGAACACCCAGGTCTTGTTGCACAGTCCTATTGAAGAAGTGTAGCTGCTGTCGCAATGCGTATGGAGAAGGTGCTTCTCTGCTTCTGTGATGTAGATCATTCCAGAATCCCAGCCACAATGAAGGAACGGTGATATCATCCGAGTCAGGATGATACATGATGACTTGGAGGGCAAGTTAAAGTTTTATCTATCTTCGCACTCTTTCCTTCTTTGAATAATAATTAGTTGGAAGGAGAGTGCAGACTGATTAACAACCCGCTGAGCCACATGCACATTCCTTCTGCAGCCGACAAGTCATGGGGCCGTATTTGGCCCACAGCGTGTTTGGAGGCCGTTTAATCGGGTAGGAGGGTGCAGACCCTGCTGCCTTCCCACCTTCGCTCTGATTACGTCCATGGCAGGAAGGCTTGTGGACGGCCTTCCCAATTCAATGTCCACTTCAGGAGCCCATCCCGTTGCCGCTGATATTCACCCAGCAGCGGGAAGGGGAATTGCCATGTGGGAAGTCAAAAGAGGAAAACCCTCTCAGGTTTGTTGGTGGGCTCCCGAGAGGTTGGGTGAGGTGGGGGTGGGGGGGGGGGTTCCTCCACTCTGTGCCTGATCAGGAAGAGAGGGCCCACCGGAGCCACCCCCTGTCCTTGCTGCCAGCTCCCCATCCTGCGACATCCATTTTATGACACCCCACCCCCACCTATCACTCACCTGTGACCGAGTCCATGGTGATTGTTGGTCGGCCTCAGGTGGGTATAGTTCCAGCATAGGCCGCAAGCGCTGCCCATCAATGAAAGGTTGGCGGCCTTTGATTGGCTGGCAGCTCTTAGCGGGCGGCCCAGTGTCCTTGAACTGGGGAAGGCTCCTCGCTGCCCAGTGAAATGCCTGATTAGTGCTTCATTTTGGGCGGGGGTGGGGGGGGGGCCTTCCTAAAAAGTGCTGATGCGGGACTCTCAACGGTTCTCCCGCCATCTCCGTTCAATACCACCCATAGAGGGGCCTAAATCTAGGCCCTTCCAGCTGAGAGGGGGAAATGCTACCAACTGAGCCACTGAGGTTCCTTGGTGCGAACGTTCTGGGTTAAAATGTTAAACTGACTTCAGGATTCTGGTTCAGCTTGTGTCCAGAGAACAGCCCTAAATCGTCAGGCCTACCAAATTCAAAGGGAAAACTTTAGTCACTAAATGCCAAAGCATTAGTAGCATTGTGATGAGAACTTGAAACTCCATAGCATGCAAGGCCAAGTGCTGGGAAACAGGATTAGAATAGACAGGTGCTTGATGGCTGGCGCAGACCTGATGGGCCGTAGGGCCTCAATCTGTGCTATTAAACTCGATGACTCTATGACGCCTGGGCATTGTGAGATTTAATTGCCGAGGTTCATTGAGGTGTTATGGATTGGACCTGATTCAGTAACCATAGGTTTGGAGCTCATTTTCTCTTGCACAAAACCACAAAACCTCTGCCGACAACCAAACCAGGATTCACTGGGTAAATACAGCATCCAGCAAGGTACTGAGTCACTCAGCTCAATGAGGTCCCCAAGCCCCGTCTAGAGCAAGGCTGAGTTAACCCATCCTGGCCTGGGGCTGCAGCTGAGGTTGTACCACTGGGGGCAGTGTTCCGCAGGCTTGGCGGGTGGGGGGGGGGCGGGAAATGGGTGACAACGTTAAAGGAATGTTCATAATTCCCATTCTGGGCTACCAGTCAGTGAGCCCGGCAGGGAAAGTGCTCTTGGATTCTACAAGAGGACTCGACTGGACAAGGCCCGATTTCGATAGCTGGTAACCATGGGAACCAAATCCCATCACACGGGTTAGTGAGTTCAGGGGCCAAATACAGAAAAGGAAACTAAATGCAGGATGTTAATTCACTGATCCATGACCAAGAAGGAGCATTTTAAATTGGTTAATGAATCATTTTTGGCAGCTCAATTAAATGCGTACAACTGTTTGCCGCCGAAAGGCTATTTTCCGTAATTTGTGCACAGAATTACATAGAAACACAGAAGATAGGAGCGGGAGAAGGCCATTCGGCCCTTCGAGCCTGCTCCGCCATTCATTATGATCATGACGGATGATCCAACCCCTTTGACCCCTTTAGCCCCAAGAGGTATCATAGATCATAGAATTTACAGTGCAGAAGGAGGCCATTCGGCCCATCGAGTCTGCACCGGCTCCTGGAAAGAGCACCCTACCCAGCCCACACCTCCACCCTATCCCCATAACCCAGTAACCCCACCCAACACTAAGGGCAATTTTGGACACTAAGGGCAATTTATCATGGCCAATCCACCTAACCTGCACATCTTTGGACTGTGGGAGGAAACCGGAGCACCGGGAGGAAACCCACGCAGACACGGGGAGGATGTGCAGACTCCGCACAGACAGTGACCCAAGACGAAATCGAACCTGGGTCCCTGGACCTGTGAAGCAATTGTGCTATCCACAATGCTGCCCTTCTAAGTCCTTCTTGAAAACAGCCTGGTTTGGCCTCAGCTGCCTTTGGTGGTAGCGAATTCCACAGGCTCACCACTCTCTGGGTGAAGAGGTCACATCCTCACTGTGCAAATGAGTTGACACTGACTGTGCAAGTGCAGCATGTAGAGCTTAATTACAGCCACTGTTGTACTGGTTGAGCTATTGGATGAATCATTTTAATTGGGCACAACGCCCTCCCACAGCTTACCGTTATGGTATAAATAGATCTACGATTTCTGGTCCACTGCCCCTGATCGTTCATTGGCTGTAGTAAATTTTTCACAGAGTGTATTAAGGTCCCAAATGTTCTGCGGTGAAGAACCAAAGGCAGGAAAAGCATTGGCGTCATTACAGAGGCTCATTAGTAAGAAATCTCCCCATGCAGTCACTGTAATGTCACTGCAATGTGACTGCGTGAACCTTTTGAGCAAAATTCCGATATCTGTTGCCTATGGCCGGTGAGATCGGACGTAAAGCCAATCCGCTGGTGAGAATCTTGGCCACACTCCAATACACAGGATCGGTTCTGTCAGGTGAGCAACCGGGTACACGCACGCACGAGACGGGCTTTCCCTCCGCCGCCCCGTGGGGTGTTGTGCGGCAGCGGAGGCGGCCTGTCATTGGCCGGGGACAGGACCTTCTGGCCCCACTGCTGTCAATGGGTTTCCCCGTTGCTTTGCCCCCTCCGCCGCCAGGGAACCCGTGGCGGAGATCTTCGTTGGTGTGACTGCAAGATCATTCATGCTTTCAGATCCCTCAGTTGGCCTCTGACCTCCTGATCTCTGTAACGTGTTCGAGCAGCTCAACCCTTCGAGATCTTTGCGCTCTTCCAAATTCTGGCTTTTGGCACCTTCTTGATTTTCATCGCTCTGGAATTGCCTCCCTAAACCTCTCCATCCCTCTACCACTTTCTCTTCCTTTTCAGACACTCCTAATAATAATAATATAATCGCTTATTGTCACAAGTAGGCTTTGGTGAAGTTATTGTGAAAAGCCCCTAGTCGCCACATTCCGGCGCCTGTTCGGGGAGGCTGGGACGGGAATTGAACCCGCGCTGCTGGCCTTGTTCTGCATTACAAGCCAGCTGTTTAGCCCATTGTGCTAAACCAGCCCCTCCTTGAAGCCTAGCTCTTCAATCAAGCCTTGACTTCAGGATCTCCCTTTCCCGGTGTTTTAAAATTGATAGGCCGCCTTCTCATCAACATTCTTGACCCAGAACATTCCAGCACCGCCAGACCTGACCCAGTGTCATCTCAGGACTCTCCGCTTTAAGGCCTACTTTCAATCTGTGCTCCAAGACCCTGAGACTTCCTCGCTTCCCTGAGGTACCCTCAATAACGACGCTTAGAGTGTAAACGGTAAAGAAGGCTTTAATAGACTAAGAACTATGCTAGAGCTGAGACATGTGCTAACTGCTGCACAGCCCACAAGGCAGCCCCTTATATATGGCTCACAGATGGGCAGAGCCAGAGGCGGAGTCCCCAAGGTTCCAAGCCCGGTCTTAAAGGGGACATCACCTTACATGATGACAAGGCAATAATCGTTCATCACATTCACCCCCTGTTTAAAAAAGGGTCCGGCGGGGGTGAAGTGCCATCATAGGTCCATCCGTCTCGGTGGCCAGATCGTCCTCATCGACCTCCTCAGTTCGGCGGTGGTGCGGCGGGCACGGACGTCCCGGTTGAGGGTACATCTGGGAGCACAGCGGTCGGAGCTTCGGTCCGGGTCGGGGCAGGGGGACTAGGCAGGGCCGGGGGTAGTGGTGCCGGCGCCGGCGGGGTGTGTAAAGGTGGGGCGCACAGTAGGTGCTCACCAACGGGGGGTAGGGCCGGAAGGGTGTGTGTTGTAGGGGGCGCCGGGTCCTGCAGGGCAGCGGCGCGGGAAGGGGCGTCTGTAGTGGGGGATCCAGCGGGTGCCAGATCCCGGAGGGAAACCGTATCTTGCCTGCCGTCGGGGTACTCAACGTAGGCATAACTGGGGTTGGCGTGGAGCAGTCGGATCTTTTCAACCAGGGGGTCCGTTTTATGGCTCCTCGTGTGCCTCCGGAGAAGAACAGGTCCCGGAGCCATCAGCCAAGGTGGAAGCGAGACCCCGGAGGTAGACTTCCTGGGGAAGACAAACAATCGGTTGTGAGGGGTCTCATTCGTGGCCGTGCAGAGGAGTGACCTAATGGAGTGTAGGGCATCAGGTAGGACCTCCTGCCAGCGGGTAGTTGGGAGACTTCTCGACCGCAGGGCCAGAAGGACAGCCTTCCACACTGTCGCGTTCTCCTTCTCCACTTGCCCGTTTCCCCGCGGGTTATAACTGGTCGTTCTGCTCGAGGCGATGCCTGTGCTGAGCAGATACTGACGCAGTTCATCGCTCATGATCGATGTACCCCGGTCGCTGTGGATAGAAGCGGGGAAACCGAACAGGGTGAAGATGCCGTGCAGTGCCTTAATCACGGTGGCTGAGGTCATGTCAGGGCAGGGAATGGCGAATGGGAAACGGGAGAACTCATCGATAATGGTGAGGAAATAGGCATAACGATTGGTTGACGGGAGGGGCCCCTTGAAGTCCCCGCTCAGTTGCTCAAAGGGACCCGAGGCCTTCACGAGCCGAACCTTGTCTGGCCGGTAGAAGTGCGGTTTGCACTCCGCACAGATCTGGCAGGCCCTGACCATGGCCTTGACCTCCTTGGTTGAGTAAGGTAGGTTGCGGAACTTCATAAATTGGACGTGCCGGGTAACCCCCAGGTGGCAGAGGTCATTGTGGATGGCTTGCAGGCGGTCATCCTGCGCGTTGGCACATGTGCCGTGGGAGAGGGCATCTGGGGGTTCGTGGAGCTCCCCTGGACGATACTTGATATCGTACGTGTAGGTGGAGAGTTCGATCCTCCACCTCAAAATTTTATCGTTTTTTATTTTGCCCCGTTGCGTGTTATCGAACATATAGGCGACTGACCGTTGGTCGGTGACGAGGGTAAATCTCCTACCGGCGAGGTAGTGTCTCCAGCGCCGCACAGCCTCCACAATGGCTTGTGCCTCCTTTTCGACTGCAGAGTGTCGAACCTCGGAGGCGGTGAAGGTTCGGGAGAAGAACGCTACTGGTCTGCCTGCCTGATTGCTACCTGGAAAGGGATGGTTACGTCCACCGCATGCCTAGCGGCCTTGATGATGTCGGCCTTGATGCAGTTGAAGGCTAATTGAGCCTCAGCCGAGAGGGGAAAAATGGTGGTCTTTATGAGTGGGCGGGCTTTGTCCGCATACGTGGGGACCCACTGGGCGTAATAAGAGAAAAGCCCCAAGCACCGTTTGAGGCTACGGGGGAGAGGGAGTTCCTTAAGGGGGCGCATGCGGTCGGGGTCGGGACCTAGGACCCTGTCTTCCATGACATAGCCGAGGATGGCTAGCCGGGTGGTGTGGAAAACGCATTTTTCCTCATTATAGGTCAGGTTAAGGGCTTGGGCGGTCTGAAGGAACTTTTCGAGGTTAGCATCATGGTCCTGCTGGTCATGGCCGCAGATGGTGACATTGTCCAAGTCCGGGTATGTAGCCCGCAAACCGTACTGGTCCACCATTTGGTCCATCGCCCTTTGAAAGACAGAAACCCCATTTGTGACACCGAAGGGGACCCTGAGGAAGTGGAAGAGCCGTCCGGCTGCTTCGAAGGCAGTATAGGGGCGGTCTTTTGGTCGGATGGGGAGCTGGTGGTAGGCGGATTTGAGGTCGACCGTGGAAAAGACTCGGTATTGGGCGATCCGATTTACCATTTCCGCGATGCGAGGAAGGGGGTACGCATCAAGCTGCGTGAATCGGTTTATGGTCTGGCTATAATCCACGACCATCCGTTTCTTCACCCCGGACCGGATTACCACCACTTGCGCTCTCCAAGGGCTGTTGCTAGCCTCGATGACCCCCTCTCCCAGTAAACGCTGGACCTCTGACTTGATAAAAGTCATATCTTGGGCACTGTAGCGCCGGCTCCTGGTGGCGACTGGCTTACAGTCGGGAGTGAGGTTCGCGAATAGCGAGGGGGGTGCGACTTTCAGTGTCGCAAGGCAGCATACCGTGAGGGGGGCAAGGGTCCGCTGAACTTCAGTGTCAGGCTTCGGTGGCTGCACTGGAAATCAAGTCCGAGCAGCAGGGGGGCACAGAGGTGAGGGAGGATATAAAATTTGAAACGGGTGTATTTGGCGCCCTGGATCGAGAGATCCGCGATACAGTACCCCTTGATTTGTACCGAGTGGGACCCAGATGCGAGGGCTATGGTTTGGGATGCGGGATGGGTGCGTAGGGAGCAGCGCCTTACCGTTTCAGGATGGATAAAGCTCTCCATGCTCCCGGAGTCGAAGAGACATGCAGTGTCGCGCCCGTTGACCTGGACTTGCATCATCGAGTTCTGCAGGTGTTTGGGCCGAGTTTGGTCGAAGGTGATCGCACTCACTCGCGGGTAGTCCGAGTCCTCAGCCGAGTCGGACTCGTAAAACGGCCGCCGCCATCGGTCGCACGTGTCGGGTCGAGAAGATTGGCACCGACAAGATGGCCGCTCCCATGATTCACACGAGGCTGATGACGCGTCAGAAGGGGCCATGTCGGGTCGGTGCGCAGCCGCGTTGCGAGGCCTGCGGGCCTGAGAGCCTGATTTTCGGGCCGGCTGTTCTTTGTTTTTCTGGCCCCTGGGTCTGGCCAGGCAGACCCTCGTAAAATGCCCCTTCTTCCCACAGTCGCTGCAGATCGCGGAGCGGGCTGGGCAGCGTGGGCGTGGGTGCTGGCCCTGTCCGCAGAAGTAGCACCCATGGTGAGTGGGTCGCCACGCGGCGCAGGCCCATAACGTGGCTGAGTCTGAGGAAGTCCGAGGGGGGCTCGCAGAGTCCGCGGGGTACGTACCCAAGTTATGTCGGGCCACCTCCAGCGAGGAGGCGAGCGTTAGCTTGTCCTGGAGTTCTTTTGCCCCGTTTTCGAGCAGTCGCTGCCAGATGAAGGTCGAGCGGATGCCGGACACGAAAGCATCTCTGATGTGCAGGTTCATATGGACTTCCCCTGTCACATCCTGATGGTCACAGTCCCTGGCAAGCGCGGTGAGTTTCTCGACGAATTCGTCTAGCGATTGCCCCGAGCGCTGCCGGCAGGTAGAGAGCAGGGGCGTCATTCTCCGACCCCCCGCCGGGTTGGAGAATGGCCGTTGGCCGCCGTGAATCCCGCCCCCGCCCCCGCCGAAGTCTCCGGTACCGGAGATTGGGCGGGGGCGGGAATCGGGCCGCGCCGGCTGGCGGGACCCCCCGCTCAATTCTCCGGCCCGGATGGGCCGAAGTCCCGCCCAGAAATTGCCTGTCCCGCCGGCGTAAACCAAAGCTGGTATTTACCGGCGGGACCAGGCGGCGTGGGCGGGCTCCGGGGTCCTGGGGGGGGGCGCGGGGCGATCTGACCCCGGGGGGTGCCCCCACGGTGGCCTGGCCCGCGATCGGGGCACACCGATCCGCGGGCGGGCCTGTGCCGTGGGGGCACTCTTTCCCTTCCGCCTCCGCCACGGCCTCCACCATGGCGGAGGCGGAAGACTCTCCCCAGTGCGCATGCGCGGGAAACTGTCGGCGGCCGCTGACGCTCCCGCGCATGCGCCGCATTTCCGTGCCAGCTGGCGGGGCACCAAATGCCATTTCCGCCAGCTGGCGGGGCAACAAACGCCATTTCCACCAGCTGGCGGGGCGGAAATCCCTCCGGCGTCGGCCTAGCCCCTCAATGTTGGGGCTCGGCCCCCAAAGATGCGGAGCATTCCGCACCTTTGGGCCGGCGCGATGCCCGTCTGATTGGCGCCGTTTTTGGCGCCAGTCGGCGGACATCGCGCCGTTGGGGGAGAATTTCGCCCCTGGTGCCTGGCATGTACCTCGTTGATGAGTTTGACAAACCGCTTGCGGAGTAACTCGACCGCCTCTTCATAAGTCGAGCGTGGCGGAGATTCTGTGACTCACCCGGGCGTGGAGTAGACGCAGCTTGCGTGGCCCCAGGATGGGAATCTCTGCGGAGTCCAGGTAGGCCTCGAAGCACCGCAGCCAGTATTAAAAAAATGTCTTTGCCTCCGGTGTCCGTGCTTCCAGATTGAGCTTCCCTGGTTTTAGGCCTGCGTCCATCCTGATCTAGTTTAGTCTATTAAATTGAGGTACACTCAATAATGATGCTTAGAGTGTAAACGGTAAAGAAGGCTTTAATAGACTAAGAACTATGCTAGAGCGGAAACATGTGCTAACTGCTGCACAGCCCACAAGGCAGCCCCTTATATATGGCTCACAGATGGGCGGAGCCAGAGGCGGAGTCCCCAGGGTTCCAAGCCCGGTCTTAAAGGGGACATCACCTTACATGATGACAAGGCAGTAACCGTTCATCACATTCCCCAAAGCTGATATTTTCTGGGATCCCGTGTTGCCTTGTGCACCACCATGTGTGGGAGGAGAAACAGCAACTGGGTTTAAAATGTCTGTACCAGTTTAAAAAAACACATTATGTGTTCTCAAAACTTTATTTTTGCTTATAATTTTTGTCCCACTTTGTGTCAGCCTTTCCCAGTGGAGTCCCTGACCGGGATTCTCCGATATTCTGGCCAAGTGCCGACTCCGGCGTCAAAACTGGCGTGAGCGACGCCGGCGTCAACGGGCCTCCAGACCCAGGCGTTCACCCCTTCCTAGGGGGCTAGGATGGCGAAGGAGTCCTGTCCGCCGCTGAAAGCCGGCGCGCCACCGCCGTCTCCGCGCCGGCCCGCGAGCGACATGGCGGAGCCCTACAGGGGCCCGGCGTGGAGGAACATACGACCCCATGGAATGAGCCCGCCCACCGATCGATTGCTCCCGGTCGAAGATGCCTGTCCACCGTGCCGCCACGATTGGCGCCGATTCTCTGGTCACCGGAGAATCCGTGGCCTGGCTTCGGAGCGGCGAGGCGGGATTCGCGCACCCCCCCGGCAATTCTCCAACCCGGCATGGAATTGGAGAATCCCAGCCCTATTTCTACGTCTGATTTCAACTCACGTTAAAGCGTTATTTTTAATCCGCCTCATGTGTGTGTGTGTGGGTGTGAAATTGCACAATTTGACCACAGGGTGGCATTAAACTCACCACAAATCATTCCAAATATCAGTCTGAAAGGACCCGAGGATTAAAAGTTTTTGGATTGATATTTTTGGCCCTGGCGCTATGGGTTAGATTTGGAATGTGAACTCACCTCAGGTCCCAGGATGTATGATTAATTCAGCTTTATAATTGAATGTTCACTGTTAGCTCAAAGCAGTGTCTTCTCAATTGTTTCTTGGAATTGTTTGAAGAAAAACGAGTCACATTTCAGCCCTTTTATTCTGGTAAAGTTTATATTGAGCTTTTTCTTTTCCTAAGCATTGGTGACAAGAAAGATGATCTATTAATTATCCAAACTTTTAGCATTGCTTTCTGCTCTATAATAATAAGAATAAAATAGAATATTTACTATTGTCACAAGTGGGCTTACATTAACACGGCAATGACGTTACTGTGAACGTCCCCTAGTCGCCACACTCCAGCGCCTGTTCGGGGACACTGAGGGAGAATCCAGAGGGCGGGATTCTCCGCTGCCTGACGCCGAAATCGTGTTCAGTGATCAGGCGGAGAATGGGCCCCGACGCCGAAATCGGGGCTGCCGCCAGTTTGACGCCGGTCAGCCAGGCTCCGCCCCCTCGAAACTGGCGTCATCGTGATGCGCGCGGTGTTGGGGCATCATCAGTCGGCCCACCCGCGATGCTCCGCTCCCGACGGACCGAGTTCCCAATGGCGCGGGACACGTGTGGCCTCAGCCGTGCGAGGACCCGCGGGGGCCTGGCCGCTGCGGACTCTGTCCAGCGCATCCACACTCGGCCGGGGTCCGTGCCGCTGGCCGGGGGGGGGGCTTCTGCGAGGGCTGGGGGGACTGGTGGGGGGTGGCCAGGGGGTGGGCTATAGGGACGCGGTTGATGGTTCAGTCTGCGAATGGACGGCGCTATGTTGTACGGCACGGCGCTGCTGGTCGTCAGTCGTGCGCACGTGCAGCCCATGTAGTCCCTCACTGGTCCCGGAATCGGGGAAGGATTCACGTTGGTTTTGTGGTCGTAAAGGACCACACGTGCTCCACTGGCGCCAGCACTTAGCTGCTGAGAAACCAGCCCAGAATGTCCAATTCACCTAACAGCACGTCTTTCGGGACTTGTAGGAACAAACCGGAGCACCCGGAGGAAACCCACGCAGACACGGGGAGAACGTGCAGACTCCGCACAGACAGTGACCCAAGCAGGAATCGAACTGGGACCCTGCCGTTGTGAAACAACAGTGCTAACCACTGTGCTACAAATAAAAGCATTCGGCCAAAAAGGACGTCAATGAGTTCATCTTTCAAAAAAACTACAATTTTGAAGCAGTTTCTAATTATTGTTTTTTGTCTTAGCCAAGAAAATCTAATAAATAATCTTGTGGTCGTAGCTGGAGAAGGTAGATATTCTAATTACTAACATCGGTGCTGCTGAGTTGGATAGAAAGAGGGAGACAGTTTGGCAGAATGTACCGGAATGGGATCAGAGACCCATAACGAGCGTGTTTAGCCGGGTGTTTCCCAGCTTCGGTCACTGTCTGTGACCCAAGGTTCGGGCCTCAGTTGGGAACTCCCCGACAAGGCCGCACGTAGTCCTGCTTTCTGCACCGGCAAGCGGAGCCCCTCAGTGCAGAAAGAGATTGGGGCGCCATTTTTAAGTGGCATCCCGATCTCTTGACCCCCACGACACAGCCACCTTGTAGGTGAGTTGGGGCTTTGAGGGGGGGTACGGGGGTCGTGCCTGGGGGTTGAGAGATCAGGATGCCTTTTAAAATTGAGGAGTTGTCTCCTTGCACTGAGGAGTTTCGGCGAGCGGGGCTCCTCAGTGCAGGAAACGGGACTGGTTTAGCACAGTGGGCTAAACAGCTGGCTTGTAATGAAGAACAAGGCCAGCAGCGCGGGTTCAATTCCCGCACCGGCCTCCCCGAACAGGCGGCGGAATGTGGCGACTAGGGGCTTTTCACAGTAACTTCATTGAAGCCTACTTGTCACAATAAGCGATTATTATTATTAAGTGCGGCCTAGGCCACGCAGTCCCCGCTGAGACCCCACGTCTAACCGGAGTCGCGCTAGACAGCGGGTGTTTCGCGGCGCTGCGAGCGTTGGGAAACACAAGACTAAACGTGCTTGCTATGGGACATAGTTCCCATTTGGTTCGATCGCGCCCAATGTTGCCGAAGCTTTTTGTCTCGCGCTCATCAGGACAAATGCAAGAATGCTAAATTTCAAACAATCACAACGAGTTATATTGCAGGAGAAAAGGATGCTGGTTGGTTGGCAAGTTGACTCTGATTGGCCGAGGTGTTGCCATGGAGAAAGTAACGGGTGAACTATAGGCTCCCAAGCTTCCGGGTAGTTCTAATAAGGTGCAAGACTTGAACATATCCCTTCCATTTGTAGAGAACGGGACCCTGCCTATGAATGTATGTCGCTTCTGGCAAGTGGAAATGAACCATGTTATGATCTTGACTGGTTATCTTAAACTTATTATTAGGTACCAGCGCACTCAGGGTTGTTCAGCAAGTTGGAAATTATTGACGCAATAAAAAACCAACTCAATGACTTTAAGCAAGGCCCCGGGGGGAGGGGGGGGGCGGCTGATGGCTGGCTCCATTGGCCTTTTGGAGGAGGATGGGGAACATGGATCATGCATTCACTGATAATAGTTGCCATTCTGTGTTTGCTTTTTTGCTGTCTTATGAGCATAGTAAAGCTATGTTGTGCTAAGATAATGGGACCAGTCCTACCAGTCGCGCCCGTGCAGAACAAGGACGTCTATGATGAATTACTACCGCAAAGGGAACCCCCCGACGTACCCGTCCCCCGTATCAACGACCATGATGCCCCGGACGGGGAAATATCGAGATGGATGTGAAGAGCCCAACTGGAGATGTGGTCAGCTTGGGACATCGGGATGTCCAAGGATCAACAGGGGGGACTGAAGAGGTAGAATTCCGAACGGACTACAGAAGATACAAAATGGATGCCGCCTGATACAAAATGGTCTCTGTCAATGTTCTTGACCCTATGTTATTATCAGTGTCAGCTGCTGAAGTAGTAAAGCTTTGTGCAAAACAAGTGATCCACAACCAGATGCATCCGGAGAGACAATGAGCCGTTGCCAACCTTTGCCCAATGTCTGTATTCTTAGCTATTTGTAACTGACAAAGGGGCCCCAAATTGAGGAACTAGCAAGGAATGAGGAAGGGCATGTTTCAACGTGGCTGGACTATTGACCCCATGACTTTATGTAACAATTATCTACGTAATGAATTGATCGGGTAAGGCAAACTGCCAATTAGAGGCTATAGGAGCTAACTTGTAGCCGTTTAAGGCATTGAAGATGCATGGCATGTTATGAATTGTGACGCAAACAGAATTGATTGGGGATATGTAAATGCTGAATGCAAACTAATTCCGCTTTCCTTCTGTATATTAACCCAGTGCGATCTCAGCTCAGGCGAGAAAAGGTGATGCACAGACCGTGGGGGTCAAAGGCCTTTTCTCCCAGAGCTCTGAAAATTAATAAATTGCTTCTTTACTCACTCCAAAGGTCTATTCATGAATATTTTCACCTACACCCCCCCGAGTCTCTGCCAATGTGCAACTGCAGACAGTCAAGTGCCAATAGGCCATTCAAGGACAACACAATTAAGCCCAATTTTAACTTCACTTGACATCTGCTCACAGGGGACTTCAGCTGCAATAACCTGACAGTGCTCAGGAGCGAGTGGCCTATCCACCCTGAGGGGCACTGAGTCTAATTTTAGCCCTCCTACAACCACAGATGTCTGATCAGCGAACATCAGAGAGTAGGGAGAAAATCTGGATCTCCTCTGGTCCGTGTGACTCGCTTCACTCAATGAATGAACCAACATGGGAGCAACGATCTGTTTTTAAAGAGTTAGACTGACCACTGACCCTTCACCCTTTAAGTGTTGGGACATGAGTTCAAACCATAAGCCATCATGACACTTTTTAAAGTCAAATAAAACAAAATCCATAAAATCCCGACAGTGCAGAAGAAGGCCATTTGGCCTATCGAATTGGCACCGACCCTCCGAAACAGCACCCCATCCAGGCCCAATCCCCTGCCCCATTCCCGTAATCCCACCGAGCCCATGGACACTAAGGGTACAATTTAGCGCGGCCAATCCACCTAACCTGCACATCTTTGGACTGTGGGAGGAAACCCACGTAGACACTGGGAGAATGTGCAACTCCAGACAGACGGTCACCCGAGGTCGGAATCCCTGGTGGCCCGAAACGCAGGTCCCTGGTGCTGTGAGGCAGCAGTGCTAACCACTCTGCCACCGCGCCGCCCTAAAACTCATTACTTTCTGTGGACTCCCTGAGATCTCAGCTGAATAAAGCAACATGTAGCTGAATTATATAAGATTATGAGGGGCATGGATAGAGTGGATGGGCAGGCACTCTTTCCCAGGGGGGAGGGGGTCAGTCACTAGGGGGCATAGGTTTAAGGTCCGTGGGGCAAGGTTTAGAGGAGATGTGCGAGGCAGGCTTTTTACGCAGAGGGTGGTGAGTGCCTGGAACGCGTTGCCAGGGGAGGCTGTGGAAGCAGATACATTAACGGTGTTCAAAAGAAAAATTGACAAACACATGGATAGGATGGGTATCGAGGGATACGGCACAAGAAAGTGCTGAAGGTTTTGGCCAAGGTTGGTATCATGACCGGTACAGGCTTGGAGGGCTGAAGGGCCTGATCCTGTGCTGTATTGTTCTTTGTTCTTTGACAGGAAAGTCCCACGATTGGTCTTTTCTCTCTGTCGTGCTAGCCAATTGCTGCCGGGGTGTTGCCGTGATGGCTAGAATTTGTCTCAGTGCACTTGCTTTGGGGATGTGATGCTCCATCTGGCTGAACAGCCAGTCAACACCCATAATAATAATAATAATCTAGATTAGTGTCACAAGCAGGCTTACATTAACAGTGCAATGAAGTTACTGAGAAATTCCCCTAGTTGCCACACTCTGGCTCCTGTTCAGATACACAGAGAAGAATTCAGAATGTCCAAATCACCTAACAGCACATCTTCCGAGATTTGTGGTAGGAAACCGGAGCACCCGGAGGAAACCCACGCAGACACGGGGACAACTCTGCACAGTCGCCCGAGGACAGAATTGAACCCGAGGGGCGGCACGTGGCACAGTGGTTAGCACTGGGACTGCAGCGCTGAGGACCAGGGTTTGAATCCCGGCCCTGGGTCACTGTCCGTGTGGAGTTTGCACATTCTCCCCGTGTCTGCGTGGGTTTCACCCCCCACAACCAAAGATGTGCAGGTTAGGTGGATCGGCCACGCTAAATTGCCCCTTAATTTGAAAAAAATAATAATTGGGTACTCTAAATTTATTCAAAAAAAGAATTGAACCCGAGTCTCTGGCACTGTGAAGCAACAGCGCTAACCACTGTGCTACATTTGAGAAGAGAAGAAGAGGTAGATGAGAACCACCGTGGGCCTGCGATACCGGCCTTCAGCAAGAAGTCAAGGCCTGCACGAGAGCAGTCAGGAGAGGGAAAATCAATAGGGAAAGGACAGAACCAGATTTGAGCATATGTACAAATTGGCGGGACTCCATTTACAGCCACGTGACAGCATGACTCAGCCATGAATCAGACACAAAAGACTGATTATAGTAGTGCTCTCTATTTACCAGGACACCACCTAAGTTAGGGCAATTAAGGACACTTGTTAGTAATTAACTTGAGCACGTGGCTCAACTCTTTCGCGTCATCGCAGATTGTGCAATGTTGGCCGCACCTCTGCGTCTCAGAAACATGATGTGCCAGCTTTCGAGAGATTTTAACACGTGCCTGGCAAGTCACTTCCCACCATAACCACTGGAGCTGCAGTCAGAGTCCAATAACAACCTGAGAACACAATGCTGTTCTCTAGAAAGCAGATTGGGTTTAATTAATGTATCGGTAACGTTACACAAAATAGCAAATTAATTTCACTCAAGCCGACGTACGTTATTGTTCTCTTCGTTCATCATGTCTGGCCATGCCCAGTGGGAACAACAACAACAACTTGTCTTTATATGGCACCTTTCAATAGTAAATCGACCCAAGGCACTTCACAGGAGCATTACCAAACAACATTCTTTTTTTTCTGTTAATTTTTTTATTTAAATGTACTGGTACACATTCAGAGCTGGATGTTGCCAGTCCTTTTACTTGCGCTGTTTAATGTGCGCCATCAACAAAGCATTGCACTGAATGCAGATCGAGGAGACAAACTCTTGAAAATTCACCTCTCCGTCTTTCTCATTGTCCAATTTCTTCATGATTCTGTTCACAGCCTCCGCATCGTTGGCTTCCTTCACGAAGCTGCTCAGTTCCTTCGACAACAGATCTTTCAGCGCGTGGTTGCTCAGTGTGGACATTTTATCGTCTCCATCTTTGCAGGCAGACTTGTGGAAAACAACCATCATTGTCTGCATACATGTTTCCAAATCAGAACGTTTTGAGCTCATGGTGAGGCCGGAGGATCAATCTATAAACAATCTGCAGAGTCTGAAATCCAGGAGCCACCAAACAACATTTGACACCAAGCCGCGTATGGCGATATCAGGTCAGATGACCAAAAACTTGGTCAAAGAGGTCGGGTTTAAGGGGTGTCTTTGAAGAAGAGGTAGAGTGGTTTAGAGAGGGTATTCCATGACTTGGGGCAGTTGAAGGCACAGCCATCGATAGGGAAGTGATTAAAATCAGGGAAGCTCAGCAGACAATTATTGGAGGAGCGCAGGTATCTCGGAGAATCGGAGCAGATTCCAGAGATTGGGAAGGGGTGAGGCCATGGAGAGGTTTGAAAAAAAAAAAAGGGGAATTTTAAAATCACGGTGTCAACAATCGATATCGGTCAACGAGGTCAGGGATGAGGTGTGAATGGGACTTGGTGCGATTAAGACATGTGCTGCAGAATTGTGGATGACCCGAAATTTAGGCCGACCAGGAGTGTATTGGAATAGTCAAGTCTGGTGGGTCACAAAGGCTCGGATGTGGGTTTCAGCAGGAGGTGACCTGAGGCTGGTGCTGTTATGGAGGTGGAAGTAGGCGATCTTAGTGATGGTGCGGATATGTGATCGAAAGCTCATCCTGGGCTCAAATTCAGCGGCAAGACTAAGTCAGCCTGGTTTAGCCTCAGGTAGTCGCCAGGGAGAGGGACAGAGTCAGTGACTGGGAACCAAACTTGTGGCGAGGCCCAAAGACAACAAGGGCGATTTAGCGCCCGTGTCCACCATCAACAAGAACAGCGGCATGTGCGCTAAATCTCATGAGAATCGGGAAGTGGGATTCTCGCCGGTGAGATCTAATTTCCCGATTTTCACGCTCTCCCCGCCGGTAACGTAATGGAGTTCACGCCCACAATAAGCGAGAACCCCATTTTAATCGATTTACATACATTTTAATCACATTACTGAAACCCCCCACCCCTGCCACATGATTCCCATCCCCCCACCAACCCCCCAACCTCACTGAATATTCACAACCACAGTTTTCCCACTGGGCAAGCCATGCCCAGTGTCAGGAGTAATGGTTAAATGGCGGGAGACCCCCAAATCGGGCTCCTCGTCGGGCGCGAAACCTTGTGCGAGTCACCTGACCCGCGGTGTCCTGCGCGATCTACATCACACCCTCGCTGTGCGTGATCCAGATAATGATATTTAAATGGACCATTAGGCTCATTTAAATATCCAGAGACCGTATTCACCCGCCGTCCGGGAGTCACACCTGCGAGGCCTCAACTGGGCGTCATTTAGCACTGCTTTCCACAAGTGTGGACCAAGCATGGCGGCAGCTCGGACCGGGGTCACGCAGGCCATTGGAACTCCCTGGGTGGGCCAGGGACAGGGCAGGGTAATATCCTGGACAGGGGCACTGTGAGCCTGGCATTGTTACCTAGACACCCTGGCAGTGCCTATCTGGTACGGCCAGGATGCCCGACTGTCAGTGCCAAGGTGCTCAGGTGCCAGGTTGGGGCTATGCAGCCACCGAGAAACATCCCACTAAACGTGCCATTGAGGATACTTTAACTTGAGCCCCGCTGAATTGCGCCCTCCGATGTGCACTTTCAGCTGACAGCAGGGACTGTCTCCTTAGACCAAAGAGGGGGAGGCAGAGGCCCAGGTTAATGTTCTGGGGAGAAGGGTGCAAGTCCCACCCTGGTAGCTGGTGAAATTTAAATTCCATGAATGAATCTGGAATCGAAAGCTAAAGTCTCGGTAAAGGGCGACCACAACATCCATCATAGATTGTTGCAAACCCCCCCCCCATGGTTCACCACTGACCTTGACGGAAGGAAATCTGACATCTCAGCTGGTCAGGCTGACATGTGACCCCAGACCCATGGCAACATGCTCGACTCTTAACTGTCCTCTGAAATGGCCCAACAAGCCAATCAGTTCAAGGGCAGTTCGGGATGGGGCACAAATGCTGGACATGTCCACGACCCATGAAAGAATAAAGGGAAACCAGTTCGGAGATCCGACAGAGGTGATCGATATTTTGAGCGGTTTTGACAGAATGATAGGCAGAAGCTGCAGAAAGACTGGGAACCAGAGAATATGGATATAACACGGGCGGGATTCTCCGAACCTCCGAGCCGAAATCGGACCCAAGAGCGGGTCCGACACCGCTGCCCGGAGAATCGCCGGCAATCGCGTGCGCGCGGTCGACGCGGCGCCGGTCGGGGGCCATTGAAAGAGGCCCCCGTGGCGATTCGCCGAGTGCAGCTGGCCGAGTTCCCGACGGCGTGTTTCTCTCATTGTCCCACCCGTCGGGCACTCGGCACGGCGGCTGCGGACTCAGTCCGCGGCCGCCCTGGTGGGGGGTTCCTTCACCGGGGGAGCAGAGGGGATCCATGCTCCCTGCAATCCAAGTTGTACTTCTAATTTGCTGGCTTGGTTTGTCCCCTTTGAACTTTGCGGAACTGGACACCTGGAGGGGGCTAACACACCTTGGTGTTCTGAATGACCAATGATGCAACAAGCCCCTTCGAAATGCCTCTCTGAATCAGGAACGTCCTGAGATGAACCCAAACTCTGCCTCCCACCAACATGTGCCTCCTCGGATAATGCCAAAGTAGTGCATTTATCTTTTATATCGCACTTACACACCATCACAAGGTCCCCTCAAGCACAGTACTGCACAACTGCATGCCCGCATCTTAAATGGACCGCTACTTGTGCATGGCCTGTTTGCTCCCTGCACAGTACATTCTGGGTCGCTGTTCACCCATGCAGCTTAGAGGGAACACTGTCCTACGGGTGACTGCCTTTCAAGGGTTAATATCTATTTTTATTGTGCACGCTTAAGACGTTTTATTTTTATTTCCTGCATTCCCTTCTCCCCTTTTATCACCAAGAGTGGTTGACGATTCAGCCAGCGAAGGGTTAAATTGCGGGTCGGATTATTTGTGTGCAACAGTATGCCGGTCCTGCTTATTCGCATTGTGAAGTGCTGGCTCTATTCTTTGCCAAGCACTCATGTGTATTCAGCAGGGTGAAGTTCCAGACTGTTTGCCACATCCTGGGGAATTCCTCTCCAATCAGTCAGGCAGGGGTTAATGGGCGGCTTCGATTTATATCCCAACATTACAGCTTCTGTTTATTCATCAAGAAGAGAATTATTCATTTAACCAGCTCCCGCAATCTATTCAATCGATTCCTGCGGTTGGCGACAGTCCCTGGTACAACGCCATACACAGTCTGGCAGCTTGGCAATGCAATATCTCGTGTTTACTACTGTCAGCCACATGCTTCGCTGTTTTTAAATGTCACCCCGGCGCAATTTTTGGAATTCGGCTCTTTGCATCGTTCTGTTCATTCACAGAACTCGGATTTTCAGCATCCACAACCCTGTCCTCGTAAACCGTTATTGTTTCTGGTCAGCCATTGAAGAGGAATACGCAAAGTGGCCGGGGTGGGGTGAAACTGTGACAAACTCCGTGTTGATTAATATCGATGCTGATTGAGGGGGCGGGGGCGGTGGTGGTTGGCATTTCATTCAGGCTGGTTAAATATTGCACTCGTGCAAGGCAAGCGACCGTTAACATCACACTACTTAATTTCTGGTGCACAGATCGGAAATCTCACGGTACATTGCAATGCCAGTCCGCATTCACATCAACGGCAAGCAATGACCTCAATTGGTGAGGTAAAGCCTTATTAATACTGCAGAGGTTTAATCATTTAAATAAAAGGTTACGATAAATGTGCTGCAAGCACTGACAAGGCAGAAAGGCCCAGGCGGCACAGCCTTCGGGGAGGCAGATTTCAAGCGGTATAGCTCAGCTGGAGTAATCCCCCAACCCCGACTCACGACAGGAAGGTGCCATTTTTAAAAATGTGTTCCTTCAGGGGGCGTGGATATCGTTGGTCACATCAGCCTTTATTGCCCATCCCTAATTGCCCTTGAGAAGGTGGTGCTGAGCTGCCTTCTTGAACCTCTGCAGGCCACGTGGTGTAGGTACACCCACAGTGCTGTTGGGAAGGGAGTTCCAGGATTTTGACCCAGTGACAGTGAAGGAACGGCGTTGTAGTTCCAAGTCAGGATGGTGTGTGGCTTACAGGTGAACCTCCAAGTGGCGATGTTCCCATGCATCGGATGCCCCTAAACTCTGGGTGGTAGAAGTCACGGGTTTGGAAGATGTCGTTGAAGGAGCCTTGGCGAGTTGCTGCAGTGCCCCTTGTAGATGGTACACACTGCTGACCCTGTGCCTCGGTGATGAAGGGAGTGAATGTTTAAGGTGGTGGATGGGGTGCCAATCAAGCGGGCCGCACTTATCCAGTCAAGTGGATATACCATACCATTCCTGACTTGTGCATTGGAGATGGTGAACAGCATTTGGGAGTCAGGAGGTGGGTTTCTTGCCGCAGAATTCCTAGCCTCTGACCTGCTTTTGTAGCCACAGTATTTATATGGCTAGTTCAGTTCAGTTTCTGGTCAATGGTAACCCCCAGGATGTTGATGGTAGGGGTTTCAGCAATGGTAATACCACTGAATGTTACTTGCCACTAAGCAGCCCACGCCTGGATATTGTCCAGGTCTTCCTGTATTTGGACACGGGCTCCTTCAGCATCTGAGGAGTCGCGGACGGTGCCAAACATTATGCAATCATCACTTCTGACCTTAGGATGGAAGAAAGGTCATTGATTAAGCAGCTGAAGATGGTTGGGCCCAGAACATTATCCTAAGGAACACCGGCAGTGATGTGCTGGAACTCAGATGATTGACCTCTTAAAACAACCATCTTCCTTTGTGGAAGGTATGAGTTTTTAGTTGAGAGTTGTGCCCCTGATTCCCATTGACTCCAGTTTTGCGAAGGCTCATTGATGCCACATTCAGATTTTGCCTTGATGTCAAATGCAGTCATAGAATCATAGAATTTACAGTGTAGAAGGAGGCCATTTGGCCCATCGAGTCTGCACCGCCCCTTAGAAAGAGCCCCCTACTTAAGCACACTCCTCCACCCCATCCCTGCAACCCTGTCACCCAACCTAACCTTTTGGACACTAAGAGGCAATTAGCATGGTCAATCCACCTAACCTGCACATCTTTGGGCTGTGGGAGGAAACCGGAGCACCCGGAGGAAACCCACGCAGACACGGGGATGAAGTGCAAACTGCACACAGACAGTTACCAGAGGCTGGAATTGAACCCAGGACCATGGAGCTGTGAGGCAGCAGTGCTAACCACTATGCCAGCATGCCATCCAGTCGAATAAATGGTTGAATAAATGAATGGCGAGGTAGCACAGTGGTTAGCACTGTTGCTTCACAGCGCCAGCATTCCGGGTTCGATACCCGCTTGGGTCACTGTCTGTGCGGAGTCTGCACATTCCCCCCATGTCTGCGTGGGTTTCCTCCGGATGCTCCGGTTTCCTCCCACAAGTCCCGAAAAACGTGCTTGTTAGGTAAATGGGACATTCTGAATGCTCCCTCTGTGTACCCGAACAGGCGCCGGAGTGTGGGGACTCGGGGCTTTTCACGGTAACTTCATTGCAGTGTTAATGTGCGCCTACTTGTGACAACAATAAAGATTATTATGATGATTATTATTATAAATGCTGCCTTGATGTCGAGGGCAGTCACTCTCACCTCCCCCCTGGAGTTCAGCTCTTTTGTCCATGTTTGGACTAGTCTGTAATGAGGTCAGGAGCTGAGTGACCCTGGCGGAAGCCAAACTGAGCGTCTGTGAGCAGGTTATTGCTGTGTAAGTGCTGCATGATAGCACTGTCGATTACACCTTCCATCCCTTTACTGATGGTTGAGAGTTTAGGCTTCTCCTGTTTTTTTTGGACGGACATACCTGGGCAATTTTCCACATTCCTGGGAAGATACCAGTGCTGTAGCTGTACTGAAACACCCACATGATTTTAAGAAAATTATTCTTTCAAGGGATGCGGGCGTGACTGGCTAGGCCAGCATTTGTTGTCCATTCCTAATTGCCATTGAAAAGGTGGTGGTGAGCTGCCTTCTTGAACCTCTGCTGTCCATGTGGTGTAGGTACACCCACAGTGCTGTTAGGAAGGGAGTGTTCAACGAATACTACGAATACAATGTAAGAGAAGAACAATAAAGGAAATATGTAAAAATAAAACAGTGTACATTGAATAGATAGGGTCAGAATAAGTGTACTGTTTAACCTGAGAAATATCTGGTTAATGTATCACCAGGGATTAGAGGGGGTTTAAATATATTTGATACAGCAGGGAAAAGCTACAGAGCAGTAACCTCTTCTCAGAAGCTATTGAGGAGCTGCAAAATTTTTGTGTGTTTTATTGTTGGCTGCACAACAGCAGTCGCTGGATTCCAATAGGTAACCCACAGTGGAAGGACCCTGAGGCACTGAAACCGAAGAAAAACAAGACTCACATTTGTGTAGTGCCGTTCACAACCTCAAGATGTCCCAAAGCATTTTATAGCGAGTATTGCGATCTCGACATTGCTATTTTGCCATGCTGGTAACTGGTTTGCAGCTGCACTGTGCCTTGAATGATCCCCGTCTGCGGTTAACCAGCATATGAAACCATAGCCAAAACTTACCACCAATGTCTTTTTAATTGCAAAACAAGCAAATGCTGTCCTAATATTAGCAAAGTGCTCGAGAGTTTGGCCCAATGCCGCATTTGGCGTATTTACAATTTTGCAGTCTGACAGATTCGATTCTGGTGCAGGATCTCTAAAGCAAGCCAGCTCCTGGATTTAATTGTTATTTTTATTCCTCTGCAAAGAAATTGTAAAATCAAAAGGCCACTTAATAAATAAATAGATGTGGAACAGGTAGAAAAACTCTGGGAACCAGGCTGACAATTTGTTTGTGTCGGGTTTTGGATCTGTGTGCTTTCGACAAATACTTAATCTCGTTGCGTAATTAAGAAAAAAGCTCCTTCTCAGCAATATCCGCAATGGCACTCATTGCACGTCCCAGTGATGGGATTAGATGCAGATTAGATATCCGAGCAGTCACTGCAGCTGGTTCTCTGAGATGTTAGCAGATAAAGCAAATCATTCACAAAACAGCCAGTCTAAATTTGAATCAGGTCACTGTGCCTGCCAGGCAGCACCGTGCCAGGCAGCACCGTGCCAGGCAGCACCGTGCCAGGCCAATCCACGACAAACGCAAAAGTGAAATGAAGATGGTGCCTGGCATGCGGCCCGGGCCCACCAAATTCGCATTAACTCAGCAACAATGCAATTGGAAAATGTTTCCTAACTGCTTCACCCAACACCAGGACATAGGAACAGAACTCATAGCACACCGTCACCTCCCATGTCTGCTACGTAAAGACATGAGACTAAATACTGCCTCCATCATCAGGATGGCATCCCTTTCAGTACTCCATTCGAGCAGTCAGCAGGGCCCAGTTAGCCCAGCTGGCCAGGAGTTCAGCGCAGAATAATACTACCGTGGTTCAGTCTCCGAACTGGCTGAGGTAGTTTTTGAGGCCACTCCTCCCCTTCCCTCTCAGTGAGACTTTATGCCATGATTATATCGTATTATCATAAGCCACGATTGGCAACCCTCAATGAACTGTGACAATTTGGATATATGTGAACATCGAGGAGACAATGACCACTAGTACAGTGATGGAGGGGTAAATGCCCATTGACTGAATCTCAGCAATACCTGAAAAGGTGATGCCTGTGGGTGGCATGGTGGCACAGTGGTTAGCACTGCTGCTTCACAGCGCCAGGGACCTTGGGTGACTGTCCGTGTCGAGTTTGCACTTTCTCCCCGTGTCTGCGTGGGTTTCCTCCGGGCGCTCCGGTTTCCTCCAACAGTCCAAAGATGTGCAGGTTAGGTGGATTGGCCATGATAAAATTGCCCTTAGTGTCCAAAGATGTTCAGGTTAGATGGGGTTAGGGGGATAGGGTGGGGGAAGTGGGCCGAGTTAGGGTGCTCATTCAGATGGTCGGTGCAGATTGCATGGGCTGGAGGGCCTCCTTCTACACAGTACGTACTGAATGCTCTAAAACTGATTCCACAAATCATTTTGAAATGGGCAGGCTCACGAGGATGAGGAAAGTAGAGGGTGACGGACGCAAAGTGGGGATGCGGGACCAAACACGACCGCAGTTTCAAGGAGTCAAGACAGGCAGGATCGACCGAATGGCCGCTGTCTCTGTTGTAAGTTTCAATTAATATGTGAACAACAACGTTGCATTTATAAAGCGCCTTTGGGGTGATGAAATATTCCAGGGCCCTTCACAGGAGTGTTATCAAAGAAAGCTTGACATCAAGCCACCGAACAAAATCCAAGGGCACAGGAACAGAAAATTGGTCAAAGCTGAGAGCTTGTTTAAATGTGAAGAGAGAAAGAGAGACACTGAAGTTTCAGGAGAGAATTAGCAACCTGGGGCTGAGAGAGCTAACGATGAAGGGGTCACACCCATGGCTGCACAAGAGGCCAGGATTGGTGGAGCTCAGATAGCTCAGAGAATTGTTTGGCTGGAGAAGATGACAGACACAGTGAGGGGGGGAGATCATGGCAGAGTTTGAAAACAGGGAATGAATTCTCACAGTCTTGCTTCCAACTTGGCCAGCCCCATTATTATTGTCACTCTTACCTTGCCTGCCCGTTCGTTCCAAACATTGATTAACATTAATGGTCTCCCAAGGGTCCCACGTTGGCGGGTTGCAGTTTGAAAATCTAAGCTCCAGATTTGCAGCCTCCACCCTCAATAGAATGAAGTTGCCTGGTTAAGACAAAGGATCCTCTGGACATCTGGCCCACCTGGCTGTTCCTGCCAATAAGAGCCGAAGTGTCACAAAACTAAAGTCCTGCACATTATCCACTCCAAAAAGCTACATTCTGTATCAGTGAAATGCGTAGGAGGTCTCCTCATTCTGAATTCACAAATTACTGCAAAGAAACAGACCATTCGGCCCAATTGGTCCACGTTGGTGTTAATACTCCACTGAAGCCTTCCCCCCCCCCCATCCTTCCTCAGCTAACTCCGTCAGCTTTCAACTCTATTTCCTTTTCCTCCGTATGTTCATCGAACCCCTGAAACCTATCTATGCTGTTCACCCCGACCGCTCTGTGATAGAGGGTTTTACATTCTCACCACTCTCTCGGGAAAAGGAGTTTCTTCTGAATTGCCCATTGGATTTCTTGGTGACCAACTTATATCGATGGCCTCTAGCTTTGCTCTTCCCCACAAGCGGAAGCACTCTGGGAAGAATTTTCCACTCCCGCCTACATTTTGCTCGGTGTGAGAGCAAGATTTAGCTGGAGGCCAAAAGACAGTTTCCCGGCATCAGGAAATTAGTTTGGAATACTTCGGAATACCCCCCAACTTTCATAATGAATTAAAGCCGGGTTGAGTGCCCCAATGATCTCTGGCGGGAATCCCATTTTCATCTCATGACAGATAATTAAAGACTCAACGCACCAGAATCATGGCCGGGATTCTCCGATCCTGCGGCCAAGTTCTGACGCCGGCGTCAAAAGCGGCGTGAGCCACTCCGGCGTCAACGGGCCTCCAGGCCCAGGCCCCTTCCTAGGGGGGTGAGTACAGCGCCGGATTGGTGTCCACTGCTCCGGCGCTCGAAGGCCGGCGCGCCACGGCCGGCGTGAGTCCGCGCATGCGCATGGGCTCCCGTCTCCGCGCCGGCCCCAGGCAATATGGCGGAGCCCTACAGGGGCCCAGCGCGGAGGAACAATGGCCCCCCCATGGAACTAGCCTGCCCGCTGATTGGTACTCCCCCATCGTGGGCCAGGCCACCGTGGAGCCCCCCCCCCCCCCACGGAATCAGATCCCTCTGCCCCCCCCCCCCCCCAACCAGGACAGCCTCCGCAGCCAGAACTCCGAGGTCCCGCCGGGTGGGACCATACGTAACCCACGCCGGCGACTCGGCCGAACTCGGCGGGCACTCGGCCTGTTGAGGCACGGAGAATCGCCGTGGGGCACTTTCAACGTCCCTCGACCGGCGCGGCAGTGAGCGCTCGAGAATCGGCGCCGGAGAATCGGCGGGCCGCCGTCGGAGCGGCGTGGCGCGATGCTTGTGCCCCCGCCCGGGGATTCTCCGGCCCTCCGCGGGATTGGAGAATCCCGGCTCATGCCTCCACTCCTGCCCCTTCCATATTTATTGACCTGCCAGCGGGGGATGTCCCTTTCACGACTGCACTGAGGGTGCATGCACCCGGTGAGAGAGACTTCCTTCTGGACTTTCAGGTCAGTGGACGCCGCTTTTGCCTCTCTTTTACACCTTCACTGAGAGATATCGGCCGCCTGTAGCACAAGGTGTAGCAAAGGCATCAGGAAGGGGTGAGACTGAGCCAGGACTGGGGGTGGGGGGGTTGTGTGTGTGTGTCTCAGGACTGGGGGGGGGGGGGGGGCGTGGGGAGAGAAGTGAGGAGCAAAGTGGAACAGTGAATGGCTGTCTGGGTGCCGTCCAAATATGTCACCCGGACGTTGGAGCCAAGGAGGTGATGGTGGGTCAGACCTCTTCCTGCCTTCCCCGTTGCAAGATTCAGCATGCTCCTCACAGCTGCATGATTAGTGGGATGAGCAACGCAGGATCTGAAGGCCTCAGCTGGCCCATTCCCCAGCAAACATCAGTCCGACATTCGCTTCTGCCGCCAGGGATTCCGGATCGGAAAACTCTTGCCCTCCAATGCCAGTCCCACAAAATATTTCATAATTTTAAAGACGCGTTCCTCAATTTTCAGGAGGGTAGGAGATCCAACTTGTCCATTTATTCCTGGTGGATATAACCGCGCAGTCCCGGTATCATCCTTGTCTATCCTTTTCTTTGCAACTACTTCACTGTCGCTGTACCCTGTTCACAAAATGGCGACCAGAACTGAACAACGCATCCAAGTGTGGTCTAACTAAGGTTTGATGCAAGTTCAGCAAAACATCCGTACCTTTCAATTCTATCCCCCTAGAAATAAACCCTAGAGTTTTTTTTTGTGGTGTTAGGTCACAATTTTTCCATGATTTGCGAAGTTGTGCTACTAGATCCCTTTGCTCCTCCAGCCCGTTTGGAATCTTATTTTCCAAGTAATGTGTGACCTCTTTCATTTTCCCGTCAGGTTGTTTGAGCTGACATTCATTTGTTAACCTCAGGTCTATCAATAAAGCAAGAATCGTGCGGCATTTCTCCTGCACTTTGCACAACCGGTGGTTGTCTCAAAGCCCTTTGCAGCCAATACGTTTTGAGAGGTGGCCACTGCTGTAATGTAGGAAATACAGCAGCCGATTTGTGCACAGCAAGCTCCCACACACACAGCAATCTGGAAACGATCAGAGAATCGACTTTAGGGATGTGGATTGCGGGACGAATACTGGCCGGAACATAGGGGCTAATTCCCAGGGTCCTTTTCAGGATAGTGCCACGGGCTCCTTTGTAGTCACCCAAGCAGGCAGAATGGGGTCCTTGCTTCATTTGAAAGACAGCACCTCTGCCAGCCCAGCACTCCCTCAGTACCGTACTGGGAGTGCCAGCTGAGATTTTAGTGCTCAGGTCTGTAATGATGTGTATACAGGTATACCAGTGAAGGGTTAATTATTACATCTCAGTGTAATTCAAACACTAGAGGTCACCACCCGTTCCCAGTATAAATATCAGACCTCAGGGAATCTTGGGTAGTGCTAGCAGAGGAAAGCGATTGATCACAGCTCAGGGAGTAATACAGATTAGAGAGAAGTATCACGAGTACATCATTAGTTAATATTAGATTATAGATTACTGCATTAATAGTTATAGCTCTATAATGTGTGCAAACTCTATTTAATTTAATCATTATTCAATAAATTAGTTTTGTTTCAATCTGAAGATTGCTGGCTTCTTTATCGTCAACTCATCAAATCATTCTGGATCACAAGGCAAAGAATAACGATATATTACCACAAAGTGTAATATAACAAGGTCCTGGTGACTCAGGTCACAGCTGATGCCTGAAACCGTGGGTGTATAGGGGTCAGGGGTGGGTGGGGGAAGCTGGGGGACTGGGGGGGGGGGGGGGGCGGTTAAGGGAGATAGCTCACTAAACATCAGCCCGATAGATTGTAAACTCCGTGTGAAGATGCGGAACTGTGAGAGGGCAGATTGGCATTTTACAAAGCATCTCTTCACATCTCTTAGGAAGACTGTGAGGCACTTTACACAGAATAAATGGCTTTGAAGTTGGCTTGGGCACCCATCCAAATTTGTGTACAAGTCTCCGAGCAACAATCAGATGAATAACAAGTCAATCCGTTAGCCAGTCAAAATAGGTTAAAACCAAAATAAATAAAAATCAAATGACGGATCAACTCAAAAATCACAATCTTTCCTTTTTAAAACTTTGGATCACCATTTTGCTTTTGGGACAGGACACTGTTACTTCTTGTTGAAAGAAAACAAACTGTAAAAAATGCTGGGGAGGCGGGGGGGGGGGGGGGGGGCGGCTAAACTCAGACATACTTCTATACGTGGCACAGCCAACAAAGACACAGAGTCCCGACTGGACACCGTTTACTTACTGGAATAATTCAATGCAGCTTCCTTGATAGCCGGCCAACATTGGCTCTTTGTGTGTTGTTTACACCGACTCCTGACAGCACGGCAGCCAACACTGACAAAGTATCAAAGTCAGAACATAGTCCCTCTCACTTCGCTGGCTTGTCAGTAACTCTTTTTTCCGTTTCTCTCCCCCCCCCCCCCCCCAGTGTAAATGCAGGCACAATTCCATATAAGTCAACAGCTGGAGGGACTGCCCCCAAGTGTAATCCCACCTCTTAGTGGACCACCGTAACCTCAGCTGTTACTGAAGATCAAAGCCTGTCTAAATCCTCAAACTGGAATTTACCACTGATGTAGTCCGCCCCCCCCCCCCCCCCCAGTGCTGTGTAAATAATTCAGGACAGCCACCAATCCTGGCCAGCTCTGACACTGTGCAATTTATGAAGTAACAGCTTCCAGATCAGACATTGTCTCTCTCTCACTCGACTCTGCTGATGTGCAGTGGAACAGCCTGTGGCCACCACTGACAGAGCAGACTTTAGACATACACTGGCTGATTAGCGAAGGAATTTCTGCTCCCTGATCCCATCATACCACCCCCCCCCCCCCCGCCAAAACCCCCACCGCGACACTCTGACAGAAACTGTTGCTGAACATTTAAACCATCAAATCTGCACGTCACTCTGAAATGAAATGAAAATCGCTTATTGTCACAAGTAGGCTTCAATGAAGTTACTGTGAAAAGCCCCTAGTCGCCACATTCCGGCGCCTGTTCGGGGAGGCCGGTACGGAACTGAACCCGCGCTGCTGGCCTGCCATGGTCTGCATTAAAAGCCAGCTATTTAGCCCTGTGCTAAACCAGCCCCGCTACGGAGACATTGGGAGCTCACTCTGATGGTTTAGCTCTCTCTTTATGGAAGGGGGGTGGGGTGATATACCTGGCACTGGATTCTCTGCAGTCCTGCGCCAAAATCGCAGCCGGTGCGAGGGCCGAGAATCCACTTTCACGCCGTAATCGGGCCCCAAAAATCGGCGTGACCGCGGATTACGCCGCGCCGCTAGGAGGCCGTTGCCAGAGGCCCGACCAGCAATGCTCCGCTCCGGACAGCTGAACTCCCGACGGCGTGGAACTAACCACCTATTGCCGGTCGGTTTGCCGGCGTGGGGATTGGAGGCCAGGGGGGGGGCCTTCTAGGCGGCCGGGGTTTAAATCTGCGTGGTTTCAGGCTCAGGCGCACGGCCGATCGGGGGGGAGGGGGGGTCCTCTTTTCTATGTCTGGCTCCGCGGTCCAAGTCCGCCATGGAGCTCGGTGCGGCCGCTGGAGGCCACCGCCGTGCGCATGCACGGACTTCGAACCGGACGTGCGGGGGCCCGTATCTGCAGCAAAAGCTGCGAGATTCACTCCGGGTCCCTGTAGGCCCCCCTGCAGGGCACTGAATGCGTTCACCTTTCTGTGAGGAATTTCTGGAGTAAAGCGACAGCGTGGCGTGGGGACATCGTCTCATTTTGGGAGAATCCAGCCCTGATGTTCAGAGTACATTTTTAGGTATAAAGTATTCAGATGTTTGGGTTTTCTTGCACAGCCATGCTATATGCCTTTTAGTTTAGTATCGTCTGACAAGATGGCAATTTAAATTAATATTATCGACCTATTAAGTCAGGAAGTTCTTGTCGCACTGGGGATAGCATCTCCACCTCTGAACTGGAAGCTCCGGTTTCCGTCATAACCCCCAGGAGGACCATGGGGAAACCATCATCGATCGGCCCATGGAACCCGTGGAGTACTAGCTTCACAGCTAGGGCATGGAAGCCAAACAACTGGGACTTGTTATGAGCTAAGTGTAAAGTCACAGGCAAACGGTGATTTTAGAAAAGTTGGGTTTTGTTCTCCTCACTATACACACCTCCTACTCCCTGAAGTGTCTCCCGTGCCCGACCCATACGCGGGCCGGGGTATTTATATCCCAGCAGTCCTAGGAAAACGGGGGGGGGGGAAGAGAGTTGACCCCGCTCCTCACCTGGGTAAATCGTATTCTGGTGAGGCCACAGGGACTCTGATGTTGCAGATCCCTGGGCCTCATGCCAGGTTATAACGGCAACATAAAAGCCGGCCCAAAACAGGGCCTGGTGTGGCTAGCCCTCCCAGCTATGATTGTACTGGTAGCGATTGTAACTAGTGTAAATAAATCTATGTTTGTTTACCGCCAGCCTCCTCTGAGTCATTAAAGAGTCCCACCCCAGGACCTGATGGTCAAGGAAGGTGGGTTCATATCACGGCCAAACTGTTTGCGTATTGAACTGGAACTCTTTCCAACAGGCACCAATGGCTGGTGGTAACAGAGAAGAGAGTCTTGGTCAGCCATGATTGATATGGAATGGTGCGCCCTCAAACCATAAGCCTCGGCCGACAGACTACCTGTTCCCGGGGGGGGGGACAAAACGCGGTCTCATGAGATGTACAGATGTGAATCCCACCCATTATGGGCGGGATCACTTTTTAGCAGATCGGCATATTATAGCGAGACAGCTAGTTTCGCTTTAATGTGCAGATTCCTGAGGGACCCGAGGCGTTGGAATCTATCTCCTCCGCCTCAGAGACCTCGGGCGATCGGCGTTCAGTGCCAGGGTATCACCCGACCTTCTGGGCGACCCCTACGAGTGCTGTTTCGGCTGGTCACCCATTTGTATCCTCCCACTGGCGTGGGACACGCACCTCGATGCCACCGCCAACAGGGGGCGGGGTGATTGCAAACGGATTGGCGCCCTTTCCCCAACACGAGATTCTCCGCCCCATCGGGAATGCCGACTCAAGCAGCAGCGAATCCCCCCATATGTTCTGAATCGCTATGAGCTTGCTTATTG
Organism: Scyliorhinus torazame; assembly: GCF_047496885.1. Classification (NCBI taxonomy): domain Eukaryota; kingdom Metazoa; phylum Chordata; class Chondrichthyes; order Carcharhiniformes; family Scyliorhinidae; genus Scyliorhinus; species Scyliorhinus torazame. The sequence goes on from NC_092727.1 coordinate 117,500,720, forward strand.
AGGGAGGCATGCTTGCATTGGAAGCTGTGCAGAGAGGGTTCACCAGGCCGATTCCTAGAATGAGGGGTTTGTCTTAGGAGGGAAGGTTGAGCAGGTTGGGCTGATACTCATTGGAGTTTGGAAGAATGAGGGGTGATCTTATTGAAACAATTTACATCCTGAGGGGGCTCGACAGGGCGGATGCTGAAAATATATTTCCCCTCATGGGGGAATGGAGAACGAGGGGGCCCAATTTCAACATAAAGGGTCTCCTATTTAAGATGGAGATCAGGAGGCATTTCCTCTCTCAGAAGACTATTATTTGCAATATTGTATGCTCGTCGGGATGTTGGTTAAAGCTGCATTATGTAGGTTTTTTTGGCTAACAAAGGATTATGGGAGGAGGCAGGAAAATGGAGTCACGCCACAATCGGATCAGCCATGATCTTACTGAATGGCAAAGCAGGTTGAGGGGCTGAATGGCCTATCCCTACTCCTATTTCTTACGAGCAATGGCGTGGAAGGTGTGCTGTTTATATTTAGTGAATCAACAGTGTCCTTGTCTCTCATCCTTTCCTACTCTGTCTCTCCCTCTTCTTTCCCACTGTCCCTCTCTCTCTCTCTCTCTCTCTCTCTCCAGAGCTCGGACCCCTCGCTGAAAGTCTGCAGAAGCTGGGCTGTTCTTGCAGCCCAGGGTTGGGGGAGGAGGGGTGGGGGGGGGGGGGGTGATGTGTAGAAGAAGCTGGGGTGACTGCGGAAGGAGTTGAGGCAGGTGTGGATGGAGCCAGGGGTGCCCCCAGAAGGGGCTGTGAAGGGGGGGTCTGTGGATGTTGCCTGGGAAGTGGGGGGATGGTGCCTGTGGAAGGAGCTGGGGTGGTTACAGATAGTCACTGGGCCGCAGATAGAATAGAAGCAGGGGTGGGGTGGGTATTGTTGTATTATGCTTCTTCGTGTAGCATAAGCTGATGTATGCTTTGACAAAGGAAGGTCCACACTTTGTAATGAGTTCAATATGTTTATTGAACTACTAATACAGTCCTTAAATGAGTTTGACTCTCCTGCTGATCTTGCTATAGTAACTCAGTCTAACTAACCAGTCTGTTCTAAGCCACATGGTGGGTGTGATGCTTCTGATCAGCCCCTGTCCTTCTCTCTAAGTGTCGCCTGTGGAAAGAGACAGAACATGTGTGCCCTGTCCTTTTATATGGGTTGCCCCCTTGTGGAAGTGTCACCTTTGGGTGTCCTATTCTATGTGTTCATTAGCTGTATGGTCTGTATGCCATTAAGTCTCTGGTGCTCCCTCTAGTGTTTACTTAGTCTTAGTGTATTTACATTAACCCCTTGTGTATTTACAGTGATGCATATCACCACAGGTATGGCATGGAGCAGGTGACACGCGGCTTCTATTCCCCCCCCCCCCCCCCCCCCCCCCCCCCCGGTTACTCACACTTGGTCAGTGGCTGGCAGCTTCCTGCTCCTGCCCTGGGTTCCTGCTCCTGGATTCTCTCCCCCCCCCACCCAGTCTGGTGACTGCACCATCAGAAAATGGCAGCGGTTGACCTGGAGTGCAGCTGGCAGGGGAATGGGCCAGAGTGCAGACGACATAAAGCCAAAAATGGTAATGCAAATCAAAACAACAAACCCTAAAACATAAATGTCGTTGAAGCAAAATAATGTCAAGTGGGGCAAATTGAGGTGCTACTGTACATTTAATTGCGTGTTTCGAGTTGACATGACTGCGCTGACACTGGCTCTAATGCAAACCTAAGCAATGAAGGTAATAGCTTTTCCCTGAACTTTAGTAGGATCAGGGAATTTAAGGTCACGACCCAGTTGATTATTGTTGGCCGGTTGATAATAATAATAATCTTTATTGTCACAAGTCGGCTTACATTAACACAGCAATTAAGTTACTGTGAAAAGCCCCTAGACGCCATATTCCGCCGCCTGTTCGGGTACACGGAGGGAGAATTCAGAATGTCCAAATTACCTAACAGCGCGTCTTTCGGGACTCGTGGGAGGAAACCGGAGCACCCGGAGGAAACTCATGCAGACACGGGGAGAAAGTGCAGACTCCGCACAGACAGTGACCCAAGCCGGGACCGAACCCAGGACCCTGGAGCTATGAAGCAGCAGTGCTAACCACTGTGCTACCGTGCTGCCCGATAAGGGTCATTGACTTTCCCATTTATTGTTGCTTACAATGAAGTGCTACGTCCTGATATCTAGCCACTCGTTACATGATATCTGCTCTCTTCAACGGGAAGCCGCAAGTGAGTGTATTTACAATTCAAAACAGCCAAAGGTGCAAAACCAAATGAGCTATTCCAAACATTTTACCATACTGGGGAATGAGATGCAGGGGTGATGAATCAGCTGAACCTCAAGCAGAAAAAAGCACATCCTAGCATAGATAAGTAACTAAAATATACACAGGGAAGAGAGACACAGCATGTGAAGGTGGAAAGCGACGTACAGGGGAGAAGGCTGAGAGTGAATCAAAAGGCTCAGAGGCAGAGGGAGGCACACATCCCTGTTCGCTGCAGACTGCTGACCTGGATTGGATTATTCAGCTTGGTGGAATCTGCGAAAGCAACTTATTCCCGGCTAGTTGACAAATGTGATTATTCTTTGGTCACGGTGGTGTGCTTATGAAGTCCTACTGAGAGATGTTTGGTGTTCTGGAAAGTGCCTTATTTTAAAAGGACCCGGGAGTTGCACTGGAGGAGTTCTATTCCACTCTAAAAGTACAGAGCACTTTTCTTTCTTTTTAAGCCCCGTTGCTCTGAAGTCAGTGATTCAAACTGGCATGTGGTTCCACTGGGTCCTCTTGTCCTTCTGCTACCTACAACACCAGTGGCCATTCTGCACGTGAGCAGTCAAACTGCAACCTGATCCAGCCCTCAACCAACATCCCGACGAGCATAGTCACTCCTGAAGGTGTCACTGGGCAGTAATCAGGAACAAGGCGCCTGGTTCAAGCCTTCACCTCCTTGTCTCATTGTCTCTATGAACTGAGATCAGTATAGAGCAGTGGTCAAACCTGGGCCTTCTTGTCCTCCCCCCTAGTCCCACCCACTCTGCCCAGTGAATCGTCAAGAGAATCATAAACAACACCAACTTATATTTTTAGCCATGATGTGGAGATGCCGGCGTTGGACTGGAGTGAGCACAGTACGAAGTCTTACAACACCAGGTTAAAGTCCAACAGGTTTGTTTCAATATCACTAGCTTTCGGAGCGCTGCTCCTTCCTCAGGTGAATGAAGAGGTATGCTCCAGAAACATGTATACAGGCAAATTCAAAGATGCCAGACAATGCTTGGAATGCGAGCATTAGCAGGTGATTAAATCTTTACAGATCCAGAGATGGGGTAACCCCAGGTTAAAGAGGTGTGAATTGTGTCAAGCCAGGACAGTTGGTAGGATTTTGCAGGCCAGATGGTGGGGATGAATGTAATGCGACATGAATCCCAGGTCCCGGTTGAAGCCGCACTCATGTGTGCGGAACTTGGCTATAAGCTTCTGCTCGGCGATTCTATTATATTTTTAGAGCACCTTTATGGGCAGCACAGTAGCACAGTGGTTAGCACTGTTGCTTCACAGTGCCAGGGTACCAAGTTCAATCCTCGGCTTGGGTCACTGTCTGTGCCGAGTCTGTACGTTCTCTCAGTGTCTGCGTGGGTTTTCTCCGGGTGCTCCAGTCTCCTCCCAAGTCCCGAAAGACGTGCTGTTAGGTGAATTGGACATTCTGAATTCTCCCTCCGTGTACCCGAACAAGCGCCAGAGTAAGGATACCAGGGGCTTTTCACAGTAACTTCATTGCAGTGTTAATGTAAGTCTACTTGTGACAATCAAGATTATTAAATTAACATCATGAAAAGCTCCAAGCACATTTTAAAATCTTTATTAGTGTCACAAGTAGGCTTACATTAACACCGATGAAGTTACTGTGAAAAGTCACCACATTCCGGCGCCTGTTCGGGTACACGGAGGGAGAATTCAGAATGTCCAATTCACCTAACAAGCACGTCTTTCGGGACTTGTAGGAGGATACCGGAGCACCCGGAGGAAACCCACGCAGACACGGGAGAACATGCAGGTGCTGTGAAGCACAATGCTAACCACTGTGCTACCCGTGCTGCCCACACCACAGCAGTGTTACAAAACCAAGTATGATTCCGAGCCACATAAAGAGATATTGGTCAGAAGACCAAAACCTTTGTCAAAGAAACAGGTTTTAAGAAGTATTTTAAAGGGGCAAATCAAGGTGCGCAGGCACAGAGATGTACGGAGAGTATTACAGAGCTTGAAATGTAGTACTGAAGGTTTGGGCATCAATAGTAGAGCAATTGTCATTTCATTTTATCAATTATGATAAAACATTTTTATTGATTAAAGTGATGTTTTGACCCATATGAAGATTTAAAAAAAAAATTTAGAGTACCCAATTATTTTTTTTCAATTAAGGGGCAATTTAGCGTGGCCAATCCACCTACTCTGCACATCTTTGGATTGTCGGGGTGAAACCCACCCAGACACGGGGGAGAATGTGCAAACTCCACACAGACGGTGACCCAGGGCCATAGGCAGCAGTGCCAACGACTGCGTCACCGTGCCGTCCGACCTTTATGAAGATGTGTATAGATGTGTGACATTGATTCCAGCAAGTACATTTTATGAGAAACCTCAGGCGGGATTCCCCCAACGGGTGGCTAAGTGCCGATGCCGGAGTAAAAACAGGAGTGTTTTACTCCGGCGTTGCGCCTGTTCCGGGACCCCATTCTGCGGCCCACAGTGGGGTAGCACGCCGCTGGAGCAGCCTGCGCCGCTCCAGCTGCCGATCCCGGCGCCGCGGGGTCCGGGCATGCGCAGCTGGGCCAGCGGCAACTAGCGCATGCGCAGTGGCCTTCTTCCCCGCGCCGCCCCCGACACTGGCCACTTGACACTGCCCCCTTGGGGACTGCCGGGGATACGACCAAGGTGCCATGGGGTAATTTCCAGCCTTGGCCCTCAACTCCCGGGGCCTACAGGCACCTGTGATCACCTGGCGCGTTCATCAAACTGGTTTATGCCATTGAAAACCAATCGTGGTTTGCGCCGTTGTGATGATGCGCTTCCGCGGGGGCGGGGTGGGGGGGGGGATACTTTGTGGGGCACCAAGCCATTAATCATTTAAAAATGTATTTAGATATATGGAAATCAATTACATCACCAGCGGGGGGGGGGGGAGCATGCTGGATCATGGTCCGAGTTCTGGAATCTGCAGCCAAGGAAACAGTCTCATATTGTCAGCCCCGTTAATCCCTCTAAAACACTGACACGATTCTACGACACCACCTCTGATGCTTCTGGACTGTAAAGAATGGAGATCCTGTGTTAGCGAGTTCCACGTTCTAACCATTCTCTGGGTGAGAACAAAGTGCCTTTGCGCGCTGAGGCCTGCATTTCTAGAGCGCCTTTGACGACCTCAGGGTGTCCCAGCACCCTGTTGTAATGCAGGTAGCCAATTTGCCCGCAACCGGCTTTCACACACAGCACTGTGATAATGATCAAAATCTGTCCTAGTGAAGGTGGTGGAGGGGGTAAATACTGGCTGATAGACATCAATTCAGACGAGACGCTGAGAAGCAGTGAACCGATGCTTTAATAAGCTAAATATGTGCCGACCTGTAGCTCCTCCTGCACTGCACGGCTGACCCAGGTCAACAGGCATTATACCCCCACAGCTGGGCGGAGCCACAGGCGGAGCCAACAGCAGCACCAATAATAACATTCCAACAGTACAACAGCAACAACCAATAACAGAACAGCGATAATAAGTATATACAACAGTAGAGATAACGGTACTAATAGAACAGTAGAACAATAGTGAACATATATACGCCTTACGCAGCCATACGTGGCTCACCACACTGGCCAGGATGCCATTCCCGAGCAGACACACCTCCATGCTCAGCGGAGTTTGAACTGAAAACACAGACCAGTTATTACAGGTGTGAAGCGCAGCCGGCACAAGTACCCAAGCGTATTCTCAAAGTGCTGAACGTGTCAGTTTTCATTATGTAGAACTGAAAGGCGTCCTAAACGGGTTGAATGCAGAGGGGGTAGGCGGAGGCAGTCGAAGGAGATTTGAACATGTTCTTTGCAATGATTGACTCTTCCAAGGGAAATTATGAAGTGAGCTTCACAATAGCTCACGTAATTGACAAATATTGAACAAAGCCTGTCCTTTTGAGTTGACAGGCGCCGACGCAGTAATTACAGACTCAGACTTCACTCATTTTCCTTTTACATTATCTGAAAGAGCAAAATCACCAGATTGGTGCTGCTCTGTAAATTGTTCCCGAGCTGTTTGGACTGAAAGAAGACCATGGCGGCTGAGTGCAAAGGTGCAGCCTCCACGTGACATCGAACCCGACAGAGCCGCGGGTCCACAGCATGTCTTAAATGAGAGGCTTTCGGCAGTAGAGCAGCAGCTGCATTGCTGTTAGGCTGGGGGAAACCAGCCTAGATGCCCAGGTCCGGTTGCTGTCCAACATTGCCTGCTGGAATGTGGGCAGGCAAAGCTGTCACTCAAAGGGTTCACCACACATAAGGAGGCCATATGGCCCATTGTCTCTGTGCTGGCTCGAAAAGAGCCCAAAGTATCTGAATATTGCAGAAAATAGACATGTTGCTGAAGCTTTTCGTCGTGCACACATCAGGACAAATGCAAGAATACCAAATTTCAAACAATCACAACAATTTACACCACAGGAGAAAAGGGAGCTGATTGTTTGGCAAGTTGGCTCTGATTGGCCAAGATATTGCCATGGAGAAAGCACAGGAGAACTACAGCGACAGGAATCTAGCCAGGAGCTTGGGGAGCCTGAGGTTCATCTTTGCTCTCTCCACAGCAACGCCTCTGCCAATCCCCACTTGCCACCCTTTACTCCTGTAGAATAAATTGTTGTAACTGTCTGAAATTTGGTAGTCTTCTGGTTGTCCTGATGAGTGCAAAATATAAAACTTTGGCGGCGCATCTCTTTTTTCAGTAATGTAGAAAGATTTCTGAGATTGTTGGGTGAGGGCTGGATGAAAAGAGGCATGATTAACCCCCCTCCAATCCCCAATAGCTTCGTATTCCATGGTTCATGGCAATGGTTTATCTCATGTTTTATTCCATTTTCTGACTGCATGTACATCGCTCAGTGTTTCTGCTACCCATGTATTTTGACCTCTGTCTTTTCTGTAATCTCCTGCAGCCCCACAGCACCCCCATGTTATGGGAATTGTTCCAGCGATGAGGAAGTTCAGGCATGTGGATAAAGTGGAGCATCTGGGGCTGTTCTGCTTGGAGAAGAGGAGATTTGATCGAGATGTCCAAAATCCTGAGGGACATGGACAGAGTCGATAGGGAGAAACTGTTCCTATTGGTGTAAGGGTCAAGAATGAGAGGGACGCAGATTTAAGGAAAAAAGGCGACATGAAGTGAGGAAACGTATTTTTACGCAGCGAGTGGATGGGATTTGGCATTGCCCGAGAGCGTTGGGGAGGCAGATTTAATGGAGAGCATTGAATCATTATCCAAAGGGAAATGTTTACAACGCTAAGGGGAAGAGTGGGGCAGTGGGTCCAGGCAAGCTGCTTTTTGCAGAGAGCTGGCACGGTCAGAACAGGCCGAATGGCCTGCAACCACTCAATAATCCAATCCTATCTGCACTCCTCTAATTCTTTCTCTTGATTGTACCGCAGAGCCCAAGAAGTCTCCCCTAAACAAACCTGGCTCTGTTTCTGAAATCAGCATTACGCTGTGCTTACACCTCAACGAATATTGTAAATAAATTAATCAAGGACATGCAGGCTTCACGAGCTCGGCATTGTTGACCTTGGACAGGTATTTTGACCAACTGATCCCCAAGGTAATAAGCCCATTTAGGAATTCCATGTCTGAATGTGGCTGACTGTAAACGTGGTGTTTTCTTCCCCCAACAAATGATCAAGGGCGTTGCCACATTAAACTCGCCCGCTGTTTAATAAGTTGGATTGATTTCTGCATTCTATTATCCACTTTCTGCCTCCGCTGGTTGAGGAAACATCGTCATCGATTTGCCAGCATGCGCTGAATTAATTATTACATGAAAAGAAAAACAAACAAGGAGCTTCATTCAGCTGATTTGTGTAATTAGCATTAAATAATCCCATTTTGGCACATGGTTTCCCTCAGTTATGAGCCAGCTGAGACATTCAGCGTACAACTAGGGCACAGACATGTTTTTTTGAAAACGTTGTGTAAACAGGAGCAAAATAATGTAAAAAAAACAAAAAATGCGCAAATGGTCCATCTGAAACAGGAGGAGAGACGAACAGTTTGTATCAAGCTCTAGATGAAAAGACCACGTCCAACCTTTCACCCTGTCCTTTTCTTTTGCTTAGGGCACTGTTTCTCAAACTTTTTTTACGGGGACCCATTGTTACCAACCAGCCAACCTTCGGGACCCAACCCGGCCTGACCATCGCGACCCACGCCGGCCGACCTTCGGGACCCAACCCGGCCTGACCATCGCGACCCACGCCGGCCGACCTTCGGGACCCAACCCGGCCTGACCTTCGCAACCCACGCCGGCCGACCTTCGGGACCCAACCCGGCCTGACCTTCGCAACCCACGCCGGCTGACCTTCGCGACCCACGCTGGCCGACCTTCGCGACCCACCATTTTCTCTTACCTTGTTTGTTGCCGACAAAAATGGAGGAAATGGTTTTGGGTCCCTTTGGCCCCAATGGTCCCTTTGGCCCCCCCGAACTTGGGAAAAAAAAGGCTGCAACGATATAAAAACAAATGCGGCCGCACTGCGCATGCGTGCCCGATCATCGGTGCGCAGCGCACCGACAATCGGGCACGCATGCGCAGTGCGGCCTAATTTTTAAAAATCTGTTCCTGGCCATTTTGAAGGCCACTTGCAGCCAGCATTATTAAAAGTCGGCTGCTGCGTGTGGATTTGCGCGATCGGGAGCGCCGCGACGGACGGCTCCGCAACCCACCCGCGGGTCGCGCCCCCGTGTTTGACAATGCCTGGCTTAGGGTTTCAACCCACCAGAATTGGCCTGGAGTGACCAGGGGGTTAAACATTAATCTCCAGGAAACGGCTGTGGGCAACCTGGGAGGAGGAAAGGTTTTGGAGTTCAAAAAAACCTTCGATCATTCGTTGTTTAACAGTTCTGAAAGTTTGGGGACAGGTTTGTTCGACCAACAGTCAAGATTCATCCAATCAGGTGAGGAAATGCCACTTTGCTTCCCAATTGGCTGTTGGAAGGTGGTTCCCAGTGAGGATGAACATGCTAGGTGGCCCATGGCAGGAGCCGTGCGGTGGCTGGCACTTTAAGGTCATGTGATGAAAACTCCAGGAATGCATCAAATCAGAGTAGGCGAGGGTGGTAGAGGCGGGAACCCTCACAACATTTAAGAAGCATTTAGATGAGCACTCATACAAGGCTATGAATCACGTGCTGGAAAATGGGTTGAGAATAGATAGGTGCTTGATGGCCAGTATAGACACGATGGGCTGAAGGGCCTCTTTCTGTGCTGTAAAACTCTATGGTTCTCTGACGATATCTGGCAGCTGACTGATCCTATGCATTTTCCGATGCTTTTCTACCATACTTCCACCAATCACAATTATCTTTATCATTGTTTATGAAAAAGTAGGGCCAATTTTAACTCCAAGCCAGTGCGCGACGGGAGCCCATTCAATTCCTGCCCATCTGTGGTGGCAGGACGCTGAGGATGAACACTGGGTCTCATTGCAGTGTTGACAGTTCACTGCCTGCCCAAAATGGGAGGACCATGGGCAGCCGGCTTCATGGAAATCAGACTGTCCATGGCCACCTGCTGGCGCGCAGGAAAGTATGTAAGGGGAAGGAGTATTGGAGTGTTCTGGCAGGAGGGAAGGAGGAAAGGCAGACGAAGAGAGGCCAAGGCTGTCCATGTTGGATCCAGAGGGTCACCACTGCTCCTTCTGCATTTCCCCTCCCCCACCCCACCAAAAGTGAAAAAAAAATTCGCTCGATTGCCCTTTTCAGAGGGAGGCAGTGGTGTAGTGGCGTTGTCACTGCACTGGTAATCCAGAGACCCAGGGTCATAATGCTCTGGAGACCTGAGTCGAATCCCATTGTGACAGATGGTGGAATTTGAATTCAATAAAAATCTGGAATGTAAAGTCTAATGGTGACCATAAAACAATTGTCAATTGCTGTAAAAACCCATCTGGTTCACTAATGTCCTTTAGGGAAGGAAATCTTCCACCGTTACCCGGTCTGGCCTACATATGACTCCAGACCCACAGCCATGTGGTTGACTATTGAATGCCCTCTGAAATGGCCGAGCAAGGGCAATTAGGGATGGGTAACAAATGCTGGCTCAGCCTGCGACGCCCACATTCCACGGATGAATAAAAGAAGGGGCTGGTCCTTTTTAGATCTGCTTCAGCCTGGTTGGAAAGTCCCTGCGTCTCTCCAACGGGTTAATATGCGGATGGGGCCCAACAGATGTCCTGAGGCCCTGATGAGCACACCACTGGTTTCAGGTTGTATCCAGGCCACGTTTGGGCTCGTAGGCAACCTGGGGCATTTTAACTCTCCACCCATCCCAGTTTCTGGGGGTTAAAAATCCCCCTCACCCTACAAACGGTAGACGCTAGCAGTTTGAAATGATGATTTTGTCCAAGCCAAACTGGCATCCAACAGGCAAATTGGGTAAACAGAAACGATCCAGGTTACTGAGAGAAGACCCAAAATATAGAGAGCAATGTTAAGAAAGGTAACAAAGCAATATCTTTCGCCACCATGAATCAGAATGAATATGGGGAAGGGTTAATATTGTTCAACTCAGTTACACCAAGGGCTAAATTTCCAACCAATTTCTTGCCCAGGAACTCTCCTGCTCCACACGTATGAGCGATGGAATGTAAGTCTGTTTCCCAGTGATTGGCACACAATGAGCTGCTGATACTCAGAGTCCTCTCACTCTGGGCAGCTAATCGGTTGGAAGCTGACTTACACATAATGAGGGAAAATAAAATGATGCAGGACCAGCAGCCTTATTCGTTCTTGCTTTAATAAGGCTCTTCCATTTACCTTTGGGAACCTCAGGGGCTGGATTCTCCGTTTTTGGGACTATGCCCCCACACCGTTGTGAAAACTGTGGTCTTTTACACCAGGAAAACTGGCATCAATAGGCCACAAATTCACAGCCTTGCAGGGGGCTAGCAGGGAGCTGCCGTGGAGCTCGCAGCTCCAGCTGCAGACACGGCCCCCTGCACTTCCGGATCAGAGGACGCGCGTGCGCACGGTGGCGGCCTCCAGCGGTCGCGCCGTGCTCCATGGCGAACCTGGACCACGGAAATAGTGTCCCCGATCGTCCGACCAGGACCTCCTGCACAAAGAAAACCCAGTCCCGAATGAGGGCCCCCTGCCCTCTGATCGGCCCTCCCCTAACTGTGGCGGCCCTGGACTGAGTCCGCAGCGGGTGTCAGGGACGGTGGGACGTTCGGGGACGGGGAATAGCGGGGGTGGGGCCTCAGGCAATGGCCTGAGGTGCTGGATACTTGCTGCGGATGTACGCCAGGAGTACGCCGCTTTTCGGGGGGCGGGGGGGGCAGAAAATCATGGAACTGGCGCCGGTCCCGATTTTGTGCGCCAAACTAGAATCTCTACCCCGTCGCCGAACGTGATTTCGGCATCGGGCTGCGGAGAATCCAGCCCCAGAGCTGGGATTCTCCGAGCGCCCGTGCCGCAATCGCGCCCGGCGTGGGGGCGGAGGATGGGGCGTCGGACCCGCAACGCCTTCCCGCGATTCTCCGACGACCGGAGAATCATTGCCAGTCGCGCGCAGTCGACGCAGCGCTGGTCGGGGGCTGTTGAAAGAGGTCCCCGCGGCGATTCTCTGCGCACGACCGGCCGAGTTCCCGTTAGTGTGGTTCACGTATGGTTACATCCGGCAGGAGCTCGGAGTCGCGGCTGCGGTGGCTGTCCTGGTGGGGGCCGGGGGGATCTGTCACCAGGGGGGGGGGGGGGTAGGGGGCCTCCACGGCGGCCAGGCCCGTGATCGGGGGCCAGAAGCCTACATTATACCCTTTATAATATTGAGGTCATTCAAAGCTATGTCCTAATTGGCAACAAATTCTCTTCATCCATCACCCATGCCCTCATTGACCTACACTGGCTCTGCGTCAAGCAATGTCTAGATTCTAAAATTATCATTCATATTTTCAAATCTCTCTCTACGGCATCGCCCTTCTCGATCTCTGTAACCCCCTTGATATTTGTAGTGTTCCTCCAATTCTGACCTCTTGCGCGTTCTCTATTTTGCATCATTCCACCATTGGCAGCCATGCCTTCAGCTTCCTGGGCCTTAAACTCAGGAATCCCTAAGTTCTGGAATTCCCTCCCTACACCTCTTCCCATCACTTTCCACCTTCAATATACCCTTAAAAACCTATCCCTATGACCAAACCTTTGGCCGTCTGCCCTCGGATCGCCTGAGAAACACCACCACCTGGAGGTTTTACTCCAAGGCACACACCATCCTGACTGGGAACTCTATCAATGTTCCTTCATTGCAGTTGGATCAAAATCCTGGTGCTCCCTCCCTAACAGCACTGTGGGTGTACCTACACAACATGGACTGCTGCGGGTTCAAGAAGGCAGCTCGCCCCCACCTTCACAAGGGCAATTAGGGATGGGCAACGAATGCCGTGCGCCGCACTTCGGGAAGGATGTGAAGGCTTTGGAGAGAGTGCAGAAAACATTCACGACAAGGGTTGCAAAGATGAACAACTTCAGTTTCGAAGAGAGATTGGAGAAGTGAGCACTGTTTTCCTTCGAGAAGGCGGAGAGGAGATTTGACAGCGGTATTGAAAATCATGAGGGGTCTGGACAGAGTAGACGGGGAGAAACTTTTCCACTCCTGAAAAGATCAAGAACAATCGAGCACAGTTGAAAGTAACTAGTAAAAGAAGCAACAGTGATATGAGGAGAAACGTTTTCACACAGCGAGTGCTGAGGTCTGGAATGCGTGCCAGAGAGCGTGGTGGGAGCAGGTTGAAATGAAATGAAAATCGCTTATTGTGTCGAGCAGGCTTCAATGAAGTTATGCGAAACGCCCCTAGTCGCCACATTCCGGCGCCTGTTCGGGGAGGCTGGTACGGGAATCGAACCGTGCTGCTGGCCTGCTTTGGTCTGCTTTCAAAGCCAGCGATTTAGCCCACCCACACTCATGGCAATCAAAAGCGACTTAGTCTGTTATCCGAAAAGGAAGAATGTGCAGAGTCACGGGGAGAAGGCAAGGGAATGGTACTAGGTGAGTTGTTCATTCAGCGAGTCGGTCATGGAATCGTACAGTACAGAAGAGGCCCTTCAGCCCATCAAGCCTACACCGACAAAAGAAAACCTACTCTACACTCAGCCCACTTCCCAGTACTTGGGCCATAGCCTTGAATCTAATAACATTTCAAGTCCTCATCCAAGTGCTTTGTAAAGATTGTGAGGTTTCCTGCCCCAACTACCCTCCCTGGCCGTGCTTTCCAGATTGCCACCACCCTCTGGGTGATTTAGTTTTCCTCAAATTCCCTCTAAACCTCCTGCCTTTCACCTTCAAATTCTGCCCTCTTGTTATTGTCATTTCAACGAAAGGGGAACGGCTGTTTTCTATCCACCCTGTCCATGCCCCTCATAATCGTATACACCTCAATCAGGTCCCCTCTCAGCCTTCTCTGCTCCAAAGAACTTGAGCTCATTCAGCCTTTCTTCATAGCGAAAATGCTCCATCCCAGGCAACATATTGGCGAACCTCCTCTGCATACTCTAGAGAGCAATCCCATCCTTCCCACAGTGCGGTGACCAGAACTGCACACAGCACTCCAACTGTGGCCTAACCAAAGTCCTGGACAGCTCCAACATAACCTCCCTGCTCTTATAATTGATGCCACGACTAATAAAGGCAAGTGTCCCAAATGCTTTTCTAACTACCCTACCAACCTGTCCTGCCACCTTCAGGGATCTGTGGACAAGCACCTCATGAACATCCTGTTCCTTTGAGCTTCCTAATGCTCTGCCATTCATTGAGTATTCCTTTGTCGTGTTACTCCTTCCAAACTGCATCACCTCGCACTTTCCAGGGTTAAATTCCATCTGCCACTGATCTGCCATCTGACCAATCCATCTATACCCTCCAGAAACCTAAGACCTTCTTCTTCACTGTCAACCTCCCAGCCAATCTTCCTGTCACCTGCAAACTTACTTATCATTCTCCCCAACATTTTCTTCCATATCGTTTATATATATCTCAAACAATACGGGAACCAGCACTGATCCCTGTGGTACCCCAGTGGACACCAGCCTCCAGGCACACAAACAGCCTTCTACCACCACCCTCTGTCTCCTATCACTGAGCCAATTTTGGGTCCAACGTACCACTTTATCCTGGATCCCGTGTGCTTTTACCTTCTTTATCAGTCTTCCATGTGGGACCTTGTCAAAGGCGTGGTGAAATCCATACAAACTACATCAACTACACTACCCTCACCTACACACTTGGTCACCTCAAAAAATTCAATCAAATTTGTTGGACGCG